>NW_025335269.1:11882843-12282978 GCF_004798865.1 Varanus komodoensis | reverse complement strand
TTCCTGGTGGGCCATCATTAATGGATGATGGGTTGTATTTGTATTGTTGGGTCATAAGTCATGCATGCCAAAGACTAAGTGGTTTGTTTGCTAGGCCCACAAAGTGATCCTTTTGAACCCACTGATAGGATTTGCTTTTGAGGTAGTAGGATTGCAATTTACATGTCTAGCAAAGGAAAACTGAGGAGAATAAATTCCTCACTTTGTGGGCCAGTTTACACAATCTACAGAAAAGTTATTTTTCTCCTGGATTGCACCACTTCATGCTGGGGTGGGGCCAGTTTTGACATTTGTTGACCTCTGCTTTCCCCCCAGATAGAACCTTGCTATACACAGAAAGATGGCAAGTGAAGAAGGCTGGACCATGTTGCTGGAGATGCTAATTTGCTCTGTGAGAGGAGGATTTTTTTGATGGGGACAATATTAGAAAATGCCTCCCTCACCTTCAGTCTGAAGTAGTGGAGTCGAATTAAAGCCCTTAAAAATCTCTGGACATTTTTTTCCACATGGGTACAATCTTGCTAGTCTTATGGAAGCCTGAGGATAACTACAAAGACCATGGAAGTATCAGGCTACAATGCTAAGCACTATGGAATGAATCCCACTGAACTCTGCAGAATTTATTTCTGAAGTTAAACATGGTCATTTAGGCTCATGCTATAAAGCTGAGAAAAGGGCACAGAAATTCAGAGGTCTTCTTGCCAAGCCAGTTGTGCATACTATTATTCTCATGATGCAATTACAGATCTTTAGCAATGAGAGCGCTGGGTGTCTTTAAAAATAAAAAGCAATGCTTTGAGTAATTTTAATTCAGACCATTCAAATTCATTTTACTGCACAACTGAGTACAATCCAAATAATAACAGATGCAAATAACCTCAATGGAAAAATAAATCACAAGTTCCTGGAAGCCTCCTTTTCTCTTTTGCCTCCCCTACTATAAATATGGGGGGGGGGGGTGCGTTTCCTTCTTTAATGCCCATGGAAGACTGCAACACAGATTTATTGCTAGCCTTCAGGCCAATTTCTTCTGAAATTACAATTTGGCTAAGAGACTGATCCAAAATAACTGCTGGTAAAATATTGTGTGTGTAACTTGGGCATGTAGTTAGGATTGTTAATATCAATTAATTCTGCTCACAGTGGAAGACTTGTTTTAAAACAACTTCATTTTTTTTATCCAGCATATACGTAATTACACAGCTGTAACTAATAGCCATGGAGAAGCAATCTGCCATCTAAACAACTAGCATTATTCTTCAAAGTATTACTTGTGCTTTTCTTCTTTTATTTCCTCACTGCGAGTAAGGGATTATTAGAGATGATTAAATGTATATATCAAGCCTTTTAGCAAAGGACTGAACCAGCTTTGTGGATTTGGGTTTTAATGGATTATAGCAGTTCTTCCGGATTTTACAACCCAAGACACTGGATACATTTTCCTCTACTTCCATGGTGCTGACATACCTTTCTCCATCTACAATAATGCAATGCTTAATTCTGCAATAAGCTTTACTGCCTTTCTCTAAAGCATACTATCACTAGTCTTTTTCTTTAGCTTAGTGTAAACTGTGGTACTCTGTCACATTTACTGCTTTGGTTGGGTGAACATGCATAAGACAGTTTGGGCCTATGAAAACCTACACAAAAATAATTTTAAAAATCACTACTGGCCATAGTGCTCACTTGTGAAACACTGGACATTTTAGTTGTTTTTAGAAATGAAAAATTCCAAACCTGATCGAGAAACTGAAAGGGGGGGGGGCAGACAACACAAACTACCCCTAGTTTGTCTAGTGATATTTCACAGGGTTTGGTACCTTTTAATTTAGCATTTATAGAATGACAACACATGGAATAAATGTCAACAAAATATATAGGTGATCGTTGCTAGCTATCTATTATCAGGGACACTGCTATGGCACTGGCATTGTTTTGCTTCAGCGAACCCACAGACAGATAAACTTTAGACATTCCAGGAGTAAATCTTCCCCTTTCATTGTAGTGGAAAACCCTTTTAAAGGTAAAGTAATCCCCCCTCCCCTAAACACTGCAGTTTGCAAATTGGCAGGCAATTCTAGGTGTGGGTGTTCCTCCTTCATTCCTTCTTTTTTCCCTTACCTACCATCTTCACTATAGTGTACTGTTCTATCTACCACAGTGCTACTCATACATAATGTTAACCATTCAGTCCTCTCTTAATCAGGGTTTGAAATGAAGGTTTAAAGTAGCTTTGCAAATCCAGGTTAAAAGAGAACCTGATGCACATTAACCATGATGACCTTTATTGAAGAAGCAATGTTATGGCAGGCAAGAAAACGAGGGGTACAATTTATGGGGTGAGAAAGGGACAGAATGTTGCCAAAGCTGGACTCCACATTGCACCTGCACCAGGTCAAAGAATGAAAAATCAGAGCTGTGGGAAATTTTCTACCCCTTGGCTAATCATCAGAATGTGCTTTTCAAAACTGGTTTGCATTACTTCTGTTCACCACAGGCTCCTGTAGGATTATTTTGCGTATGTGCCTAGATACAAATGGAAAACAATTTTTACGTGTGGGGAACCACCCCAACCCCCATCTTCCTTACCGGCATACATATGAGGCCATCATTTCCTTTGCAACAACACAAATCAGAGAGTCAATCAACCACAAGGCAGCATGGTGGCATGTCTCCCCAGTGCATGTTGCTGAAAATTATACCCTTCCTTGTGCATATCAGAAATTAAACTTCAGTCCTGTTCTACAGATTCTGAGTTAGGTTTAGATGTGATTTAGCTATCCTGCTCTCATTAGCCCCAACTTCAAAGGAAACATTGCAAAAGGCTATAGGAAGAAGTGCCTTAGGTTTGTCTTCCTGCAGTTTCTAATCCCAAACCTGCAAGTTTTATTTCCATTTTTCTCCACTTACTTGTCCTCTTCATGTCACTTTCTTGAGCTTTAATTTGCCTTGAAGCTGAACCACATTTATCAATTTGCCTGTTCTCTAGCTGATCAGATCCTGTCTTAATCTCCTGATTAATTAAGAGACATTAAACCAGTGTTTCCTGTCTTGGATAGGTTGGGGAACTCTGTCTGAAAACAAACTGGGATCTCCACACCAAAAGTGTGAGGAGCGGCAAAAGAAGACCTGATGGCTCCAGTACCATGGTTACAAACCCAGGGCCACATTTCATGAAGCCACAGATACAGGTTTAAAATAGTCCAAAATGTTATTACTGTCCTTACCTCAAGGGGCTACCAGCACAAAGTTATAAAACATGTAAAGTAGGATATCAGTGCATTTTTGCTGCCCACCTGAGGTTTTTTTTTCTTGTTCTGAAATCAAATACCTCTCAAATGGCTCTTTAGAAAAGTATTCTAAGGAGACAGGTTCCTTTAAATTACACAGAGAGAGACTTTAGAATTTGTGTGAAACAGCATTTGCAAATCACAGCATTCACAAACAGCATTTGAGAAACAGCATTTGCAAATCACAAACAGCATTTGTCCCATGGGCCAAAGTTTTGGATCATTCTGACTCCTGGCACCACCCCTGTTCTGCAAGCTTCTAGTTGTATAAATCACATTGAATCAAGGTCACAAACAGCATAAATTATCCAACATCACCAGTTACTTCCCATTGCACAAGGCAGGAATGGAACACCTCTAAACATGCACAGAGTTCCCTTTTTATCCCATATTACAATCAGCCCATACACACCTGGTGTGTTGAGAACACTGCTTATAAATAGTGTGAGTCCCAAAAAGCATTTCAGTGGGTGGGCTAGCACACCAAGATAGCATATTTCTACAGGTTGCCTCATGCAGTAGCCTTCGCTTTTCACCTTTTCTTCCAGGATTCTTTAATATGTGCTGTTAAGAGCTGCAAATGTTCATACTTACACATGCAACGGAGGAATGGGAGATGGTTCATAATGATAACGTCCCTCATGATGCCTGGCGTCTATTGGTACAGGAGGGTGGAATGCTGGGAAAAGATGAGGCGGATCTGCAAAAAGAAACATGAGTTTCAAATCTTGTTGTTATTTTCAATCTTAGCAATCTGATTTTAAAAATAAATTCCAACAAGCAGGGCAGTGCATGCACATTATGTTAGAAAAATTAACATTCTGTATCCAGTTAGTCCAAATGCTAAACTCTCTCTCTTTAATGAATTACAGTGGTAACTTGCTTCACAAACTTAATTGGTTCCATGATTCTGGTCGTGACCCGAATCGGTCGTGAACCAAGTCAAATTTCCCCATAAGGTTCAATGTAAATAAGATTAATCCATTCTGTAAACATTTTTTATCACAAAAATTTGAAATAAAGTAACAAAGAACAACAAAGTAACAAATTACAGTACAGTAGAGAACAGTAACCTAGGTGGCAGGGGGGTGGGGGAGGTTATTGTTTGGAGGGAGAGTCCCCCTCCATAAAAACACTGGGGAGATCTCCTTCAGCAATTTCCTCTCTTCTTTGTCTCTTAGCTGCAGGGTCAATTTTGGCAAAAAAATCTGCATGTTTTGGTCACCTTCATTACTGCTTTGCACATTCTTCTTACCACCATGCTTGCTCTGCACTTTCTTATAATAATCAATATTATTATTGAATAATACCTTACAGTACTGAATGTTCTAAAAAGCGTCACAGCAAGTGACCACAGGTCTGTCTGCGACCGCGAGTGAGGAACATGGGCGCGATCGTGCTTGTCTGGGGAAGATGGCCGCGATCACGATGGTGTTCGTGCAGGGAAGATGGCCATGATCACAATCGTGTTTGTGCAGAAACATGGCCGCGATCGTGGTCATCACCTGATGACCTGTTTTGCCACGAAAAAATTTTGCCACGAACAGAGGCAAAATTTTTCCAAAATTTTTGTTTATGAACCAATTTGGTTGTGAACTGAGACATTCGTGAACGAGGTATCACTGTAATCCAAATTGCACACATACATATATTTTATCTTATTTTGTACTATGTATTTTGTATTTTTAAATAATTTTGCATATTTCTGATTTGGGGAGAACAAGAAGCTAGGCATGGCCCAAAAGCTTTACCATGACCACAAGGAATTACAGTGGTACCTCGGCTCATGAATGCCTTAGTTCACAAGCAGATCAGGTCACGAACAAAAATTTCAGAAAAATTTTGCCTCAGGTGACAAACTCTGCATCGGGTGATGATCGCGATCATACCCGTCTTCCCTGCACAAGTGCAACCACAATCGCACTCGGGGTGGTGGGGAGATGGCCACAATTGTGCTGGCGGGGTGGGGGAGATGGCCATGATCGCACCAGTCCTCCCTGCCTGAGCGCGGTCGCAATTGTGCCTGTCTATGGCCGCAGTCGCACTCATGGAGCGAACACGGGTACGATCACAGTCATGCATGGGGGGTGGGGGAGATGGCCATGATCTTTGTTGTTCTTTGCCGCTTTGCTTCAAATTTTTGTGATTTAAAAAAAATAGTTACAGAACGGATCAACGTTATTTGAACCTTATGGGGAAATTTGACTTCGCTCATGACCAATTTGGGTTGCAATCAGAGTCGTGGAACGGATTAAGTTTGTGAGCCAAGGCACCACTGTACATCCAACAATCCCACTGGCTTTTCTGGTTTCAGCAGGTATTCTCCATACCATGTCTTTTGAACATAGAAAAAGGCCTTATACAATGTCAGATTATTTGTAAATCTAGCCTAGCACGGCATACACAGCCTGGTACTCCCCAGGAGCTTTGCACTACAATCCCCAAAATTCCTCTTCTATGCTTCAACTGAGGGGAACCAAAATCCAAAACTAGTGGAGGGCACCAAGGTGTGGTAGACTGGTATACTCTGACTGGAGTGGCTCTCAAGGTTCATTTCATCTGCTACCTGAACTCCTGTGACCAGAAATGCTGGGGAATGAACCTGGGACCCTCAGCATGTAAAGCCATGAAGCTCTTAAAGAATGCTAAAATTCTCAGGAACTGGATTTTTCTCCCCATACCAAATTTCCTACCCCACTGCAGAATCTCAGAAGATAAACAACCCTGCCAATAAGCAGGGAGAGGCACATTTCCACTAAGCCCAATGTACCTTTCATTCATTTGAGTCCTAGCCAAGTGTACAAAAGATAGAGTTTGGCTCATCCAATTTGCCTTGGCAAGCATGAATATTCATGTCTTAATTTTAATATTCTCTTTTCAGTGCTTTAATGGAAAATTACATAAAGAAGTCTTTAATAAATAATTACAGTGCGCATATGTGAAGTGTCAGATCAAAGGGATCAACTCGCCTTTTATAAGTATACCCTGATATTTATTTTTATTAAAACATGTTTTTTTTAAGTTAGAGAAGAAAGAAATCTTAGTAAAATGCTAGTAAAAAATATAGTGTAACAATGTACGTCACAGAGGTATCTGTTCAAAACAGCAAAACTGCAGAGTAATACTCGAAGTGCTATGGAGAGCACCATGGATAGATACAATTCTAATAATTTCTTAAGAAGGTTTATACAGGTTTGTGTATATTCTGTGCTAAACCAACTAAATAAATCCAAGCAGTGCATCATGAGAAATCACATCAAGTATCTGGAACACATTATAAAAACTAGACAAATATGGACAGGAGAAGGGATCCCTTAGAGCAGGAATGGGCAACTTGCAGCTCTCTAGACAACAAACTAGCCAGCATAGCTAATGGTGCAGAATAAATGGAAGCTGCAGGCCCCAAAACATCAGCTGGTGCATAAATTGCCCACCCCTGCTTTAGGGGTGCACCTTTAATCATTTTCAGTCAAAGTCAGCCTTTCTGGTTTCCTAGATTTCAGCACATGCTACCCATATATTTATTTCAGCAACAACATACAAATTAGAAACTTGGGGTTTTTCTTTTCTTCAATGAAAGCTGTGAAAGCACAGTATCTCACAGAACTCCTTACTCACCAGGCGGACAATGGACAGTATTTATTTATTTATTTTTATTTATTAAAACATTTCTATGCTGCCCCTTGCCAAGGCCTCGGGGCAGCTTACAACATCGAATACAAAATACATTAAAACAATGACAATTAAAATATATACAGTAAAATAAAATAAGCCGCCCTGGCCGAATAAAATTCAATAATATTAACATTTAAAATGCTGCATAAATAAAAAGGTCTTCGCCTGCGCCGAAAAACAAATAACGACGGCGCCAGGCGGACCTCTCTGGGGAGCGCATTCCATAACTTAGGTGCCACCGCTGAGAAAGCCCTCCTCCGAGTAGCCACCCTCCTAATTTCCTTCACTGAGGGCTCCCGGAGGAGGGCCTCTCCTGCTGATCTCAAGGGGCGGCTGGGCATATATGGACGTAAGCGCTCCTTCAAGTAACAAGGACCCAAGCCGTTTAGGGCTTTATAGGTCATCACCAACACCTTGAATTGGGCCCGGACTTCAATGGGAAGCCAGTGAAGCTGACGGAGAACTGGAGTCATGTGAGCATAACGTCCAGTTCCCGTCAGCAGCCTGGCAGCTCTATTTTGAACCAATTGAAGTATCCGGACTGTCTTCAAGGGCAGCCCCACGTAGAGCGCGTTACAGAAGTCAAGACGGGAAGTCACCAGTGCATGAGTCATTGTTGTGAGGCTGTCGTACTCCAGATAGGGGCGCAGCTGATGAATCAGCCGAAGCTGGAGGAAAGCGCTCCTCGCCGCTGCTGTTACCTGAGCTTCGAGTGAAAGCTCCGGGTCGAGGAGCACTCCCAAGCTGCGGACCTTATCCCTAGGAGGGAGTGCAACCCCGTTCAGGACAAGGTTCAATTCACCTTCTCCGAAGCCGGAACCGCCTACCAACAGGACCTCCGTCTTGTCTGGATTGCGCTTCAGTTTATTGGCCCTCATCCAGCCCATTACCTCGGCCAGGCACCGGTTCAGTACAGCCACTGCCTCACCTGGATTGGTGGAAAACGAGAGGTAGAGCTGGGTATCATCAGCGTACTGGTGATTCCGCAGCCCACACCTCCTGATGACCTCTCCCAGCAGTTTCATGTAGATGTTAAACAGCAAGGGGGACAAAATGGACCCCTGCGGTACTCCATGGCATAGCTGCCATGGTGCAGAGCCATAGTCCCCCAGCACCACCTTCTGGAATCGGCCATTGAGATAGGAGCGGAACCACTGCAAAGCAGTGCCTCCAACCCCCAATCCCGCAAGCCTATCCAGAAGGATACCATGGTCGATGGTATCGAAAGCCGCCGAGAGGTCCAGGAGAACCAACAGGGACGCACTCCCCCTGTCCTTCTCCCTGCACAGGTCATCGTACAGGGCGACCAAGGCAGATTCAGTACCGTACCTGGGTCTGAAGCCGGACTGAAATGGGTCCAGATAATCAGTTTCATCCAAGAGTGCTTGGAGTTGTCCCGCCACCACTCGTTCTAACACCTTGCCCAGAAACGGGATGTTGGCCACTGGTCTATAATTAGTGGCCATCTCTGGATCCAGTGACGCCTTCTTCAGGACCGGTCGGACTACCGCCTCCTTTAAAGGGGCAGGCACCCGACCCTCCCTCAGAGAAGCGTTAACCACTTCCAAGATCCAGGTTCCAATCCCGTGCTTGGAATCCTTTATTAACCAAGACGGGCAAGGGTCCAAAAGGCAAGTGGTGGGATGTACTCGTCCAAGCACCTTGTCCACATCATCGGGCCGCAGTAACTGAAATTCATCCAATAATTCTGGACCAGACGGTAGCATCGGTGTCTCCCGTAAGACCTCTGACTCAATAGTGTAATCCAGCTCGTGACGAATCTGAGCGATTTTCTCCCTGAAATGCCTGGCAAAGTCATCACAGCGGGCCTTTGAGGGTGGAATCAGATCTTCTTTCGGACCTGGACGGACCAGGCCTTGCACCACTCGAAAGAGCTCCGCCGGACGGCATTGTGAGGAGGCAATGGAAGCGGAGAAAAATCTCTTTTTCGCCGCCCTCACCGCCACAGCATAGGCCCGATAGTGGGCTCTTAAGTGTGTTCGGTCAGATTCATCAGTATTCAGTATAATACTAAAGCTGAAAATAAAATCATGAATGCCACCCTAACCCCTAACCTTTATCTCAGCCTTGAGTAGCCAAAGCAAGAGGGGGTCAGAGCAAAATCAAAGCTCTGAGCTGCAAATACAGAGAGGGAAGGAAGCAATAGATGGATACTGATGACATGACTTGGCAAACACATGGATGTGGTAAGAGAAGGAAACAGCAGGCGTCAAGGATTATCCTGTAGTTGCAAGCTTGTGGCATGGCTGATATCAAATACAAATGCATTCTATCAAGTCCTCCTGTTTGAACAGTACAACCAAACTAACTTTTAAAATTAAAATAGTTATTGTAACTGTGGAAACTTGTAAGATGAATGAGTCATTTATGTTTGCCTTACATAAGTTATATGGAGAAACAATTAGCCCTTTGTAAGCCATTTGACCATTTGAAAATACCAATATTCTGCTTTATGTTAGTTCAAATTTCCAGCTGCAAAAATATATATAGGAAGTCCTGGACTGAGCAAATTGTCACTATATTCTCTGAGAATGTTTCTCCATGAAGTTCTGAAAAAGCTGAAATCATCTGTTAAAGCCACATTGCCCTCAAAACTACTTTTAATGTACGCCAGCAATTCTCATACTTCGGTCAAGAATACACTGATGACCTAAAGTGAGCATTCAACCAGTTCCGAAGATCATGACAAAATTAATAGTAGGAAATTTTGAAGGGCTTTTATGGAGCAGCGTATTTCTTAATTAAAACCAAGGCCTAACCAGATGTTAGGGAAGACGCATGGTTGCCACCAGTGTGGATGATTTCCAAGTAGAGCTTAGTTAAAGAAGTGCATGATACAGTGGTACCTCAGCTCATGAACTTAATCTGTTCCACGACTCTGGTCACTATCCAAATTGGTTGTGAGCCAAGTCAAATTGCCCCATAAGGTTCAATGTAAATAAGGTTAATCTGTTCTGTAATTATTATTTTTTTAAATCACAGGGAAGACAGGCACGACTGCAGGCACACTGTGGGGGGAGATGGGCAGAGTATTTGACCAAGAGTTGTTTAGACTTTCTGAATGATTCGGTCTGGGATCAATAGAAGGCTAAGCATAGATAGTCATCTAAAGTATGTAAGGATCGTTCAGCCAGTTTCAATGGAACTGGAAAAAAAGCTGGCAGAACAATGTCTTGGTTCAGATGGAAATGAATAGCAACTTTAGGCAGGAAACCTGGATTGGTATGAAGAGCTACCTTTTCCTCATGGAAAATAAGGTATGGAGGATCGACACGGAGAACACATAGTTCACTGGCTTGTCTAGCCAAAGTAACTGCTACTAAGAAGGCAGTTTTCCATGAAAGAAGATGAAGAGCAGGTATAGCTAGAGGCTCAAAAGGGGGTTTGGTAAGAGCTTGAAGAATGACAGAAAGGCTCCAATAGGGACTACCACTCGGGTTGGTGGGTATAGCTTTTGCAGACCTCGCAGGAATCAACTGACAAGATAATGAAAGAAATCAGTCAAGTTTCCAATGCATCCTCTATAATATGAGATAGCAGCAATGTACACCTTAATGGAGGATGGTTTAAGAGCTCCTTGGTGAAGTGAGAGTAAAAAGTCAAGGATATTCTCAATGGTGGCAGATTCAGGATGAAAATGATGCATAGTAGCAAAGGAGGCAAAGTGTTTCCGTTTGACACTGCAGGAACGATGTGTGGTTGGTCATAGTGCAGATTGGAGAATAAATTAAATATCAGGATGGAAAATCGTCAGATTCAAGGAAGGCATCAGCATTGATGACGAAGTTGAAGGCAATACAGGTGCGGACAGAGATGGTGCTGAAAACGTAGATGGAGAGGCCAGCATCAAACCCAAGGGCAAGCGGTGAGTCAAACCCGAGGAAAATGTTGGTACCGATGTAGAAGAGAGAGTCAATGGAGAAGCCAAGCCATGACGTTCAGGGATCGGAGATCTGGATATTGAATGACACTGCGTTACTGAGTGAAAGGATGAGGGACTTGAGGTAAGTGGAAGAAATGGTTGTGAGTTAGTTGGAGAAGGGTGGGAAACAAAGGCTGTCAGGATCACCAAGGAGCGACAAGAATTCCGCGAGCAGCATCTTGGCAATCATCTTCGCTATTACGGTATTGGTGGGAAGGCATAGAAGAATTTGTTCTCCCATGATACCATGAAGGCATCTCCCATCGAGTTCATGCTGATTCCCATTCAAGAACAATACATTGTGCAGACGGTGTTGTCGTGGGTCACAAACTAGTCTATGTCCGGTGTGCCCCAACACTGAAATAGGCGAAGGCAGATCTGTCGATCCAGTTCCCACTTGTGATTCGATGTCTGCTCAAGGTATTAGCTTCTTTGTTGTGGGTACCCACAAGATGTACTGCTTGTAGAACCATTTTGTGCAAAATGCACCAGTTCCATATGCGAATGGTAAGGTTCGCTAGCAGCATCAACTTCGTGCCGCCCTGTTTATTCAGGTAAAAAGCAGTCACTATATTGTCGGACACTACCTGGATCACATGACCCTGGAGGATGGGCTGAAAGTATCGAAGCGCTTTGAAGACTGGCAGCAGTTCGAGGAAATTGATGTGTCTGGTAGTCTCGTGGTCGTGCCAGGTGCCCTGGGTTCAAAGGGACATACAATGGGCTCCCCATCCAGTCAGGGAAGCGTTGGTATAGACGGTAATGGTTGGATGAGGTAGACGGAATAGAATTCCACAGTAAAGTTTGGAACTGATAGTCCACCAATGAAGAGTACGAAGGATTGTGTTCGGAGGTTGGAGCACTAGGCTGGGTCAATCACAGTCTGGGTGGAAATTGCAATTGAACCAAAGTTGTAAAGGTCTCATTTGCAGTCTCGCATTCGGAACCACTGTCACCATGGACACCATATGTCCGAGTATTTGCTGAATGGAATGTGCAGAGGAATCTTGTCTGGTGATGATGTTCCAGAGAGAAGAAACCAGTCTCTCCTGTTGGTCCTGAGGTAGGAAGGCTTGTGTATGTACTGAATTCAGACATGTTCTGATGAAGTCGATAACATGAGAAGGAACGAGGCATGATTTCTCAGTGTTAATGCATAGTCCCAGACTATCAAGGAGGAAGCAGGTTGTACAGATGGAGGCTAAGAGGTCGTCTGTAGAAGAGGAGACTATAAGCCAATCGTCCAAATAAGGGTAAACGTGGATACCCTGAAGGCGAAGGTGGGCACAAAAGGGAGCCATACACTTGGTGAACACCTGTGGAGTGGTAGCAAATCCGAAGGGGAGCACATTGTATTCAAAGACGTTGGAACCGACAGTGAACCAAAGGAGGCGCCTATGAGCAGGATGGATGGTAATATGAAAATAAGTGCGCTTTAAGTACAAGGATGCGAACTAATCCCCTCTCCTGAGCAACAGCAGAATGTTCTGGAGTGTGGTCATCCAGAATTATTTGGGTCTAATAAATTTATTGACACTGCTTAAGTCCAATATCAGGCGTAGACCACCTTCAAGCTTCGCTACGGTAAAATACTTAGAGTAGAAACCATGCAGTCCTTCGGAGCAGCTAACTTGACGAATCGCACCTTTATGAAGCAGCTGAGATACTTCATCCCGAAGTGTCAGGGAAGCTTCCGTATAACGGATCGGTCCAACTGGTGGAACAGTCTCAAACTCGATTTTGTATCCGTGCTCTATGATGGCAAGAACCCATTTATCAGATGTGATGGACTCCCAGGTGGGGAGTCACCTTTGCAGTCGAAAGAGGGAAAGGTGGGTTGGAGACGAGAGGAGAGGTCGCACGCATCCTCAGTGAGGGCGCTTGCCAGCATCAAGTTAGCACATGAGCTGCTGGAATCAAGGCACATTCTGCCAGCAGTTGCACTGCTGCCTTTGGCCATATTGCTGGCGTCCAGATAGGAATGGTGGCTGTGGTAAGGCTGGTAGCAGTACTGAGATCTGCCCAAAGGCCACTTATATCCCTATTGGGACAGAGTCTCCAGAAGGTTGTGCCACAAGATGGGCCTTCTGGATGTTTTCCAGCATCTGTTCTGGCATTAAACAGGCTGAACCGTCCAATGGCATGTTCTCTACATTCTGCTTCGTTTCCTGAGGAAGATTTCCAGATCTTAATCAGGCATGTCTGCAAAGTGCGATGACACCGACTAGACCTCAAGAATCACAATCGACATGATGTCTTGCCGTGTTAAGCTGTTGTCTGGAGAGCTGCATCGCCTCCCCGATTAATAGATGAGCCAGTTCCCTTTCCTGGTCAGGAAGGAATGCAGTGAGGGACTTGATCTTCTGCAAGAGGAAGAATTAATAATGGGCCATGGTGGCCTCATAATTTGAGATGCAAAGACCAAGCCCCATGGCGGCGTTGATGCAATGAGACAACATATCGATCTTCCTGCCCTCTTTGCCCACTAGGCTGGAGTGTTCCTTATTCTGACGTCCCTGAGAGGATTTGATGACAATTGAATTTGGTTGATGATGTTTCAACAGGAAAGGGATATCTTGCTCCCGAAATTTGTACATCCCCTCGAGGCATCTGGAGGTATGATGAGGATGGTTAGGCAGCTGCCAGGTTTCAGTCATCGCCTGCTTGAGTGTAGTAATAAATGGCAGGACGATAGATGAGGAGTCTTCCTTATGGACGATGTCAAAAATAGTGTCCTGGTTCTGATCAATATGCTGCTGAACGTCTATCTCCAGAGACTTGGTCATGAGTAACTCAGAGAAGGTTCCCTGAGAGTCACCTGGAGACCCAGGGCCCTGGGTAGAGATGACTGCATCTGGAAAGGTAGAGGCCTCTTTAGAATCATCTGAGTCCAAATCTGAAATGTAGGGTGGACTAGACAAGGACCCTCCAGGAGACATGGAGGGGTCAGCGAGTGCTGCAGCAGATGTCAACAGTGCATCTCTCTACACAGAGTGTGGCATAGAGTGACGAGGACGTGGCATCGTACACGGGTAGTACCCATACGGGAGATAGCAGTCCCATGGGCAAGGCCGATCGAAACAATCAGGATCGAATTCCCCATAACGAAGGGGAACCCAGCTCCACAACAGCTGTAGAGCCAAAGGTAGAGGCAGCAAGAGGGACGAGGAGTGTTGAGGCACACTCAGAGATCCCTCCAGAGATGAGTGAACCACAGGCATAGGTGTTGGAGATCTCGCAGGAGGTTCTTCAAGTCCCGGTTGAGGAGGAGATTCATAGAACTCTCTGTCGGACATAGACCTCTTGTTGTGCCATTGGGACTGAAGTGAGGCGAAGTCATAACGCTTGGAGGTGACGATAGAGGGGTCACCTGCATCACGGACTGACAGACCGAGACTTCAATCAGAACTGAGGTTGGGCCCGAGACCGGGATGGAGGTCGGTTCCAAGCGGGTCAGCTTGTCATGCTTCTTGTGCCAATGCTTGGGCTTATCAGGTTTGTCCTTTTTGGATCGTTTGGACTTCGGGGAGTCTTCAGACCCAATATGATTCCTCTTGTGCTTATGTGGAGGAGGCCTAGAGGAGCATTTTCCATCCTTGGCAACTGAATCCCCATCAGATGGTTTAGCGGATGGGGGTTTAGATAGTCCCACGGCTGCAGAGGAGCTGGCCTCAGCCAAGACCCTGCTTCATGGCGACCAGGGCTCGGTCCCATAGCATCTTGCGGAGCCTATTCCCACCATTCTTCCGTGCCTGTCTTGTGAAAGACTGGCAATGGCTGCACTTATCTGTCCTGTGGCCTTCCCCAAGACAGAGGAGGCACAGGACACGAGGATCAGTGGGGGACATTTTAGCCCCACACTTGGAACACTTACAGAAAATCACCTGCTGTGCCATCAAGAGAAGAAAAGGAAGACACAGCGAGTGTATAACTTGGAGAAGAAGGGCGAAAGAAGGGGTTTTTAAATATATTTTTTATATTTTTTGAAAAGGGGTAGGGTAGGGTTGGGAGGTAGAAAAAGGCAGAGAGTAATATGAGTGGGGCGAACTGGGACAGAGTAACTATACATGAAAGTAAAACAAAGACAATGAAGGAGCTTCTTAACCAGATGTAGCAGAACAGCAAGAGCAAAAATAGCCCGAGGCACAGCGAATGGTGGTTGCAAGCAGACTGGGGAAATAGCAGGCACCCTGTCCCTTTATACTAAGGGGGAAGGGTGTGGAGTTCCCTCCAAAACCATTAAAGCTGTTTAATCATCCCGGCAACAGGCACTGCGCAGGCATAGCACCTATAATATGTGATGCACAGAGGCCACGATGAAGAACCAATAGATGCCATAAAATATATGTTTAAATTTTACTTATTTAGATTCTGTCTTTTATATCACTTCTTTCATAACAACTAAATCTTACATCCTGGAGAATGGCAGTGGATTGCTAATGAAAATTATAAAGAACCGCTTACAATAATAATTCCTAGCAACTCTGCTTCTGTCCTCCCCCGAACATAAACATCTAGGCCTTGATCCCCCAGTGTGATCCATATGGGAAAGCACTCTGCATCACTGCCAACCCCCACCAACTTCTAGAAAGCTTTCTGTGAATTATAGAGACTTACAAGCCTGTATAGCTGACAGACATTTCAGTACACGTCAAGCATTTTACATTAATCACTCGCCTCAGAGGTCAAAGGGCAGTCTGAAATCAAGAAGGAATGTATAAAGGATGGTTTTTTAAAAGCTGAGAGATTTTCAATTCAAAAACTATTTCATCTGCAAGATTGTCAGTGATCTGCCATCATTTCAGGAATATCTAGAATAAGAAGGGCTCTGCATTTCAACCACAAAGCAGAATCCATGTAGTGACTAGGTACTTTGCTTTGTCTGACTTAAGACTCTGCACTTGAACACACTGACCTTATACTCTGTGATCCTTTATAAAATATTGTTTGTATTCATCCTCCTCCAAGACAAACATCCCTTTGCACAACTTGACACTACTGCCAAGACCATAGTTCTAAAAAAGACACATTGCATGGTGTTCAGTCTTGGTTTCTATAGAGCAAGGATACCCTAAAGAAGAAGTATAATCCTTCACAATTATTCTAAAGTAATGTTGCTAGTTATACTCCTTTGTTCTTTGCACTTCAACTGGAGTGCAAAGACCAGATCCTAATCCAGTAACACTGCGTAGGGCTTCACTACAACAAATGCAATCGTATGCTAGACACACATTTCCTATCAAACCTAACTAAGGGTGTGATTCTATGCATATATGCTGATTCAATCGCAATTGATATGGCTTTGTTATTTTATGTTAATTTTTGTTTATGTGTTTTTCAACTTTTGTTAAAGAGCCTCAGCTATTCAGTGGTTTAAAAATGAAATGAAATAAATGAAATGAACAAATACCACAAAAGAAGAAAATCCAACAACTCCCAGCTTTCTCCACTCGGTCACGCTGGTTGGGGAAAAATAGGTCTTTTTTCTGTCTAAGCATACATAAAACTGAATGCTAAATTAAGAAATATCTGCACCTAAGTTTAGCTAAATGGGGCTGCCAAAAGGTTATTGATACAAGCACATATCTTGCATGGAAAAGATCACCTATTCAATCTGAGGCATCCCCAGATGAAGGGTGAAGTTGTGGCTTATGGGAAAGTGCTCTACCTGAGCTTCTGCCTGTCTGAATAGGCAATACTGAGCTAGGAGGACAAATGGACCTAGTAGTTTCCTACATGCCTACCTAGCTTATATACTGTAATTGTGCAAGGCTAAACTTAAAATAAGGCTACCTTCCTTTCTTTCTTTCTTTCTTTCTTTCTTTCTTTCTTTCTTTCTTTCACTGATAGAAATGCTATGCTTTTAATGTACAGAGCTGAAATCACCAATTGATTTTCCCATCACTGCATTTCTATGCTGATTTATGTTACTCCCACATTAGAGACCATGAAAAAATAAATGACAATTCAAGATTAGAGTTGCTGTGTATTATGCTTATTTTAAAAGCAGAGCCTTTACAGATTTTGCCACATATCCACTTTGTCAGTAATTTAGTGCATCTTCAAAATCACATGGTTAATTATGCTTCACCACAATAGACTCCACTCACATCACAGACAAGGCGGTATTCATGGCCTGAGCCTGTGGGCCATGTGTCATGAAGAGCAATGCTGTCCTTCTCACAGGGAGAGCAGAACTGCTCTTTATTCTGCCCTCTAACACTAAACGAATCCAAAATTGCAAAGCTAGAGCCTTAGAAGCACAAACCTCCCACCTCCATCAGCCCAAAATTAGGTACCAAGCAAGTCTCTCATGAGAGCTGTATGGAACATTCTATCTTGGGATTTGCTAAAGCTTCTGGAGAATAATGTCCAGTCCAATGGAGGTAGTGTTCAATATATTGGTTTTATATCATATGATACTGCTTCCGTTTGACAAAATGGAAGTAAATCCATGGTGCAGATACCTTAAACTGAACAAAAAATAACTGTACACTCAGGTACTCACTACATTAACCCATTGAAGGCTTCAGAGATCACATACCAAGTAAATCAGACAGTCTGCAGGTGGAAGTCTTTGCTGTACAATTATACACGAGGGGTGTTCAGTGTATTCTCAGTATCGGGTTGATTTGCTATTGATGTGGGTAATTTAATTATTTCATTAGCTAATGACACTATCTGAGGGTATACATGCAAAATTTCAAATAAGTGTGATCATTAGTTCCTTAGTAATCCTCAGTGAAAGACGACCATAATGACTGATGCGACAATGTTGAAGAAAATCGAGCACCGCGCTGTGATTAAGTTCCTTACAAAACAAGGAAAAAGTCAAGAAATCATTCACGAAGAGATGATGGCCATTTACCGGGACTCTGCACCATCATTATCTACTGTTCAAAGTGGTCAAGTGAATTTAAAAGGGGCAAAGAAAGCACTGAAGACAACCCTTGCTCGGGCGGGCCGGTTACTGCCACTACGAAAGAAAATGTGAAAAAAAATTGAGAAACTTGTATTGGAAGATGCCTGAATAAAAATAAAAATGTTAGCAGAGATGAAAAACCTATTCGTTGGTACCATATTTACTATTTTTCATGACCTTCTTAACCTATCAAAGGTCTGTGCAAGATGGCTGCTGCGAATGCTCATGGTGCCTCAGAAACAAGTGCGAGTCGAGTGCTGTAGGGAGTTTTGAGAGCTCTGTGGTGAAGATCCATTGAGTATTTTCGACTGGATTGTTACTGGAGATGAAACTTGGGTTCATCACTATGACCCTGAAAGTAAGCAGGAGTCCATGCAGTGGCATAAAAAAGGTGCTGACCCTCTGAAGAAATTCAAAGTCACCCCATCGGCCGGAAAAATCATGGCCACAGTGTTTTGGGACTCAAAGGGAATTTTATTGATCGAGCACACAAAAAAAGGTGAAACCATAAACGCATCTTATACAACCACTCTGCGTAATTTAAGAGAAGCAATTAAAGAAAAAGGCGGGGGGAACTTACCACAGGTGTGTTGCTTCTTCACACGGCGCGTGTTTCAAAGGCTGCTGTGCAAGACTGTGGTTTCAAAGAAATAAACCTATAGCCCGGACCTGGCCCCCAGTGACTACTACCTATTCCCGAATTTAAAAAAAGATCATTGTGGAAAGAGATTTTCCAATGATGAAGAGCTCAAGGCGGCAATTAACGCACATTTTTTAGACAAGGAGGAAGGGTAATTTTTACAGGGAATTGAAAAGTTAATTTCTGGATGTAATAAGTGTATTGCAGTTATGGGGGGTTACATTGAAAAATAAAAATTATTTCAATTTATTATTCCTTTTTCTTCATGCTGATACCGAGAATACATTGAACACCCCTCGTAGATGCTATTAGGTCATCCTTATTTACAAAGAGAAAATTCTCCGAAAATCAGACATGTAACTTTCCTAACAGTATGATGCAGGTCCTAACAGCACATCACGCTTCGTGGAAGAATCTGGATGGGTTTCTGGATCACCCCAAATTCTTTCATGACCTCACCTATGGATCAATAATTTTCTGTATACAGCTGCAAGGGCATGGTTCCCTAGATCCCTTCTACAAACAGAGTGAATGCTCCACAGATATGATCACCCCATGTTAGGAACCAGGCTTCACATTAATTTTCACAAAGGAATGTAGCCTGTGAGCCTCTGCAAGTTCTTACATGACTCAAAGTGCAGGCTTTAGTATTGCAATTTAAACATTGCAGTCTTGTTCCAAAACAAATTTGGTCCAACATACCTTAAAATGTATCTTTTCAGAACCCTCTTATATTAAGTTCCTGGATGAACCTTGTTTGTAACTTGTTTGCAGTTTGCAGGGTAGAGGCAGGCAGGAAGGAAGGAAGGCAGGAAGGACAGAAGGAAAAGTATTCCATCATTGTAACAGAGCTATGTCCACACTGCATGACGAGGAGAAACCCACATAACTGGCATACACCATAATTATCCTACTCAGAGTTTATTATTTACACATGAGCAATACAGCTGTGGAAGATCATAACTCAAGCAATATGTGTAATAAGTTGCTGCATACTAGCCATCTCCTGTTGCAACCTTTGACAAAATACCACATGATGATTTTTCCAAAGTCAAGCAAAAACTGCTGAAGCAGAATAAAGTGCCACTAAACCTGGCTACCCCCTATTTATCATGCAATTTCCTGACTGATGGTTTCACAAACTGGCTGCTAAGTGTTGTGTACTCTACTGCCAGAAAAGTAACATGCTAAATGGGAGACAGGGAGAATAATGTACTAAACCAGTGAAATCAATTTTACTGAGGGAATTAAACTCTCAGCACACAGGTAAACAGTAAATTCTGCATGCCTGTGGGTGCAAAGCAAAGCAAAGCAAAACCCACAGACTTTTAGATACTTTGAATATCCATATGGAAAGCTTCTTTAAACAGTTATTTATTTAAAAGACCCCCTGTGGAGAGGATTTGTTTGGACCAGACTGGAAACCCTATCAATCTGTAACTGGGTTTCCTGTTGGCTTCTTCTCCCTAATATTTTTATCAGAAGAATAAGGAGAGTAAGTCCATAAACCTTGTCCACCATCTAGTTTCACTCTAACATGTTCTCAGTGAAGGAAGAAGCCACTCACTGAGCACTTGTTCCCCAAATTGATGGGGGAGGGAGGATACAATAATATAAATATTAGAGTGGAATGGTCTGAAAATGGAAGCTCATGTATGGAGCTACTTTGAGGCTACAGGAAGGTTCAGAGAACAGTTTAAGCCCAGGGTGGCTCACTCAAGCTGGGCTCAGAAGCCTCCCGCTCCTTCCCTTGCTCTTTCCAGCACGTAAAGGGGGAAAGAAGCAAGGTGTGCCGAGTCATTCTGCTTGCCTTTCTTGCATCAAGAGCTGGAAGGATCCAGTTTGGCCTTGGTTCCTCACAAGGAAGCGAGACCACTGTGCAGCTCTTCCCCAAGCCCTGAATGAGGGCTCAGGAGGCAGCACACTGCAGACCCTGGCAACTTCCCCATATTACTGCCAATGGTGAGGGGAGAGCTGGATTGCTCTTGCAAAACTGCAGACAAAACCAGTGACAGCAGCACAAAGTGCCACTTGGACAGAGCAGCAACCCATTTTGATGACCTCCTAATTTTTGGCTTGCCCATTATGTAGAGTGTCATCTGGGTCTGGATGACATGCTAAGCCAGGGAGGGTTTTCTAAATCCGTAAACAAACCATTCAGGTGGTTTATAAACCAGTCAATATAGTCCTATTCCAAACACGTAGCTAGAATCTTTCCCTTCATGTGACATTTTACCACAGTGTAAAACACTGATTTGGGTCCCATCAAAATACTGTCATGAGCAGGTCACCACCCTCTTTCCCTCTCCTTACCAGACTCAAAACAAAACTTCAGAAGTCTTGTGCTATGAGCCGTTCAGAGGAGCTGTGGCACAATTGGGCAGCATAGAAATGTTTTAAAAAATAAATAAATCTTTTATTGAAACTTATCTGGTTACAGAAACAGTATAAATCTAAGTAGTGTTGTCCCTGAGAAGTAGAAGCATCTGACCATGTAAAGAGCTGAATCCAAACTGAAATTTCCCCTCTGTCCTTCTCTTTCAGTAAAGCTGCTGACTCTGCCCTCAGGGTGGCTCTTGCTGTTTGAGGCCCAGACAGCAGGAACACCAGAGAGCTCATAATTGGGCTACTTGTTTCTCCTGCCATTGCCGGATTGGGTCAAGCAGATCTTCCTGCATCTGCTCCCATCCCACCCTGAAGAATGTTCCTCCCTCTCCAAGATGGGCAGATTCCCACACTGCCTGAGAAACCTGACTAAGTAACCATGAAACTTTGTGAGCCATCCTGAGGCTATATAGCAAGGGGACGGCGTACAAAAACTTTAAATAAATAAATGAATGGTCAATTCATTCCCCCTTGCTCCTTTGTCTCTTACTTAGAATTAGGGGAATATAAGGAAACTGTAGAGGGCCAGAAACAGGCCACTTCTCTGCAAATATAATGAACTTTCTCTATTTTTAATTTGTGGATAAGCAATATATTGTCAACCTATTGACAATATGGGACACTGGGAATAAGATTATTGTATTGGGTAGTTTGAATGACAACTGTGATTTTAAACCCATGAATGGCAGGAAGAATGCACAATAATCCTTAGATTTTCCAGCAGCAGGGCTGTGTACAGGTGCCTTCCCATACGCATATGGGCTATGAACTGGAGACCAGAACAGCAGGTGGCTTCACCTCTAGATGCCCTAAAATATTGTTGCTGCTACGTTTCACTTCTAGGAAGACATATGGAAGAGCAACCAAGGAATGGAATTACCACTCCTTAATCAGCCATCCAACTATAGGAAAGTAGAAATAAATGATAAATTCTCCCAATGGAGGGATGTAAACAGTGGGGAACAGCAAAGATTGGCATTGAGACTAATGCATTTCAAGACCTTCGTGAATCATCTGGAATTAAAAGTGAGCAGTCAAGTGACCAAGTTTGCCTATGACACCAAATTCTTTAGGATAGTTAAATCAAAAAGGAATTGTAAGAAGCTCTAAAACTATCTCTCCAAAATTGGGAAAATGGACATCAGAATGACAAATGCTTTTCAATGTAAGCAAGTATAAAGTGGGGCAAAAAATCCCAACTTCAAGTATAAACTGATGGAATCTGAGCTAGCAATGCCTAACCAAGAAAGAACTTGGCATTATGGTAGATAGCTCAATGAAAGGTTGGCCTGTACGTTGCTTCTGTGACAAAAACCAAGCTCAATGTTAAGCATAATTAGAAAAGGAAGTGCAATAAAACTGTCAAGATCATACTCTCCCAGGAGGAAAGGTTACAACATATGGAACTATTCAGCTTAGAAAAAAGGCAAGTAAAGGGTGATATAAGAGAAGGGTATAAAATTATGTATGGTGTGGAGAAAGTAGATGGGTAGACATTTTTCTCCCTCTCTTATAATACTGGAACTTGGGGTCTTCCCATTAAGCTAATTCATGAGAGGACAGATAAAAGAAACAACTATTTCATAAAGCCCATTTAAGATTATGGAATTCATGCCACAATTTGCAGTGATGGCCATGAACCTGGATGGCTTTAAAGGGGGTTTCAACAAATTCATGGACAATAAGGCTATCAATGCCACTAGTCCTGATGGCTATATGCTTCCTCCAGAATCAAAGGCAGAATGCCTCCATGCAAGTTGCTGGGGAATAGGGTGGAAGGATGATGTTATACTCATACCCTGCTTGAGGGCTTCCTGTTGGCAGCCAGTTGGCCATTCTATGAACAAAATGCTGGACAAGAAGGACCTTTGCTCTAATTCAACACAGCTCTTAAGTTCTTACTTCTCAAATAGCCCATGCTGGCCAAGTTCGTATAACACAGAGCACTTACAAATCAGGTGCTGCATATTCAAAATGGTAGCCACAAATGCCTGGCACAACCAACTGCTCATGGGTTAAATAACTCATTTTAAAGCATTCAACATGTCCCAATGGTATTATACAAACCAAATCTATGTGAAGGGATTATTTTTGGCATGTAGTAACATTCAATTACAAAAGCCACCACCTGTAGAGGTACTGAGAACTAGGCCTAGATCTCTGATCACTGAGAAACATACTGGGCTTACCTTCCTGAAGCCTCTAAACCATGAAGAAATTCGAACCGAGCTACTACTGCAGATGAGTAAAGTGAATTTAACTCTGCCATCAAGTCTTCAAACTGTCACTTTTAGTTCTACAGTCAAACACTACCCTTGGAATCCTTTTCTTTCAGCTCTCACCTTTCTTCTCAGTCTTGCTTTTGTCTCTGACAACACTGAGAGGCAGAGTATGTATTGTTAAAGTAAAAGGCATCTGTTCTTTTCCTCAAACAAGATACTTCCCCTGGGTTTGAAAGCAAGACTTTTCCTCCCACCTTCAGAATGAATAAAACAGAACCTACTAAGAAACTTTAATAATAACAACATTTTCTATAAAAATGTCAAACCAATTGCAATCTTCTTGGGAGGCTTGCTGAATCAAAGGAATGGTTAACTCAGTTCAATAGAACCTTTGACAAGCACACCAAGTTTTCTGCTAACTAACTTAATAACCATCCAGCTGGATTAGTGCAATGAGCATTTTGCATCAATGTGGCAGTTCCATTATGAAAGTGATACACTTACTCCTCAACTATTGCTTTCACCTTTTGAATAACCATATGCCTAATATGCACATTGTCACTGCACAATAGAGCATGTTGCTTCATGCAGGCCTCATGCACAGAAAAACAACCCATCACTCTGCCCTGTTCACAGGTGTCTGGTAAATCCACATAATGCCTTAAACCATGTGCATGGTACTGTGGAACGGCTGAATACTTTCAACCGCCACTAATTTTCCATCTGAGCACGAAAGAAAATAAAATGGAAGAAAGACTGTTGATATATCAACTCTCTTTTTTAGGTGGGGGCACCTATTGTCAGTACCTGTCAGTAAAGGCTGGGCTACATAGTGCGGGTGTTTTCAAATAGACTACCACGCCATGCTTTGGGTTGGGACAGGAGGTATTCATGGATCCGAAATACTACCTTGAATGTCCTGACAAAACTGCCAAGTAACCTGTCAGTTATGTAAATGACCCTCAGTGACAAATAATGGCTAAAGGAGAAGGTGCTTAAGTGTCCCAAAACAGAAGAAAAAGGTATTATTCCCAATGTGGTTTTGGAAAGGGGTTTTCTTCCTCAGGAACTGTCTATCTTTCTCCAAATGTATTTCCAGAGAGAGAGGGAGAGAGAGAGAGAGGGAGGGAGGGGGGGGGACACAACTGGAGAAAGATAAGCAAACCCTGAGCAAAAGCAGCACTTTATGAAACATGTTGGGAATAATAAAGGTTTTTCTAGGCAGCTGAGAATATTTTGTCTGGTTTAGGAAATACTGTAGGTGCATTTAGACTTCAAAAACCATCTTGGAAAAACAGGATACTGGCCTTCCTCCTTCCCAGCAAAAGCGGAAACAAACAAAATATTTGACTTAGTTTGGACATCACAGCAACATACACCCAGCAAAAGTTATTATTCTAATCAAGCTATTATTCTAATCAAGAGGCTTGCAAACAGAATGTGGGGAGAGAATATAAGCCATGATGGCTTTTGCATATTCATCCAGAATATGAAAAAAACAACAGAGGCAGCTTGAGTCAGGTGGAGATGCTAGTTAAAGGAAGACAAGGGCCTGGTTTGTATGGAACAGCGATTTCTGTTTTTTAACCCAGTAATTGCCATGGCCAAGCAGGAGTTAGCACACTGTTTCCCACACATTGTTTGATTCTGGATTCAATCATCAATCAACCTGTTCCTGAACTTTTACCATGATATTCAAACCCAAGAACTTTGGGTGGTTCAGAGATTACTAGATACAGAATTGACCAAACAACCATTTGCTCAGTCAAGGCAATTCCCAAGCTGAACTTTCCAGGAATGCCATTATGCATGAAGACACACCTAGCAATATTTTGTGATGCTGGATATCTCCCTGGAAATCTAATGGGTGAGCAGAGGATTTCAGCAGCCTTTTGGTCATGTTTAAACTTTGCATCTCCCCCTTTCAACCTCTCTATTTGTAAATCAACACACACATTATAAAACACCAATAAGCCCCCAGCAACCTTCTTCCAAATGGAACTGAACCTGGATAAGTACTGTTTCTCTGTAACATCCTGCTGCTAACAGGAGTGGACTGTACATAACAGCAATTAGCTTTTTCCAATGAAAGAGCATGGAAGAAAAACAATGAGTTTCAGGGGGACCATTGGGACTGGGGGCCTGCCCCCTTCTCATGACTAGTAGAGACTCCAGGCTGGGCAGGTTTTGTCACCGTATGTGCTCTGTCCCAAACAGCAGGCTGCAGTACTCAATTTCTGGTCCATCAATCAGAAGCAGTATGACTCATTTGAAACAGTCAGGCCCAGTATAGATACCAAGAGAGAGCCTGGCCTTCTGCCCTTGCCTAGTCAACAAAACCGTCACTTCTAATTATTGCTTTTTGGCTCATGGCACTGCATTCTGGGGGCACTAGGGCTGGATTGTTCCCCCATCTAGATCTGGGTGTCAATGCCAGTTGCCCATAACTAACTTGATCAGGGCATCAGAGAGATGTTTCCAGCCA
This sequence comes from Varanus komodoensis, assembly GCF_004798865.1. NCBI lineage: Eukaryota > Metazoa > Chordata > Lepidosauria > Squamata > Varanidae > Varanus > Varanus komodoensis. Next base: position 12,257,416 of record NW_025335269.1, on the reverse strand, counting down.
GAGACATCCATTTAAATCAAAAAGAAAGGCAAAATGAAAGAAAAACAGGAAGAGATAAAGAAAAAAAGGAACAAACAAACTTTGGAACATGCTTAATGAAGTATGGAGAAAGTCACATTTTACTTCACTTGTTAAACTTCACTTTGCTTTTATGTGAGTTTCCAGAGTTTGTTTCTTTACACTGCATAAAAAGCTAACACAAGGGATCCAGAGCAAACATCAGAAAGTAGAGCATTGTTCCAGCTGGAATTCCCCCCTTGGCAAGGCACAGCAGCGGGACCAAGTATTGCATATTCTTGGTGTCTATTTTACCACCTTTGTATTTATGTAAACCAAAACACCTTGTGGGAACATGCTTTATTTATTTTCAGTGGCTCCCCAACAATCTGGGTGCCAAATGCTCAGGGAAGTAGCTACACGAGTTGGAAGAAATCAGGACTGGAAATGATTTCATCAACTGGCAGGCACTGAAAGCTCCTTAGCATGCCGAATTTGCTGCAGGTACTGGCTAAATAACTGCTGGCAGCCTTTCAACCACAGCACTTTATTGCTTTCCACAGCCATTGCAACTCCACTGAGCACAGATCTAAAGCAGCTAAAGTTTAGTACTTGGATTTTTCTTAAAATAAAGCCCTTAAATTAACTATTAATATGCATGCATGTTAAAAGTTCTTTATAAATATCAGTTAACCCTCAGGACTTTTAGTAATCATCTAAAATTCACCAGAGATGGCAGTTTCAGGGTAGATTCTCTCTGCCAGACATATTTTCCCAAACAATCCCCACCAAAATTAACAGGAATTATGCAAGAACAGGTAGGGCACAGCTATGGTTCATTTATGTGACATGTCTGCAAGAAAAAATCCATTGTGGATTGTATCTCATGTTTCTTAGAGTATCTGTCCGAGGCAACAAAGTGAACTGGATTTGAATGTTAGGGTAATTCTCTGGCTACAGCTTACAATCTAAAAGGATGGGACCCAAAAGGAATCAGGAGGAGTAATAGGTAAATAATCAGGCATAGTTACATTTCACTGCTATTTGATGATGATGATGATGATATAAGAAATGCTCTTACAACCAGATTTTCAAAGTACCTCTGCTAAAACTTTTGGGAAATGGGGGAAATTCCAGGACTCCAACCTGGAAGATGGAGCCATATGGCAACTGCTAAAAGTACAAGGATAACCACAAACATTCCTGTTGAATTACATGACTTATTAGTGTTGGCCTCTCTAACTACACCATAGACATCCAGCAATCCATGTCTTTTTCGGTCACTGCTGAGCATTTGACAGAGTGCAGGAAAATAGATTAAGCAAGAAAGCGCTCCAGAAACAGTTCTGATAAGGAGAGAAGAAATGAGAGCAGTATGTATTTTTGTATATTACATAGAAGAGGGTAAGACCAGTACAAGAGAAGGCAATTCCTGTATTACCTAAGCCAATCCTGACATTCACCAGGATTAATATATTTTCTGTCAAATTTTCTCATAAATTCAGGCTTTTCCTCCCATCCTCTAGAGAGCATATGCACACTGCAAGCTAAGCATGTCCAAAAGTTGAAAAGATGGCCCTTAAAATGCAGCGTAGTCTCATACCTTCCTTCATGTCATGTCTGACTTAGCTCCACTGGTAAGTTGCTCCAGAAAATAACAAGCCAAGCTGAACTGGCTTGCACTTCCCAAGACAGGACAGCCTCCATTTTCCCCAAGCATGCTGAGAAAGCGCCTCTTAACTCACTCTGCCACTCCAAGCCCAGCCTTCCCAATGTTATCTGGGCACACATTTTGCAACAAACAGGTAATTGCATGGCCAGAGACCAACCCAATGGCCAGTCAAATGACACAAAGAGGCTGCTAATTTGATATGCTTGGAAATATGGGAGTAGAACCTTATGATCCTGAATGTCAGTGGTGGGCTCCACATATTAGATCTTTTTTCCTATATAACCAGCAGGCCCAACACCAGGTCATTACAGCTTAGTGTAGAAGACAGTGAATGAAGACAGTGCAATAAAAAATGAAAGCCATCTTTAATAAAAATGCATCTGTAACATGCTTAAAAGGCTGTTTCTCCTTGAATAGAAGGAAAATGCATGTTAGAGTTATGTAATGTATATTTAGTCGTTCAAAACTTTCAGTATTCAACAACATTAGTAATTCATCAGAAAGTCTATTGAGGCAGCATACAGTACCTAGTTATATAGAGGAGGTGAAGAAATTTACTAGAGAAGGAATACAGTTGCCTCTTAAGCTCCCCTCTTGGGACATGCAATAACATCCCTTTTAGATCATCTGTAGTTCTACATCACAGCTACATCTGTGCAGGCCCATGAAAACAAAACAGAAACAAATGAAACATTGTGTCCATGTCACAATGTTATTTGAAAGTGTGGTCTTTCTTTGGAATGCATGGAGATCTTGTTTTGCCACTGGCCCCTTTCTCATAACTTCTGGGCCCTTGTGGTGTTCTTTAACAAACTTAATAATATGCTCCGTGAAAGAAAATGACAAATTGGATTCTGCCAGAAAACCGACAAAAAGAACCCCCTCCCTCTGCTCTCTCTGCAATGAAAAGCCAATTTATCTTTCCCCTACCCATACCCAAGGAGCCATTCTGGGCTGCCTCTGCTGTTCCTCTAACTTCTCTGTACATTGTTGTGTTCGCCATGGCCGAATCTCACACCCCAAAATGCAAACAAACCTGAGAGATGCACAACAGTTCCATGTCCCTCTTCCAGCCAGCCAACCCTGTGCTGCTCTGGAATCCTGCCTGACTGGACACATGCTGATTCTATCTTCCTATATTCACATCTTTTTTTTTTCCTTCTGCGGTGGTAGCAATAAAATACATAATACCTGGAAAGTTTATACTACTGCATATAAATCAGTCCTAATGCACAGATATTTTCAGCTCTCAAAACGCATCAGTAACTTCTCAGAATAATGAGAAAATGGAATTCTTTAAAAACTAGAGTTCCTGATTCAGATGATGACTTATTAAGGCTGAAATCACAGAGCATGACCTCAGCTAAATTCTGTCACATACTATTCAAACACTTTTGCTTTCACAGCTGGGGCTAATGCACCTCCTGCAGCCAGCATGGAGAAGAAAATGCTGCACATTTGTTTATTATAGCACATTTCACTTCTGTCTACATTGGCCAAATAAGCTAACACACAGTATGTATAAACACAGCATCTGCAAATATGACTGCTATGCACGTGAAGACGTATGCAAAAATAGACATAACATGTCCCAAGCCAAAAGTTAACAAGCCCTGGGAAAGCTGTACAAATATGACTATATTCTGTCATTATTCATTTGTATAATTGAGATGAAACTAAGGTGGTGATGGACACTGGTTTAGCTGGCTTTTAAAGCCCTTACTCTAAAAGAACTGGACATATTACAGAGCACAGGTTCATCAGCAAATGCAAAAGTGTTTGACTTAGCTAAATGGAACTGGCACTTCAGAGGCACCTTTGGATTCTACCTGCCAGAGGCCAGATACCAGAAGACAAACAATGGGAGAGAGGCATTAGGCTGGATCAAGCCATGGGTTCTGGGATAGTTTATAAACCCACCTGCCCACCACCCTTGCCAGGATCATACAGAACAACAAACTGCACTCAGCAAGAGTATATTAATTTGGTGGTACACAATCAGTGCACAAACAATGAGAAAATAAGCATAGGTGGCTTAATTTCCTTCCCTGATCATGTGAACCACTCATTGCCTTATTACTCTGCAAATGCCAAATTGCAGCACGCATAGCTAGATATGTTACTGTAGACATGCACAATTCTGCAAAGGTCACTTTAAAATCCCAATAAAATTGATGGGACATAAGTATGCTTAACTTTTTTCTAAATATCAATCTGAATTTCTAAGCATTCTCTGTATCTACCAACAGCCAATTGGAACAGCACTTAGAATACTGAAGATGTTCTGTAAAGGAAGCAACTTCCAACATCATATCTATGCAGAACTATGACTTCTCTATATGCTTCTTCTAGCAACACTGTCAAAGCCTATGAGTCAAATCTGGCCCTCTAACATTCCCCATTTGTCCACATATCATTACTGAGCTCCATCCCCTTTCCACAGTCCTCCAACCATCTGATGATTTCCCAGTTTCTGCATTTTTCCCCACTCTAAAAGTTTGAAGTGCCTGTTCTGAGGCTTAGGTTCTGACACTCAGTTACAAGCTCTTTTGTAATGTTGCTTCCATCCATGTTTGCCTTTGGCCCAGCTGAGTACTGAAGTGCAATCCCTAAGAGCTTCTACAAAACTGGATTCAGTCCTTGGGCTGAAAGTGGTTCCCTGACACAAACCTGAAAACACGACCAAGGCAATAAGCCCTGCCTCACATATTTCTGCTCTGAAGTAGTGAGTGCTACAGCCTACCAGTGCTGATTTGAATGTTGTAGGTTATGCAGGGTAAATGCAAGAACCCTTAGGAAGTAGCTCTTTTTGTCTCTCACAATACTTTAGCCTCTGTCCCACATGCCAACTGTGTGTCAGCGCTACGAGTAATTAATAATGCTAGTACTACTATGATGCTTAAATACCACCCTTTGGTGTTACCTGTTATGCAACTAACTTTCACAGATTTAAACTTCATTATTGATATAAACGCACCATTTCCCAATTTGGCATCTCCTTACAATTCTCCATGTGCAGTTTAATGTCTGCCAGATCCTTCAAGAAAATTAAATTCAAGCAAACCACAGATCTATTTTCCACATGTAACTGTTTTCTTTCTTTCTTTCTTTCTTTCTTTCTTTCTTTCTTTCTTTCTTTAATACTGTGTGTGTGTAACTCCAAGCACAAGACTTTGACTATTTTCCCTTCCTACCATTCTGTTTTTGCCCAAATAAAGTATCTTCAGTACTGTATCTAACACTGACCTGGTACCAGATACTTGACTCTACTGGATCATTCCTTTGTCCCACAATTTTTGTAATTCTTTCCAAAGAATGATTTAGTTTGTTCCTTACAGACCTGTTCCTTACTCCTTGCAAGTGTATTTTTACAGATAGTATTTCTTAATAATAGCTGAATTTGCCAGATCTCACTTCCTTCTTTCAGAGGGTTTACCTTTCCAGTTTTTCTGTAAGTCTCTAATAAACAGCAATCCTCTAAATTATATATTACACATCTGTTTAAATTATGTTTTTGAAGATTTTCAGAGTCACAAATTCAAAGAAAAACAATCATTATCAGAAACATTTAATACCTCAAGTTGTTTCTCATTTGGGCTTGATTTGTAAGTGCCAGGAGTAAACCAAAATAAGAGATAAAGAATCTCATTGTAAACACATACACATGGAGCAAGTTCCACTGACAGAAATAGCACTACACTTATCAGTAAGTGTAATTAAACTGAGCAACTTCCCATCATTTTTGCTAAATAAATAGGCACATGAAGGCTTTACTTGTTTGATGGAATGCAAGACTTACTTGCAAGACTCTTAACTACCAGTAACATAATGTACGATTCCTTGGCACATAGCTGGGCAGTAAATCTGGTATGAAGTGAATGATGGAAACTCTCTGTGAATCACTGCCCTTTGCTCATGACTCATGCTTGCTATTCCACCTTGTAATGTAAATCTTGAATTAAAGCTTAGACGCTTAAGTGCCATCTTCTTTAAAAAAAATGTTTCTAGTCCTCATGGAAGGAAACCTTAACATCATAATCACAGAATATGCTTGAAAGATTGTAAAAGTGGTTAACCAATGCATTCTCCAAAGGTGTTCACGGCTTGCTTTTGAATTTTCATTATTTCCTACCCTCATTGTATGCCTAAGAGACAGAAGGAGTCATGATTTTGAACATCAGGAAATAACTCCCAGTTATTAGGAGTTATTTTCCCTTTTCCATTAGGGAAAAGTCTTTGGCCCCTGTCCCAAAGTGCCGGGATTTTTCCCCTTGGGGATGCCCCCGCTCTACACAATCTGGAGAATCACAAAAATGCAAAATCTCACAAATCAAACCTGCCCACCCCATGCAGACTACATCTACGTAAAATAAAGGTGATCTGTTACTTCTGAATGGTGCAGTATATGCATTTACAGTTGCTCATGGGCTCTGCAGCAAACGCACAGGCTGTGTAGTGCTTCACTACTTCAAGGCACTAATCAGCAAGCAAGCAGTAGGCCTTGTTGCTTTGGAACTCACACTATCCTCCCACCCCCGCCTTCCCAGATTATGTAGTCTATAAAAAGGGATATTTCACAAGAATTTTTATAGCAAGCGTGTTCCAGCCTGATGACTTGGGGATGGGAGGCAAGAGCTTTTCCCGCCATTTTAAGCTTTTCCTCCCCCGCTGAGTTGAAAAAGAAACAAGGGGGAGAGAAAAGGGGGGGGGGCAGCTTGAGAGGTATGCTAACATCCATATGGAAAAGTACTCTGACACAAAGGTTGGAGGTTAAAAGTTTAAATGCTCATGACAGAGATGACAGCAGTCCCTTTTTGGTCAGTAACTTCAAAGCAAATGTCTTTTCTTAATGCTACTATTGTAACTTTTGCAGAACCCATTGAAATTCTAGTGTGTTTATCACACACAGGGTGCATTTTTAAAGTCTTTTTGTTGTTTTGTTTTACAATTCCATACCTAATATAGACAAAGAGCTGTTTTAAAACTTTGCTTAGAAAATTTAGAGATCATTCTTAGCAATGCTTTAGGTACTGATTTTTTTATATCATATCATTTGAAAGGATTAATTATGTTCTACAAATGGTAGAACATTTTCTTTTTTCTATATATAAGCTTTATTCTATATATAACTGGCACCACACTTTGTGCCAAGGCAGTATCAAATAGGCTCTACACAATAAAAGATGTATGGACCAGTTGTAACCCCATCAGTGAAATTGCAGTCCCTTGAATTACAGAACCATTTCATTCATTTCATTTCTATTCCATCCAAAAGCCAAAGCTCTCTGGACTATTTACGAAGATTAAAAATACAATATTGTACTTGATATAAAAACCGTGTACATATGAACATATAAACAGACAACACAGACATCCCTTAAGCATTTTAACAATGAAGAATAAGAAATCCTAGGACCTGATTAAAAACCTTTCCATATGATTCTAAACACCTGAGAGTAGAAAAAGGTCTTAACCAGATACCAAGATGATGACAGTGTGGGTGCCAGGTGGGCCTCACTGGGGATATTGCTCCATAATTGGTACCACTTTTTGTGGCTCTTTAACAGATATTTGCAAGAAAATTTGCAACAGAGGTGAAGAACTTTTAGCCCAGCAGTATGAACAATAAGAAATAATGGGGCTGTAGCCTAGCGAAATTTGGGGGGGGGGGGACACATTCCCAGCAATCTCCCACAGCCTGATCAATACATGAAAGGGTGGAAATGGGGCAGTGTTTGTTTTGCTTCACCTCTTCCTGCATTCAGGGCTGCACGGTGTCAGTGCCAGAATGCGACCATTTCCAGCACTTAAACAACCAAAGTACAGGAGAGGCACCAAATTCTCCTACTGCCTGCAAATTGCGTTCATTCAGCCTGTCCCAATTTCCAGGTGCTTTTCTCTTTAGCTCTGATAGCAGAAGTGATCTTGGTAGGAAAAAATACTGTGAGCTGAATGGAGATAAGCAATGGTCTCAGCACTTCTCACATGATTAAAATCAGACTTTATTCCCCTCTATGTCATTGAGTCAGATTCATATTTAAAACACTCAGATCTTCCAACATCTCACCTGGCTTGGCTCTCTCTGAATTGCTGGGAGAAGCCTGGGGAAATGAAATGTTTGCATGCTGTTGCTGTTACAGAACTCAGCAAAGAAGATCCGAATGCAAGTAGGAGAGACAGCAAGAATGATACCAAAGGGGAAATATTTGGGGGCAAAGGAAATGGGAAAAAGAGACACTCCAAGAGGTCAGATTTCTCTGTCGGAGAAAGAGAGGGAACAGTTTGGTATACAGAGAAAAAGGATGGCATCAAGGTAGAGATGGTCCCACGGAGCAGGCAAAGAAAAAAAAAAAAGCATCTGAGGAGAGCCATACATCTGAAAGTCTCCTCAGAACTAAATAAATAAACAAACTCCTGCACACAGAAAATTAGCAGAGAAAGAATGGTTCTAGTCCAGCTTTCTCCCTAATATCTATTTTTCTGTGTGCAATGTTTGTATGGAAGACATTAAGACATTCCTACACAGAGAGAGACCAAAAAAAAATTTTCCATCTCAGATGGAAGCACAGAAGCACATGTACAGCGTGTTGTGACGTACAGAGAGGAACTCAATCAAGTTGTGCATACAGGCAAAGCTGTATGATTGGGAAATGTAGAAGTAGGTAGAACTGAGAGACTGGAAAACACTGGAGGCATCTGAGAAGTACATGGAAATTCTGAACTGAAGTGCTATATGTACTTTAAGTCTTGCATGTTTGATTAAACATAAGTGAGTTAAAAAGTGACAAAAATGGTTTCCCCAGGTTCATGTACCCACACAGCACTCCTAAGTCTAAAAAGTAGTCCTCAGGTTGATTTGATCTTAAAGAGCCAACAAGGCATCTGCAGAGGATTCTGAGAGAAATCACAGCATGCAAGTTACTGAATCATACCCAAGCTAGGTAGAACAGTCTCCCACATGACAGTCTTCTTTTGAATGCTCTACAATTTGACTCTCCCTCACTATCCCTCTCTCTTTTCTTTCTCCCTTCCTCGCCATGTACATACCCTCTCTATTCTCAGAAGTGATTGCCCACAGAAAAAGATCCAAGAAAACACCTCTGGGAATCAGCCTCATAAAAAGTGTTCTACCTCTTGCTGAATCCTTGCTACTTTCAGTGTACCAGCAAGTGACATCGGGGCCTTTAATCTCATTCTGCAGGCTCACCTGTTACTCTCTTCCTCAGACTCCACAGTATGAATTAACAGCTGACATTACATTCTTTATTCCCATCTGGCTTTAGGTGGAAACAGATGTCCACATATTTGGACACACTTATTTTTAAATTTAAACAATGGTGGGCCTCCCCTAAAGCAAACAACATATGTGCTCTCCCCAAAGGTTGTAGCATATTAAGAAAGATTGTTTTAGGTGCAGCTCATGTTTCTACAACTAATGAGAAAAAAGCCCTATTCTAAATCATAAAAATGACATTGAATTCTAGTGATAGCCCTGCCCTTCCTGGCAGAGCCCTGAGGAATCCCCAGTATGCGGAATGGTTGTCGCAGAAGGCCTGTAAGGGACTCTGGCAATATCCGTTCTAGCCTTGCTTATTATTTAAACAGTTCTCTTAACTGCTCTTCCCCGAGGTAAGCTAGGCCAAATTGTTTTACTTCCCTCCACAAAGCAGATATGCAGGGGGCATATTTGGACAGTGCTCCAGTTTACTTTAGGCCCTATTTAAATACCTTCTACCACATATTTCAAACAAACAGTTCACTTCATTAAAAAGGCAAACAGTTTAGCCTTCGAATACTAGCACTTGAGAAGAACCACACTGGGCAGACAAAACCCTCTGCCTCTGTGTAAACACTTCCTTGTCTTCAGCACTAAGCTGCAACCATGTGGAACTTCACTTCAAAAAGCCTTTTTACAAATACTTCACACATCCATTTGTTAAGTAAGTGATAACCCTGAAGAGATTATCTGCAGGGGCTGAAATCCTCTGCTGATTATCAGTGCTGTTATTTGAGCCAAGAAAGGGAAATCTAAAAGTTCACTGCTTTGTATTAGCCTGATTTAGAACAATAAAATTAGTGACATTACAGCAGCACAAGTAGATGGAAAGGGCTGAGCTGGAAAGGAATGGAATAGATTTTATACAGAGGCAATGGTAGAGCTATGGACTTAAGGAAGCCACTGCTGTGAATTTAGCAGAGCTGAGTAGGGCTGTTGTGGACGGGACATTTAGAGGGCTTTCATTCATGGGGTCACCTAAGTCAGAGACAACTTGACAGCACATAACAGCAACAACAAAAACAGGGCTATGGACTCTTTGCTATTAGAAACTTGATCAAAATGTAGCTAAGGCGGCCTGATGGCAAGTCCTATTGTCCCAAGACCCTACTCCAGAGATTGGTAATATGGCACCTTCCTAACGTTTTAGTCTCCAACTCCCATGATTTCTGGCCATTCACTTTGCTGATGGAAGCTTATGGAAGCTATAGTCTAGAACACCTGAGAGACACCAGGTTACCCACAGATGAGCTACACCCTCTGGAACTCTGGGTTAGTGGGCTGGGTGGGGAGGCTCTGGGGTACAGGTCCCTAATTACCGATTTTCATGTGCATGTCTTCCTATAAAATGTACATCCTAAGTGGCTTGCATCAAACTGAAAATGGTATTATGTAATCGTAGAACAATACTAGGCTCATCACAATAAACAACACCCATCAGCAAAATCATACCATTGAAGAAGAAAAATGTTGAACTGAATTCAGGGCAAAGGTTTGCCAAAATAAAAGAGGGTTCAAGTAACAATGGAAGACCAACAAAGGGAAGGTTAAATAGATCTCCCAAGTCAAGGAGTGCCACAACAAAAGATGTTCTTTTTTGTGTTCCCATCTACCATACTTCAGATGGTAGTGAGATACAACAGAGCTTCTCTCACCGATTTCAGTAGTCAAGCAGGGTCATCTGGGAGAAAATAGCCCTTAGGAGTGGGAATATCCTACTCCCAAATCATTTATGTATGTATCAGTTTTAAAGGCAATAACCATCACTTTGTATGGTCCCTGCATCCAGTGAAGTCAATTAAGGAATGGCATAACATGTTCCAAAGGCTTGGCAGAGTATTATCATCATGTATATACCCCAAGGCTAGGCTATATAGCTATGGGTTTCCTGCCATGAATACAAAGCCAAATATAGGAAGGAAACAATTGTACCTGGAGACCAGAACTTTAAAATGGTTCATAATAAAGAGACATTCTGTAAAATGTTAAAAGTTTTTAGAAGTAAAAATCTTGCAAAGGAAAGGGCAGTATAAGCCTGCCATTTTGTAAAGTGTTTTCAAATTGGGGGTGTTGATTGGAATTTAATGGATACAGAGAATTTAAAATACATAGATAAGACCTTTAAAAAGGAAGCCAAATTTGATGTGATGTATATATTTATTCATTTACTTTCTTAATTTACATAGTCAACCCATAATACAAGTTATTTCAGTTCCTCACAAAATAAACACAATATGCAATAAAATAAAAACTAAAAGAATTAATTAACAGATTTCAGTTATAAAGTACAAGAGGATGAACGAACACTGGAGGAAGGAAGGGAAGATGGATGGACAGAAAGGTTCATTTTCACCTGAACAGGCCTCTTGTTGATGCTTTTGAGAGTTCCAGGTGCCTATCAAGAAGCGAATTCACCCTTAAGAAAGTGCAGCATTTCAGAAACTCTGAATTTACTGTCACTCCCTGCTGCTTCTACTGCATACTGTCAGAGATAGGGAAAGGTTTAAATTTTAAAAAGGGAGCTTTCTTATCCTTCCTCTCATTTTTACGCAAATACTGCCTACGTTGTGCTCCTCCCTACTTAGCAGATTAAAGTGGGAACAGGTGTTCATATGCCCACAACCTAACAATACAACCTAGCCCCTGTGTGGTGGTCATGTGGGAATCCTTCACAACCAAAACTGGCCTTTCAGATGCTGCACTATTCATCAAATTAACAAATGCAGCTTGAGAAGCTGAAATGCTCTTTAACATTCCATGACATTTCACCAGCTCAGCCAATGACTGGCTCTACTCAAAGAAAAGTTAATGAGAGTGGAGAAATGCACATCAGTTGCAAATGATCAAACTATCTAAATGAAAACTAGGTGGAAGCATATTCAGGAGGTGCATATCAGTACTTACAAGATTCTGGAAATAACAGTCAAGAACTGGCATCACCATCATTTCCACTTTGTAAACCAGACACTGTTCTAACTGCTGGTTCAAATATCAAGGCTATTATTATGTTTCATGGTCATAGGTAAAACCCCACTGTAATATCCACTAAGAAATGCACACTGCTCCAGCTATTCAATGCACTTTTGTCTCATGACATTGTTTCTTTGATTGGCTTTGAATGTTTATTGCTGCTTGGTTTTCATCTAGTGTGTGTGTGCATTTTAATATTCTTTCTGTGTTGAGTCCAAGATAATGGGTAGGGCTTTTATGCAGTAATATATTTTATCTTCTGTTTGGTTAGCTTCTTTAAATACTGTTGTAGGAAAGTGCAATAGAATTAAGAAATTAAACTAAACTCTTACTTCTTCCTAGTTTTAATCTCTCATTTAAAAAATTCTGTCATACTGTATATAAAGGACATAAATAATGACTCTGCTGGCAAGGACTATCATTGCTATCTTGCTCACTTGAGTCTATTACTACTGCAAAACTATGCTATTGCTTGCTTATTTTCCTTCTGAAAGCATGCTTAGCACTCCCTTTATAACAAGAATGCATTATTTGCTATCAAAAGTCATGGTCATTGTCAACTGCCACTAATTTACACAATTTAAGTACTATCTATTCCTTGATAGCAAAGTGTGAACAAGGAAAATCAACAATGGCAAGTGCTCAATGTTTTCCTTTAGGTACTGTATATGCTCTTATTGTCATTAGATAATCAACCTGAGCTCCACAATAAACATGGCTTGGTATGCTTGAATGCTGACCAGGAACAAAGCCTCTCCATTACTCATTCTCCTTTTTCCTTTACTCAACACAGACCATGTCTACATGGCAAGCTATCTTGGTTTAACTCTTGTTTATTTCATAATTCAGGAAGAACTTAAAGAGGTGTTCAATTTATGACAGATATGACAAAACTATATATGCAAGCTACTTATGCTTACTTTGTGGTGAGGGAAACTTACTCCTATTTAGTTTAATATTGAAAATAGGTTCTGGGTGTGAACAAGTGTGAACTCAGCCCCAAATTAAGCCCTAAATTAAAGTGGGAAGGAAGCAGCAGTACCAACTCCTTATGAAGAAGGAATTTTGTCTCATTTTCAACTCTACATTCAGGTGAACATCATCAGATTAGATTCTGCTACACTTTTTCCAGTGTGCTATGCACACCCAAGTGCCTTTCAGGCCCCAAAGGTCAAACACACAAAATTTGTATTTGGAAATTGTACACGTTCATTGTTGAACAACTGCTGAAAGTGGAGAGGATTAATATGTATTTGTAAACCAGCTAAGGGTTAAAAAATCTTTGCACCAATTCAGAAATTATCCATGAGTTGTACCTAAAGCAATTATTTGAAAAAAAAAAAAAACCCATAGGTTCTTCTTCCAACAAATCTTCAAAGGTATATTGTAGGAAGGAAATAGAATTTGGACAAAGAAAAAAATCTTAGGGGAGTTTCATCCATCTCAAACCAGTATTCTGTTGAGAGATACCTCAAATACTTGGCTGAGGCTGCAATTAAATGCCCACTCCCCACTAAACTGTGATTTAATTCTACATGTTTATCTATAAGATTGGACTTTTTGGTGTCAAGAGTGTGGAGAGCAGGGGATGGTCTCACAACCTCTTTCTAAGGTACAAAAGTCTTCTGTGCAGTCCTGTAACTCTCTCACAGACATGTCAACAGAACTTTTTATTTCCCCAATATTTTAATAGGTTAATTTTTAAACTTTTATATATTCCATTTATTCTGTACCACTTGTATACTTCTACAACGAATCAAAGCAATTGCAATTATGCAATTAAAATACTGTTTTTAAAAAAACAGTTTCTGTGTGCGTTTCCAGCTTTTGTTTAACTTTTGTTAACCACCCAGAAAGCATTGGCTATTGGGCAGTATAAAAATGATGGATGGATGGACGGACTAACCGATGTCAGTACAGTCATTTCTGTTGGTTTTATTAACAAGGATATTGAAAGGTAAAATATCAGAAACTTGTAATTGTACCTTTACACACTTTTAGCAGTTAACAAGTTAGAATGGTCTATGGACTACATCACTGAACTTGTACTTAGGAAAACCAAGTTCCAATTCTTGCTTAGTCATAAAGCTCACAAAGTAGCCTTCAGCATGCATATCGCTTTCTTTGCATAACCTACTGTATGTTACAGGACTGCTGTAATCCTTAACTACATGCTCTGTTTTTTTCAAGAGAGGAGATGAAATAAAAGTGAACTAACTAGGGAGCTGATACTTGAAGTTAAAGGGATGGGCAACATTAGCCTGAAGACTACATGTGCCCCCCTACCCATTTTTGTGACCTTTGGTGCCCCAAACCACCACCACCGAACCACCAGCTAATTCTGGTGGCACAGTGGGGGCAGCAAAGAAACCTGCACTTTCACTTTAAAATACAGTATAGGGTAAGGGAAAGCCTGTCTATCTTGTCTTACTGCAAAATTGTGCTCACTTGCTTCTTCTGGAATCATTAACTTTTCATTAAAACAACCATGTGTTTTTCACACACATTGTTCTGAGTGAAAAAACAGGTTTCTTGCCACCATGAAATTGTCATTCAATTTCAGTCATCTTAGCAGAAGAGAAAACGCAGTCATCAGGGAGTTCTGGGGATTGGAAATTGGCCCCCAGACCTTCGGAGGTCATCCATTCCTCCCTTTAAGAATAGCAGATATTTTGAAGCCCACTTACCATTTACCTTTGGACAGTGATTTCTTATGTTTCCAGAGCATGTGTCGCATTCTAAACCATTAATGGTTTATAGGGAGAAGCAGGATACAATTGTGAGTTTCTGCCTAGTAAGTCATCTGAGAGCTAGTAGCAGAAAAGCTAAGATTTTGAACCACAAAGTCCTTTTGCAAAACTTCCCTCTAGCTAGAAATCATGGAGTCTATTGGAAGTTGCAACTTTCCACAGCAATCCATTCCTGGGATAATAATACTACTCTACCTTATGGTGTTGATGTAAGGATTGCTGATACACTCCACATTCAAACAGTGTTTTTAATTTTATTTTTTTATTTAATTTGGGTTGGATGATTAAGCTAAATTTTAATGTGCTGAATAATGAGATATCACAGGAAACATACAATTGGAATCTTTTAAGTCTGTGGAGTACTTCTAATACATTGAAGATGAGCATCATACCTAGATTTGTTTATGTGTTGTGTGCAATTCCTTTATATATACCTGACAAATATTTTCTAAAACTTGTCTTTGTGCCAATTTTTTTTAGAGGGTTCACTCTCCACCTTGAATATCTTTACAAAGGATGCAATTTTCTATTAAATAAGGTGGATCTGGTTCTCTGGATCGCAATAGAAAACAGAGCCTATTCATTTGCCTGTACTAACTCTTGATCTTTGTCTATTACATTTTCCATTATCTTGTCTGGGCCCTCTGTTCAAGTGGATAGCATTATGCTCCTATTAAAACAGATAGGATTCCTATCAGATAGGATTCTGGCAAACTCTAAACATTAAAACTGGAAAAATGTTTTTGGGCAGACTTTAAGGGGCAAGTTGATTTTGGTGGAGGAGGATGCTGAGTTGTTGTCATTTCATTGTTTATGTGCCACATACAATTTGCCTGCAGTAACTGAATGACAATATTTACAATTGCAAGATTTGCTAGAATCTGGTTTGGCTGTGCAGCATTCACAACGTCCTAAATTACTGGGAAGAATTACTGAGTTCATTCAGTTACACTGACCCATTACTTATGTCTACAAATTGTGATTATTTGCTGTTGTTATTGTTATATTACTTTTATAACTCACCTTTTTCCACTTGCAAGGGACCCCTTCCATTATTATTCTCTTCTCCATTTTATTCTCACAAAAACCCTGTGACATAGGTTAGGCTGCGAGTCAGTGACCAGGCCAAGTCATCCAGTGAGTTTCACAGTTAAGTGGGGACTAGAACCCAGATCTCTCAAATCTCAGTCTAACACACTAACTGCTACACCACCAAACCTATTATCATATGTGAATATATATCTAATACATCGGGTCTAATGGAAGAATAGAAGGTCTCATTCTGTCCAAACACTGAATAGCTGAAAGTCAGTATCTGAAATTTCAGTGCACCTCAGATTCCATCTTATTCAACAAAAACTTGTGTTTCATGTTTATTGTATGCCACAGTATCACATTAATCATTACTTTCAATTGACGGATCATTGGAGGTATAATACTTCTAACACTTCTTTTAAGCTTTTTATCTTGGCAGGGTTTTTCCAGACCTTTTTCCTGTTTGTTTGCTTGTTTTATCTTGTTTTGCAGAAATTCACAATATAAATAATGAATGAATGAATGGTGTTGGCTATAGGCATGTGTAACTTGGATGAAGGAAGCAGACTTCCCTAACCATTCTCCCTTGTAGCAGCCTCTGAAAATGCTATGCAGAAGTCCAAGAGACCCTGCCAAATAGGGTGAGATGTAGTGTAGGAGGGGAAGGGAGGCATTTCTGCTTATGCAACACTTCTGACCATAGAAGGCAGATCCTAGATCCAACGTAGTATTCCTATGTCACTGTGTAACCAAAGTTCCCTATGTAAAAATGGCATACACATAAGTTACATAAATACAATAAAACAAACTATCATTATAAGCCTACCACATTTTAAAAACACAGCAAATAAAAATCTTTTAAACTTTAAAAACAAAACAATCTCAAATGCCATGAAGTGCCCAACAAGCCCTTAACAGCCCAGAAGACACACACACACACACACACACACACACACACACACACACACACAGAGTATCAGGCAAGCCTTTTTCACTGTAAAACAAGGTCAAAGTAGGCACCAGAAAAACCTCTTTGGGGAAGACTCTCAGCCCCATTTTTACTCTAAGGCAACGATCTGGGTACTGCAACTGAGAACAGCCTCTCCCAAGTAGCCACTTGCCAGATCTCATTTGGCAGTGGCAGTCAGAAATGGATCGCTGATGATGACCTCCATGCAGGTAACTAAAGAAGAGGCAATCCATCAGATAACCTTGGCTCAAACCATTTGTAGCTTTAAAGGTTCAGAGCAGCCCTCTGAATTGTGTCTGGAGATCAACTACAAGCCTGTGCCTATAAATGTCAAGTATTGTTTTTTTCTTTAGTGCCAGTCTAAATATGGCTGCTGTATGGATACTGAGAGGCTCTATGTGAAAAATCCTCATTCAGCAATATATATCGGGGCAGACCTCAATGTCAGGTGGGGTTTCAAGATGGAAAACACTGCCCTGCATTGAATACTATTGATTTGTTCAAGCAAATCTTAATGCTGATTCCTGTTAGGTCGGACTTAAAGCTGACTTTTTAGTTGTTTTCTAAAAAAAATTCTGGAATACCAGAAACATTTTTTCACAGATTAAGGTATCAGAAGAACAAGAAAACATTTCAAAAGAGATACTTCACTGAGATTTGCATGATACCAATGTAGCATAGTATCTTTTACATTAAAGGAAAGATTCCATGTTACAACATCCAGGCATATTATATACATTGTAACATTTTCCATCAAAATATATGTGAGCGGGGCCCCAATCCTTTCCCAGCATCCCTAGTAACTGGGAGAAGATACATATCATATTAAGTATCCATAGAAGTTAGGGCAAGCAAGTGATCACAAATTACCAATTAAATAAAAAGGTGGATTACAGCAATCATGGAGGAATTATACTGGAGCCAGCGGGGTGGGGGATGATAGAATGAAGAACAGTACTTATGACCCCTACTTGTGGCTGAACTGGTTATAGATCTGACAGGCAGCAAATGCACAGAGGAGAGTGACGAGAGAGGAGTGAAAAGAGAGAAAAGAAATTGGCACTTGAATCACAGATAAAAAGCGCTAAGGAAGTTGGCTGCCTGCCAAGATATATTTTGTGAATGAGAGGGTGTGGAACAGCCACTTCCTCAGATTTCTAGTGGGAAAAGCCACTACTTGAATGTCAGGAAAACAATTTGATGGTTATGTTACTTGGTCATTTTTCTTATTTTCATTCATGTTTGTAGAACTGGTATTTCTTTCTCACAAGTTCTTTCAGAGAAACAGAAAGGGCACTTTTGAAGGCACTCTACCTGTATATGTAATCATAAATGCTTGCACTATTTTCTCTCTCTGCACCAGTGGCATAGTGTCATCACACAAACCAAGATTCTGCAGGATTGGCACAGCTTTTAGCACACCCCATTCTAAAGTGATGGTACAAGAGCCCTTGAGATCTGGGTCCTTAAATGCCTTTATATTTAGAAGAAAGAACTATGTCTTAGGACATTTGCACATGAGAGCTTTTGGTTATTTCCTACATCTGTAAAGCAAATGAAAAAACTCACAGATTAGAACACCAGGTTATTTTCCATCTTTTATCCTTACAAATGACATTCACATGCCGCGTGTTCCAGTTTAAAGGTGTACTTTTTCAATTCCTTCTGAAACACCCTTTGGTTACATTTTCATGTTCTGATACCCTATTTACTCTAATCATGCAACAAGTGAAGCCACCTTGATATATCACATATATATGCAGGACAAATGGAACTGTGGACACATCAGAATGCCACAGGAAAAGCCTAGAAATCATCCATTTCTCACCGGGAATTATTGAGGCAAGGTCTGGATGTATTGAATTCCCTGGGCTGCCATAGGCATGACCTGAATAATTATAGAAATTAGCCATGTCATGTATTTTCTGTCTTGCATTTGCCTTAATCAATAGTCCCTTCATCCTTTATCATAAGGGGAGGCCATAGCTCAGTGGTAGAGCTCATACTTTCACACTTGATGCAGTACCTGTCATCTCTGGTTAAAACACGCATCACCTGTGAGTGACTCAGAGAGACCTCTGTCTGAAACCTTGGAAAGCCGTTGCCAGTCAGGATAGATATGAGCAATCTGGATTAATTATGGTCTGTTGAGATACAAGGCAGCACCATATGTTCGGAATATGGA
The DNA here is from genome assembly GCF_004798865.1 of Varanus komodoensis. Lineage (NCBI taxonomy): Eukaryota > Metazoa > Chordata > Lepidosauria > Squamata > Varanidae > Varanus > Varanus komodoensis. The sequence continues at coordinate 12,238,561 of NW_025335269.1, read as the reverse complement.
GGGTGCCCACGGCTGGTAGTCACTTGTAAAAAAATCTTAAGTCTTACAAAGTTCCCTTAAACAGGATAGACCACTGAGCCCGGTTAATTTACCGGGACCTATTCATTGGAAGAAATGGCACATTACATGGAACCAAAGATATAACATAGCAACTTATCAGTGTAAGTGAATGTTAAGTGTAATAAATCAAGTACAACAAAGAAGCTTACTTACAGTACTTTATAGAATTCAAAGCAGAGGCTGAGTCTGAAAGAGAACACACAGGATACTGATTTTATTAAAAAAATATACAAATCCCTACAAAATTAGGCACTTAAGATTACTAAAGAAGTGTCACGATTTTTATTATGCTAATTGCAGTCAGTTGTTGTCTAGCTGGTGGCCTAGTTTACAACTCACAGCAATGTCAATTAAGTAGCATGCTGGTGCCCAGTTGCTACTGAACCACCCACACAGACTTCTAACTATGGTTCAGTTAACATTATATGCAAACCAGAAACCCTGGTTTGTCTCTCCCATGACAAGCCAAAGGAATAATAAGGCCATATTTTAACTGCCATGTTATTCTGCAATCTTATAAATACTTGCTCAGAGATGATTCAAGATACTCCAGTGCTTTAGGCAGAAAAATCAAATAGCACTCCTATCCAAATGTTAAAAAGTATTAAAATAAACTAAATATTGGACAGTCTGTTGTTCTTTATGGGTCTACCTCCAAATCTATCACCTCTCCACTCCTAATGATAATTTACTTCCAATGAAACTTGCCCAATTTATATTTTATTAGTGTCATGAGAAATGTTTTCCACTAGTTAGGGCAAGGAGCTATATGTCATCTGAATAATATGGTTCCTTCCCAGTCCAATTCCACCAATCCTCCGAGAAGTAATTTTGTATTCTGAATTTTTACATTTTCAGAGCATTTAAATATTTGCATATTTCATATTCACAGACTACTCATTTGACAGAGAGAAGTTGGTAAATGTATTTGAAAGAATTATGACCTAACAGACTGGAAAAGTCTACATCATACCTGGCCATGGGCCATGTTGGCTGAGGCTCAGGGAGGCTGCAGACCAGAACATCTGGAGGGTACCAGTTTGGAAAAGCCTGATCTAGATACATACATGCCAATAAGGCTTTTGTAAACAATATATGATATCAAGACTATCCTGTGTAGACCACAGATGTAGATCAAACCTTACAAAAGGCTGTTACCACAGATAACCCAAAGGAGATAATTGCCTTTATGATGGAGTAGCATCTGCATATCTTAGCAGATAAAACCTGAGCATTCATCAAACAAATATACTTAAGCCCAATGACTTCGATGATCTGAAGTGTTCCTAATTCTATATAGGATTGTAACCCTAGAGCAGCCATCTCTTCTAGTTCTTGAAAAAGTTCCCCGGCACTCCATGAGCAGGAAAACCATTTCGAGTGTACTGCAACAGAAAAAGAGTAGGCGGGAAACACCTAAACCGACATACACAACATTCTAGTTTCCTGTGAAAATAGTCTCCTTTCTAAACAATTTTTACTGCATAAAAACCAGCTACCATGATTTTATCACATGTAGGGCAGTACACTATAGTGCAGTTGACCCACTGGTTAAATCTATGCAAACTTAAAACTGCTAACTTCCTTGGAAAAAACAAAACAGTGAAAACTTGGAGACAGGTTGATCTTTTGTTGTTGTTAAAAATAACACTTTGATCTAATACATCAGAATATATCATATAGCAGAAGTTATCATGTAGAACAGGGATGCCCAATCCCCAGGCCATGAACCAGTACTGGTCCATGACCTGTTAGGAACCTGTTAGGCGAGCAACGGGTAAGCAAGAGAAGCTTCATCTGTATTTGCAGCCACTCCCCGACGCTAGCATCACTGCCAGAAATACAGATTATCATTTGGGTCCTTCTTGGTCTTGGAGGAGGCAGCAGTGCTGGGCAGCAAGTGGAGTGGAGAAGTCAGGAAAGGCATGTGTGAGCAGCGAGGGAACTGGAAAGTAGGTAAGGGCTGGGCTGCATGTCGGGGGAAGTCCCCCACTGATTGTGCATTATGGTGAGTTGTATATTTCATTATATATTACAATGGAATAATAATATAAATAAAGTGCACAATAAATGTGCTTGAATCATCTCGAAACCATTCCCCTGCCCCCTAGTCCATGGAAAAATTGTCTTCCATGAGACCAGTCCCTTGTGCCCAAAGGGTTGGGGATCGCTGGTATACAAGGCTTCATAGATTCATGGTCAACAATCATCAACCGAGTAGGATTTTTAAAAGGGACTGGGAAATTAATGTATGTGATACTGCAGTAGGAAAGACCTTTTTAAGAAGGGTTTTAAAATGTGATGGTAAATCTGTCTATTTTTTCACAGGGAGTCCCTGGGTTATGAACGAGTTTCATTCCTAAGAATGTGTTTAAGTCAAATTTGTATGTAAGTCAGAACATGTACATTTGAGTCATATTTAGCATGAGTAAGCAAGATGTCTGTCAGAGAGAGAGAAACATGTGCATATAAAACACTTAACACTTCCATATACACTGAAACATCATTAACACAATACAGTACAGTTACACCTCCACATTTGCAGGGATTAGGAGTGCAGGACCCCCACGAAAGTGGAAATACCATGAATATCTCTACCCCTCCAAAAAGCCCTCCCCATAACTCTTCATACTGTTGACCAAATGCGCCCTGGATTTCTCCTCCCTCTTCCTCTCCCTCTCCCAGACCTTGCAGGGCTCCCCTTCTTCATTTTTCACATTCTTATGTTCTTATTCCCTGCCCTCCCTGTCACTTGCCAGTGCCTTCTCTTTGCACTAAGGAAATGCTGGATGGATTTCCCACTCCAGATGGGCAAGGCAAGAAGGCATGCTTTGGAGGCTCTTTCTCTGTCCCCTTACACTCTTTTTTCCCTATGGTGATGACAATTTCCACAGTATGTCTTTAAATTAAATTTTTAAATTAATAGGCTTTATGGCAGTTCATTAAGTGCAGGTTGTTTGGCACTCAGATGTTTGTAACCCAGGGATTGCATCTATAAAGTAAGCTCCCTCATAAACTATACCTGCTGAAATATCCTCTTTCAACAACCATCCGTGGTATAAGGAGCCTAGACCTCTTTTATTTATTTGGCAGGAGGTCCAAACTAACAGAAATATTAGTGGCACCTTGAAAATAATTGATTAGAAATTCAGAGGGAATTTACCTGTCACATCTGCTTAAGAGTGAAATGCTACTCAGATTGGAATTAATAGGAAAGTTCCAACTGACAATGTTGGGAACCATTTATCGATTGCATATTAAACCTATAACAAGGCCTTTCCATCCTTTTTTCTCACTGATGCCAATCTCTTTCCAATAATTCATGCGCTCTAGGTCCATGAACCTACTTTTCTCCAATAAAGAAGGTTAACTGGAAAAGCTATAAACTAATGAAAGCCAAGACACTTAGCCTTTTCAGTACATAACCTGCTTATCATAATACTTTGCACAGGAAGAAAGTAGGCTCTCTATCACGTGCAGTTTTGTCCCCATTCAATCAATTCAACATGCTCCTTGTAATAGCCTTTCCCCTTACCATGACCGATTCTCCCAGAGTGCTTTCTGGTAACCTGGAAGCAGCACTGGATGCTTTGCGCAGCTGCTGGCAATCACACACTCAAGATTAAAGTTCTGCAGGCTAGATTCTGTATCCTGATTTGATTATGCAAATTAGGCAAATTTGCATAATCACTCTTATTTTGCATATTTTATTCTGCAATTTCTCCTATTCTGCATAATTTATTCTGGCTCGCTAATCACAGAGCAGGGCAAGGAGCACTGAAACCTTAGAAATAGGTAGCTACTCACTGCCCAGGACCTGGATTTTGTGGCAAATGCCTATGATGGGCCTTACATCTCCACCTCTATGGTCACTTCCTCCAAATGTTTGACATAGTGATGCTTTCATTGAAGACTGATCTCACTGTTTGCTCTGGCACTCAGGGAATCCTACTTAAATACAAAATTTGCAGGCTTCCCATCAGATTTGAATGGTGTGCATGTTCTACTTAAAAATGGGTGTGGGTGACATGAAAGGACATTTTTATATGTGAACTTGAGGCTGGTGAAGTACAAAGAAACCATTTTAATGTGTCATATGAAACAAGCCTCAAACTAGAAATGTATCTGGGACAGTGTCCTATTAAATACTAGCAGTTCTGCACCAAGATTAAGACAAGGTTAAACAAAACAGGCTTGTATATTTCAACTGCACATTTCAATGTGGGGATTTCATGTCAACCTTACAAAAGTATTCAAATGATATACAGAGAACTGTATGACAGAACCATTCAGTCAGGAGGCAGTTCTCCATGTTAGCGTCAAGTATCTAAAGTAACTGCTTGGAGAAGAAAGGTTCTGCACTGACATCGCTCAGATAATTAAAGCCCCATGCTTGGATACGATAAACAACAAACACCTTGGGATCTGATCCTTCTGGAGTTTTCCTTTGATAAGCAGGCTTGTACAGCTCTGGCTAAATACAAAGCAAGTTTCAGAAGATTTTTGAACACTCAGAACCATTAGCAGCGACGAAGAAAACTTTAAGGACAACAATTCACAGATATGGGGACAAGGTTGCAGTGAAGGTCTCCAACATTAAAACATCCAGCAGCTACTGGCAGGGATTCCAAAGTCAATGCAATATTTCTGTATAGGCAAAAGGACCCAAAGTTCCTACCAATATAGAAGTCCTACTAGTATTCACATTTGTACACATGCACGCACTATAATGGACATTTTACCAATGCTTATATCAACATTTAGAATTTATTTTGCCCCTTAGTACCTTAAAGAGTTTCATACACACAGCAGCCTTTGCAATGGTTTGGTATTATTGCTCCTGTACTGTTCTGAAATGTGTGTGAAATCTATCAAAAAGCAGTATGCACATTTTAAAAACATGTCATTAAATAAATACTGCTAATAGAGAGGGAATGAGAAATAGATGCTTGTTTAGGAGAACCACCTAATGAATTAACGCCTGAGGATACACTGCTTTGTACTTTCCCCTCTTTGGGTCTTCACTTTAAACTTCTTGTACTTACTTTCTAATGCCTTGAGGACCTTGCTCTTCTATAGCTATCTCATTTTCTTTCTCTACTCACTCCTGCTTGGATCTTTCATTCTATACCTGTGGGAAATGTGTGGCTATTGTTAAAAAAGCAACCAAGTATTTGTTCTCTGGTGATATCTAATAATATAAAACACACGATGTGATGTCTCCAGCCTGTGAGATTCCCTGCCATTGCGAGCAACAACCAATGGTGAAAAGGGGAAGAGTAAACTCACAGTAATACCATGCAACAAAATTTGTATTACCAAGCAGTAACAGTGGAGAAGGTGATGTGGGGCTGCAGTTTCCAACAGCAGCTTCGTATTTCCCACAACTTCTGAGTCTCAGTTACATCTTAATGGGGAAACAGAATCTTGATTAGTTCCAATGTGCTCCCATAGAGTTCAAAGTGTCCTGTTATCCTAGTTTGCTCAGTCAAGATGTCCTCAGATGAAAACATGGGGAAAAGGTCTTGCAGATGCATTTGTGTGCATGTTGCAGACAACCTAGGGGCCTAATTCTCATCTCTTGTTCCCAGGTAATTCCTCTAGTTTTAGCAGTGTTAGGACTGGAGGAACTTTCTGGTAGAAACGAAGGACCTGCTCATGTTCTGCATTTCCAGGAATGCTCATTTCCAGGAGTGCTGAAGTCTAAAATTCCCAACCATTATGGATAACATACAGTAACATGTGTGGTTAGGATAGTTTTGGGCTGCAAACTATCTAATTAACTAAAGACCTAACCAGTCCCAGGCTAACAAACACAAGCCATATATATTCTGTAATTCTGAGGATTGACTGTATGTCATTATAAAACCAGAATTGCAGATAAGCAGTTAGAAGTTTGAAAAGATATTCAAGTATTGTTTCTTTTGTGCCAACACAGACTTTTACTTTAAAAAATGACTGCTAGTAAAAATAAGTAAAATATGATTTCCGTGTTACTATGTCCCTGGACCTGGCCTCCTAACAGAGCTATTCATCAAAATACAGCATGCTGTTCACCTGATGTGACTGTCTTGTTCAATCAAAGCAAAGTTGCTGACAATCTTTTAAATATCCAATTCTAAACAATACCTACAGCAACAGACCTGATTTTGATTTATTGAATAATTTGACCAGAAAACACCTGTAGTCCCAACAACATTACATGCAATCACTTCCATTCCTTTGTTGTATACAATCAAAACAAATTAGCAAAATAAAAATTGACGGCACAAATTTTCACCCATCTGTTTCAGCTAGTCTGATTCAACAATGTACATTAGTGTGTGTGTTTAAAACAGGGTTTAGATATCACATTCCATTGATTTTCATAAGCAGCAAGACTTTCCAACACTGGCAGTCAAGTGAATATAAAAATACATTTTTAAAATGCTGATTAGGGAACCATGAAAAACATTGAAGAAAATTTGCTTTTCACAAGCTTGTTCCTCTGTTTATATATGTGGTATATGTGTCTCTGTGTTATCAATTTTCCCTCTGCAAGGAATTTCTAACATGGTCGCTTCACAAATTGTTTTGGAGCAATTTGTGCACAGTTAGTTCTTTCTTTAATCGAGAAATCTGCCTGATTGTGAGCTTATTTCCCAAAGGCTGGGAGTGAAGGTTATTCCATTAGGCCTATTGGGAGTAGCAATCTATCTAATATGTTTCTGAATTATTCCAGACTGAGCTGAGCTGAACATGAGAACAAAGCCTGGATTCCACTGCAAGGAAAGACTAGCCTAACTCCCAGCTGGGAAGATTTAAGGAGAGATTTATGCCCATACAAATACTGCAGAAATTTTCAAAGTAATTGCATGTATTTGCCCACTGTCGTCATAGGCTGTAAACTAATGTTTATTAAAACACATCAGCAAGGTGCTGCCTATTATCCATCTCCCAGGTTCTTCATGCAGGGCATTATAAAGAAATCTCATTTGCCTGCATCCTTTATTTCTTAATAGTGAAAGGGCAAAAAAGATAAAAGGGAATTTAGTTTGTTATTTGGTATCTAGTACTTACTATGACAACAGGCAGAAAGCTCACTTGAAAAAACAGTGCATCTAGGTTGATTAAATATATTTAATATGGGCTCTTGCTCCCCAATATCAAGTTTTTGCCAGTTCTCCTTTTTCTCACAGTAAACTGTGCAGGAGAAAAAAGGGTTGTTCTTTTTCCCATTTTTATCTAAAACCTTTTTAATGGAATAATTACAGTGCAGAGCTTAGGCTACAGACATGTGATGGATGTACAGTGTGTGCACCAGTACAGAACCCTTGCCACTAAGCCTCAAGACCATACTCCTTGGACAAAAAGCTTGGTCCCCAAAAGATACCTCAGTCACAAAAGCCACAAGCAAGCCATTGCTAATGGCATGAGCCTGTGCATATCTACTCAGATGTAAGTCTCACTGAGCTCAACTGAGCTTGCTCCTAGGTAAAAAACAAAGTGCAGAAGTGATGGGCAGCCTGCAACTGTTGGCTTAGTTTCCAAAAGCAATCAGTTCAGATCTCTGGCAAAGAAAATCTGTCCTTCCCCCAGCAGCTGCCTAGGTTGGCTGAAAAATAAACAGAAAGATAAAAGTGAGTGTAAGAAAGGGGGTAATTATTGCTTTATTGCAGCCCCCAATAGGATACCCCCAAGATAATGTGGTCTTCTAGAGAAAGGGTTCCTGACCTCTAGGGTATGGGACTCCAGCCAAAGAGACTTCCCTTGCAACTGAATGTTCATATGCTATACACAATTGTAACAATAAGAGACAACTGTTACAAGACAGTCGGCAAAAGATACCAGGAGGAACCACTAGGTAGATTTCACATAGATGACTAATACATATGTATTCTGCAACCAAAGGGAAGGGATATAAAGGGATGGCAGAGATATAATGTGAGAACCAAGAAAACCCAGCAAAGTCTAAAATCAGATTAGCATAAAGCTACCAACCCCATGGGTCCTGTCCCTTCACACAGCAAACGCTGCCCCATAAGCCCCAACCATCCTCCGGTGCAGGTTTCCAGGGCTGGGAAGGCCCACTCATACAAAGGCTGAGTTGGCCATGACCACTTTGCTTTTCTAAGGGAGTGGCAAGAAAGCAACCAGTTCTGCAGTACATGAGCTTCCTTAGTCAGAACATGAGCTGGGAATCTTTTCCCTGTTGCAGTTTGTATCCCATGGCCACAGTCATCACCACAGTGGGTGCATCCAAAACTGAAAATAGATGGAAGTTACAGATGTGACTCCTACCTTTATTCCATGTGCTACTGGGGAGAAGGGCAAAGAGGCATTTGCACCCAGGCATTTTTATTTCTCAACACATGCAAGGCTGCATACAGGATGGATTGTATGCAGGATGGCAGAGCACCTGTATTGCTTGCAAAAGGTCCCATGCTCATCCCCAGAACCTCCAGGAAGCATTGGAGAAACTCCAACCAGTCTCAATAATGCTAGATTATATGGAACACGTGCTTGACCCAGTAGAAAGTAGCTTCCTGGTTTTCTATTTTCTAGGTTCCCTTCATGCAGTTCAAGGACAGAACATGGTGGAGTGAATAATAACAAAAATGTAGAGCAGAACTGGTGAAGAGTCATGACATGGATTAAACAGATACGGCCTGGAAAGACTCAGGAGGTCTGGCTTGAGATGACTGAAGATCCACATTTGACTCCTTGAATTTCCCACCCCTATAATTCGCAGCAAACTACTCTGAAATTAAGTTTAAACTGTAAAGAACAAAAGCCTATTAAACATTTTCAAATAAAAATATTTTCAAACACTTTTATAGAGAGACAGATATTTGACACTAATCTCACATTCCTGGACCCAAAGAACTGTGATATTAATGCCCAAGAAAGCTTTAGTCTTTCTTTTCTGTTCTTTTTTAACAGCCACCCACTCTTGCTTGTGAAACTGAAGGAAAATTGAAAAGCATTTCATGACATGGCATAGGGATCATCTGTTTACAAAAAAAGGAGCTAGAAATTTCACTGGGCTGGATCAAGACCTTATTTGTATCCTAAGCATGAATCTGGTTGTGATAGGTGAAATACTGATTTACTCAAAGTCTCAACAAGAAACACACACAGCCAATATTACTGTTTTAATCTATGTGATAATTTAAACACTTTAAATTATTTAAACAGATGTGGAAGTAGTGAGTTATGGGAGAAGCATTAAACTTTCTCCATCTGATGGAATCCACATCGCTCTTTTGAGGAATTGTTTTTGCTTTTGGTTTTTTTTTTTTTTTTTTTTTTGGCCTTCTTTTTTGGGTGTCTTTACATTTGTTTGGAGCCGAAATTACACTTGCTGCTCTGTGATGATGTATGAGTTTCTTCATGTCTGATTAATGAGTTAGGATGCTATGGGAGCTTCAAAAGCATCCCATATTCTTAACTACCCACTTCCTCGTTTTTAAGATCTTGGCAATATTGAGACAGGTTGCCTTTTCAAATCCGATCCTAAACACAGAATGGAGCGCACAAATGCAGTTACTGTAGCATTCCATGCAAGAAAGTAGATCCACTCTATCACACTGACCACTTAACCCTCTGTATTACCAATCCCATTTCTATCCTTCCACATCACACGTTAGGGCCTTCACAGTAGCACATGTCAGGTTATGTCAACCCAGCTGATTCCACAATGGCCATTATTACTTTAGGAATGTCCACAGGAGAGTCATTCCCAGTATTGCTCCTATTTCACCTGCTCACAACCAATTTCTGCTAGCTTCTGTACACCAGTGCTGCATCAGTCAATGGTAGCTGCTCCTAAATCGGCAGTAGTAGCACCATTTAGATAAACCACAACTCCTTGGGTCCCAGTGCCCATCCTGGCAAACTCTGTAGGGTAGTAAGCAATGTACGTTCACCTCTGATATAGATCTACCAGCAATTTATAAAATTTAATTTATAAAATGTCTCTGTGTGGTAAAAGTATAGGCTCATATTTCTAGTCACAAAATGAACCAACTCTTCTCAGCACTGAGCAAATGCTGCAATTGCACCAAGGTCAGTGAGGGCTTATGCGCACATTCCATGTATATACTCTTACATATTCAGAATAAATAATGAAATGAATTATAACTGTTCGACAAACGAGAGAGATCCTAGATCCTAGAACTGTTCTAACAAGACAGATCCCTATACAAAAAGGTTCCACAGAGAGATGCCACAGTTTGATGCACAGCTGAATGAACAAGATTCCATGCTATTCTCTCTGTACTACAAAATGGGGGTTCATAGTTCCCATTTTTCTTGCAGTGTGGATGCAAATACATCCATTCATGGTCTCAGGCTTCTAAATGGGCAGAACATTAAAGCTGAATGTAGTGTCCTCTGACTTGGGACTACAGTGTGCTCTTATTCCCATTCTAACATTAAATCCAATCCTGAATGTATTCACACAGAAAGTATCTTTCATATTGCTGTCAAATAACACCACAGCTTCACTTTCTTAACTTGCTCAGAAGTGATATGGAAGAATGGAAAGCAGACAGAAAAGCATCAAGCTAAGTCACTTCAGTAATTGGACGCTGACAATTTACTGCCAATGGTTCAGTGACCACTCAAACTGTGCTCAACAAAGAACTTCCATAAAAGCCAAGGAAAGAAACAGACAGGTCTAGATGATTGGGATTTAGTTTTCAGTCAAGTACTTATAATATGGAGAAGGAAAGAAGAGCCAAGAAAAGAATGAGTGCATGTTTTGCACAGGTGCTACTGAGGTCCTCCGGCTGGGCCTTCAAACAAAACTATTCCCATGTAAGTCTTAAAGAGGATTAATCCTCAAGGACCACTGTAATGAGACCTTTAAAGGCTCAGGAACAGCAGCCGATCACTGAGGGTATAAGTAACCTGCTCCCACAAGTCTTCTCTAGTAGAGTTACATCAAAGCAAAATGGGACCAGATAGCAGGATTCTGTGAGAATCCCTTATCTCAGCGTTAGCGGATGCTTCTCCTCTGATTGTCTTGAACTGCCACCTGTCCCAGGCATCTTTGAAGGCAATGCTAAGTCTGTGATGGATCTGACCTCCTTGAGCTGAGATTCTTTTATGTCTTTCTTCATTTTCTGCTCTGTTACATTTTTCCCTGCAATGCACACTACATGAAACAAAGGGAGTTCTCACTCCTTGACTCACTGTCCCCAGCTATTTGAAGGCTGAAGGGAGGAGGGGGGCAAAACAATGTTAAGGATTATACTCCATCTGCAATATGGAGTTGTCCTCTAGAGACAAGCCTCTTATTTTTTGAGTTACAACTAGATGGCTTTTACACGAAGATGACTTCAAAATAGGGGGTTCAGTAGTGCTAGAAGTCAAAATGAGAAGGCTGCATGTCACAGATAACTTAAAAGACTCGTACTATAAAGATATATTAAGAATCACATTAAAGGGAAAATAACCAGGAAGCAACAAGCCACATGGCTAGCATTAAATAAAGGAACTCCATACAGTCCCGTCACTGCATGCAAATGCCCCTAATGTGTATGCCAATCTTTTATTTAAAATGAACAGGAAGAGAGAGTCTTTTTAAAGTTAAAATACGGTGGGAAATTCCAGGCATTTGCAATGATGTCACAGGCTTGCTAGCTAATAATAACTGAGGGTTCTTATTTTAAACATCTGTCACCAGTTCTAGTAGCAAAGAGTTCCACAGACCAACAGTGCAAGGCTCCACAAGAGTATTGTCTCTTGTTCTATCATTAAGTGAAATGCTAAATACAATCTCCATTCACTTATTCCAACCCCCACATTTTATACACATTAATCATATTCCTTTCCATGTCCTTGATTCCAAAATGTGTTTCCCTTAGAGTTTACTGCCTCAACAGTCTCCCAGTCTGGACAACACAGCAACAAACTATGCACAATAGCTGGCTTAAAATTTAGTTATTTAACCCATGAACAAGTCAGAGTTTTCATATTCACCCATCACGCATTCCTCAATTACAAATACAAGCACCCTAGGAACTGCTGGGTCTACGAAACCTTCCCAGAAGCAGTCAGTTCCTGTACCAAAACCTGATGGCCCATTCAAACATTAGTCCAGCAAGAAAGTCACCAGGGTAACTTACAGTAACTGTCTCAAGTTCACAAATATCTTTCTCATATACCTTTGGTACATGTACACAGGACTGTGTCATGTTTTTGTTTTCATGTGGTCATGCACCTACAACAGTCTCTCCACTCTCAAACTGAGACAATATTGCAGAATCCAAAAGATCCTACATTAGTAGTACAGTGCAGGGGACAGGATCCCCATTTGTTTTCCCCATTATTTGTTTTCGTGCTGTTAAGATGCCATGTGAGCAAATAACAGAGATCAGACCTGCTAGTCCAGACATACTCTTGCATTTTGTTTGTTTGTTTGCTGTTTTGGAGTCAGGTGTTGTTACCCAACAGTACTTCTGAGGAAGAGTTGGCCCCTTTTAGGTCTCTAGTTTGCTCACTGTTATGTCCTCTCTGATGTTCAGAGCAGCACCTACTCCACTATGCTCTTGCCAAACCTTCCTCTAGAGCAGTGATGGCAAACCTTTTAGAGACCAGTGCCCAAACTGCAACCCAGAACCCCTTATTTATCACAAAGTGCCAACACTGCAATAAAACCTGAATACTGAGGTTTTAGTTTAGAAAACAACAACTCATCAACATCTTTTGTCTTAAAAGAAAAACACAACAGAGAGAAGGGGTCATGTTCACGTTCAGCGCCCCCAAGTTGGGGGACGCTGGGTTTGCTTGCACCCAGGCGCGCACGCTCCCTCCCCCCCCTCCCCCAAACCAGCCACTGGGAATGCTGCAGGAGCTTCGGCACTACTTGAAAGTTTACCGGAAGGGCAGAATGGGGCGGGGGAGGAGACCTAAACTAAAAGTGAGGAGAGGCTATCACTGATCCCTTCCACCCTTCCATTGGGATCATCCTCAAGGCACCCCCACGGCGCTGCCAAGCCTTGGTGAGTGGGGTCGGGTGGGAAGGGGGGTCCCCGCTATGCACCCATTCCTCTCGCTTTGCAGCAGTTCCAGCCTCTATTTTCCTCATTTTGGCCTCCCTTCCCAGGAAGCGCCATATCGATCCCAGGCACCCTCTCTCCCCTCCTCGCCCCAGCTGCTGCCCGTCGCCTCGACCCCATCGCTTGCTCCCTTCACCCAGCTTCCCCCCCTCTACGGCCTCCAGCACAGGAGCTCAGCCCAGGAGTGGGCGCGCCTGCCTGGCTGCGCCTGCAGCTACCGAGTCGGCAGGGTCCTGCCGTTGCACTAGGAGGGCAGCTTAGGTGGCCGCTCACATGCGGAGGAGGCCAGGAGGAGGAGGAGGAGGAGGAGGAGGCGGCAGGACGAGGGCACTGCCGCCAGCACTTGGCCCGCCCTCTCGCTGCTCGCCCGGTCCCTTCCTGGAGCACCCGCCGCAGCTGTTGCGCCTGCCTCTGGCCACCTGCTCAACGCAGCCTCTTGTGGCGAGTCATGGCTAATGGGTGATGTCGTTGCCTGGCGCCCTTACTCTTTCCGAAAATGTGCGTGGCTGCTGGGGCGATGCTGGGGCGACTTGGTTCGCGTGCCAACAGAGAGCTCGGTGTGTCCGCTGTGGCACGTGTGCCATAGGTTCGTCATCACTGCTATAAAGTTTATACAAAAAGATGACTGTCTCCCACTAGTCCTCTCCATTCCACTAAGTCTCCATAATCCAGTATATAAAGTTTCTTCTTTTAAACTAATGCTTCCATTTTGGCTCAGAGGATTCAAGCATTTGCACAGAGCTCCAACTCAGAGGCTTCTAGAAGTTGCATTTGAGGATTAACCCTTGAGCTGCTTTAGAGTCACACAGGGCTTTGCACAACATCATAAGCCACGTCAACCACCTGTGCAGCTTAAACATTCAAAAAGGCAGCTGGCATCTGCAGCAACCCACTGTGCCCATGGTAAGTCACAGTGGGCCAAGGTGAACATGTAAACCTGGCTACTGACTCTGCCTCCCTTTCCCAGGTCAACAACAGGATTGGAGAAGGTTTTTGGAAACAGAAAAGACAGTGGAAATTGAACTTGTCAGTTCAAAATTCTCAAGAGATTTCATGTTGAAGCAAGAGTCCCCTGAATTTTATGCTAGCTCATAATGGCTCAGTGGCCATCATCCTGTAAGGAAGCCCATGCACACACATTGGGTGGGACCAGGAAAGGGAGGGGATGCAGCTCACTGGTGCAGCACATACAGTCCATGCAAAATGTCCTCAGCTCAATCCCCAGCTTAGCAAGGCAATGCTATGAAGAATCCTGGGTTCTAGTCCAGTCCTCTTCCTGCTGTGCTGATTTCTTATCTGCAAGGACTAAAGAAAACATTCAGAAACAAAATCTCCCCTCCATCATCCCCTACAGTTTGAAGTGTTAACTACTCCTCCACTTGGTAGCATTCTTTCAACCAAATATGTAGACCTGCTTGTTTCAGACCTCCCTATGAGAAAGACAGTGCTCCATCCACTAGTGCCCCAAAGCCTTTAGAAAGGCATTCTACTACTGGCTAGAGCAACCCTCCTTAACCTGGTAAGTCTTCAGCTCCCATCAGCTTCTGCCACCATGGTCAATGGTTTACAGGGCTGAGAGCTGTTATTCAAATAATCTGAATGGCATCAGGCTGAAAAGGCTGGGCTAGAGGGACAAACATCATTGAGTAGTTTTGTGCATTGGTATTGTTTTAAAGTGTAGAAACTGCCTTGGAGAGCATTTGAGCAAAAGTTAGAATACAAATTCTTTAAAATTAAAATGTAAGAAATCATTGGTCACTGTCAGATGAAGGAACTAGAAAAGATCAATAAGTAAAAGGATGTTTTACTGGAGACAAGGCCAAGACTACCCACACGATTGTATCATTGATCACTGCATGTAAGTGTGACGGCTGACAGGAACAAAACTGATGCACTCAGAACATGGTGCCCAAGGAAAGCTTTGCAAATACCCTAGACCACTGGTCCCCAAACCTTTTCAGGCTGCTGCCCTCTTTCCTCTTGGGCAACAATCCCAGCACCCCACACTTCTTCCATTGTATTAGCTCTGTCACACTGCTGCAAATTTAAAACAACCAATCACCGCCCAGCTGGGTCTTTCCAATGTCCCCTGGGGAAAGCAGTACCACCCACTTTGGGATCACTGCTCTTCTGACAAAAAGATGAACACAAGGGTCCTAGGTCAATTCTAACCAGCTTTCCATGGAAACAAAAATGACAAAACTGAGGCTGTCGCACTTCAGGCATTTTGTGAAAAGGCAAGACTCAATGGAGAAGACAACCATGCTAGGGAAAGTCAACCACAGAAGAAAGGGAAGACCAAATACGAGACGGAGCGACTCCATAAAGGAAGCTACAGCCTTGAGTTTACAGCAGTGGAACAGGGCTGTCAGGGACAGCACATCTAGAGGACATTCATTCATAAGTCAGATGACTTGATGGTACCTAGCAACAACACAAGAATGAGCACAAGGAACGCTTTGTGCATAGCTGGAGAGCGTATAACTGAGGAGCTCTTCCCAGATCACACTCTTACCCAGATTCACCAGCTCGCAATTAAGTAGTTCACCTCTCTAATGATCTGACATCTAGTTTGGGCCTCACTTCAGCTCCTTAACATGGCTCCGTCAAACCACTTACCCTAAAATAGTCAAATAGGACCTCTTGGATAGGTGGAGTGAAGGGATATAGCAAGGACCAGAAAAGAAATAAATCTGAGATGCTCTACATCCAGAATTTCCTGCACAGGAAAAACTGCAAAGAATGAAATAAACAGGAAATGTACGAAAAGATCAAGACATTCTCCAGCCAGAGAAACATCTGTTTTGCAGCATATACATACGGTGTGGAGAAGCTGGCAGACTGCAGCCAATCATGGCATCCCAGCACATAAAAGTTCATGCTTGTGCACGTAAATTGTGAAATGTAATCAATCTATGTATGATTTCCATGTTTCTTACTACAATGTTTTCCGTGTAAGAAATCTGTTGGTTTACAGTTTGGCACAGTTTGTTTGCAAGCTTCTCCATAATACTACATCTTTCAAACTGAGATGCTGGAATAAAATTTAGTATACATATTCAGGACCTTATGCTACCCTTCAAGTTAGAGCTCCAACTCACCAAATTTTAAGGAAGGCTATGGAAGAGTAGTAAAACACTGTAAGGTGAAATTTCCTTTAAATGCCACAATGGTATTGTTGAGCACATTTAAAACCTAATTCTTCATCTGATGAAATCAAAAGAAGCAGTTGTGAACTTGTAATTGAATTGTGTGCTGAACAAGTCTAATCACAGACAGATTTTAAAGATGGACAGACAGATGCAAAACCACAAAATAATTTCTGATAGCCATGTATTACATATTTTATCTGTTTGATTTATAAGCCACACAATTAGTTATAAGGCTCTCTGTGCTGCTTACAACATAGTCACTACAGCAATGCAATAAAATCTTCAATTACAATAAAAACAAGGTAATAGTTCTTTCTCCTTGGTAAGTTTGGTGGCCAGTGTGGTATAGTGATTAAGAGCACGGAGCTGGAACTCAGGCGACCTGGGTTCTAGTCCCCTCTCAGCCATTGAGCCAACTGTGTGACTTTGGGCCAATTGCCAACTCTTAGCCCAGCCTACCTCAAAAGGTTGCTGTGGGGAAAAGACTGAAAGCAGGAGGAAGAGAATTATGTGAACTGCTTTGAGTTTGGGGGAAAAGCAGGATATAAAACTAATAAATAAACAAACAAACAAATATCTGCTTTATGTTCAACAACAAAAGTATACTACAGTTTCATGGTAAGACAATAGATTGCTGCTGTCACAGGAATGTTAAAACCATAGCCACAGGCTAGTTCAATGTAGCCATAAAAGGAAATAAAACACAGGAGGATAGGGTTAAAAGGGACCAGGAATCCATATTGACCAACATCCACACTAGAGATACTTGATAAGCATCTATCTATATCTAAACCAACTAACCTAAGGCATCCAGATTATTCTGTACCATGAATAGAACAGCTATGGACAATATGGATCATCCCATGGATACATGTTTTAGGACAAAATTAAATTAAATGTCTTAAAAGGTTAAGACCTTTTTATTCCAGCAATATTTTAATAAGTTTTAATATTGTCTTTTCTATGTTTTTAACTACAGCCAATGTGTGTTGGGAATTTATTTATATTTTATGCTGTAAGCCATCCTGAGGCTTTTTGCGACAGGACAGCATATAAATATTTTAAATAAATAAATAAATAAATTTAAGGAACTTTGAGCCAGCTTTGTACACAAGACCAGAAAAAGATCCTACTCTTTGGATCCATTTTTACAGAGCACTCTGTCCTATTCTGCCAGCTTGCCCTCCTCCACAACCAGCTAGGAACCACACTGGGCAGCTGAAAGACTTCTCTGACACTCCCTTGGTTTCCAGGCCGGAAATGAGGCTGGGGAAGTAGTAGAACTTTTTTACCTGAGTAATTATGGCCAAGTGAGGCACAGGCCACCCATTAACCCTACTGCTTTCTCCAATCTCAGATCAGAGATAGCAGCAGAGGATAATGGGGGAGGGAGGTTGGTCTGTACCCAACTCACCCATACTGGACAGAGTGGTCAGTCTTCCCCACATTAGCGACTCCCATCACCCCTCATCCCCACTTCTATCTCTGATCTAATATTCCTTTCTCTATGCTGGGGGGAGGGAAAAAAGAAAACTGGGGGTGACATCAGCTGGCAAGGCCATATCCGAGTGTGACATCTGATACAAACCAGGCCTGGTATGGAGTAATACAACTTCCCACCCATAAACAGGTCCTAGAAAATAGTGAGACGATCAGCTTATGCTGTCTGGAGGACATGTCGTACCTGACTCCTTCCCTATCTTGCCTGTTCTCTGCTTCCTCCAACCGAAGTCCAAACCCCAACCATTGCCCTGTGTCAACTCATGGTTCCCTGAGTGTCAGCTAATCCTGATGAATTTGGCACTAAGCTATGTACTGCTGCTGTTTGGCATATCTCTATGCCTTTGCATACCCACAGAAATATTTAGCTACAGAGACCTACATTTGGGTGAACACCAGGATGTAGCTGACCATTATGCCACTGTTTATAAGAAGAGAGAGAATGAGAAAGACCTTTCCTTTGCGTTCCTTAAGACAGAAGTTTCTTAATTCTTTGATAGAATTTCTATCCATTATCTCTATGTGTTAATTCTGGCATTTTGATGCACAAAAAGGATATTGAGTAACCAACAACGCTAAGGCGGTTTCAGTTCATAATTCAATCTGTCCTACTGAGCAGTGATAGCACCATTTGGTCCAATTTTGTTGGCTACGATTCAGTCATTGAGGTCTGAGTATGTGGACAAATAGCTTGGCCAAGTTCGACCTACCACCTGTATGCTTGACCCTTGCCCATCATGGCTTATCATTCAAAGTAAGGAAGGTATGTGTACCTGGGTCCAGTAGGCTGTAAATGCCTCTTTGAGAGCGAGAGTCATTAAACCACTCCTGAAAAAATCCAATCTGGACCCAGAAGACATTAACAACTATAGGCCAGTAGCCCATATTGCCTTCTTGGGCAAGGTGTTTGAGGGGATGGTGGCTGAAGAACTCCACTCTTGGAAACTGACTCTCCTGATCCATTTCATTTGGGCTTCAGGCATGGTGTTGGAGACTGCCTTGGTTGCCCATGGAATGACCTTGCTGGGAGAGACAGAATGAGTACAACAGTGTTGGTTCTCCTGAACCTTCCAGAGGCTTTCAATACCATCAACCATGGTATAAGCAGGTTGCTTACCTGTAACTGATGTTCTTCAAGTGGCCATCTGTGCAGTCACACATATGGGTACTGCGCCTGCACAGTGCCTTTGGCCGGAAGATTGATAGCTAACGGTTTTTGGTGGGAAGCTCTGCTCCCCCTCCCCCTTGTGGCCTATAAAGAGCGGAGCATCCACCATTTTGTTCAGTCTTTGCGACCAAACGTACGGTATCTTAATATATATATATATTTATTGTCGGTACCGTAAAGGAGATGGTCGGTACCAAAGATGCCCTTTCTCATCGACATTGAGCTGTCGATGCATCCACTCACCGACACAGAGCGGGGCCGGCAGGCGGGTTGTGTGACTGCACAGATGGCCACTCCAAGAACATCAGTTTTATTTTATTTATTTATTTATTTGATTTATATCCTGCCTTTTTCCTACAAAGGGCTCAAGGCAGCTTACATCATTCCCCTCCTCCATCTTATCCCCACAACAATAACCCTGTGAGGTAGGCTGGGCTGAGAGTCTGTGACTGGCCCAAAGTCACCCGGTTGGCTCCATGGCGGAGCAGAGACTAGAACCCGGATCATCTGAGTCCCAGTCCCACGCTCTTAACCACTACACCACACCTGCTTTTCTTCGTCGTGGCCTCTGTGCATCACACATATGGGTAGATTAACAAGCTTACCTTCAAAAGGAGGAGGGAAGGTGTCCTCATGGAAGGACGGAGGAGAGAACAGCTCTACCGAAGGAGCAGTCCCGTCAAGCCCGAACATCGAGACGGTAATGCTTGGCGAAAGAGCAGGGATTCGCCCAAGTAGAGGCTCTGCAGACGTCATCAATCGGAACCCCGGATGCGAATGCAGAAGATGTAGCGACAGCTCTAGTAGAATGGCCTCGAGGAACTGAGGGCCATTCGAGCTTAGCTAACTGATAACACAAGGCAATAGTGTGGACTATCCATTTAGAAAGCCTTTGTGGAGTGACTGGGTCGCCCTGATCTCTAGCCAAATATTTGATGAACAGTTTATTGGATCGCCGAATAGACTCCGTTCGCGATCGATAAAAGGCTAAACAACGCCGAACGTCGAGGGAGTGCAAGGATCTTTCCAAGGGATTCGACAGTGATGGAAAAAAGGCAGGCAGTACAATGTCTTGTCCTGTATGGAAAGGTGTAGAGACTTTGGGCAAGAAAGATGGGTCAAGACGTAAAACGACCGTTTCTCTGTGGAAGTTTAGATAAGGAGGGTCGACGTGGAGGGCACAAAGTTCACTAGCCCTCCGGGCTGACGTGACAGCTACAAGGAACGCCGTCTTCCAAGAAACTAATCAGAGATCCACAATCGCCAAAGGTTCAAAGGGGGCCTTCATAAGGGCCTGTAGAACTACAGAAAGGCTCCACGTGGGCATAACCGGTCTAATTGATGGATTAAGATTATACAGTCCTTTCAAAAATCTCTTGAGGATAGGATGAGAAAATAGAGGTGATCCGTCGACTAAGCCACAGTAGGCTATTGCCTACTTTAATAGAAGACGGCTTCAGTCCAGAGTGATGCAACTCCAGGAGGAACTGAAGAATTTGTTCGATTGATGAGACAAGTGGGGAGAACGAATGAGACTTGGCGAAGGCGGAAAAACGTTTCCATTTAGCCGTATATGACTTCCTTGTGGACGGCTTTAGGGCAGAGTCGATAATATGCTGAATCTCAGGGTGCAAGAGCATTGGGTTCGAATTCGACGGGGCCTGTCTCGAACCAGATGGTACGGAGAGACTGTGGCAGTGAGAGGCACCCGCATGGTTGGATTCGAGAATCGGAACCGAAGTGGTCGAAGTAATCGTCGGAACTGATGGATTAGTAGAAGCTGTCAGATTTGAGGCTCTCGAATCCGTCGTCAGTCCCAATGGAAGGTCAATCATCGAATACGCCATGCTGTCAGGTTCAATGAGAGCAAGTCCGGGTGACAAAGTGTGCCGTCCATTTGCGTTATAAGATATGGAAGTGCTGGAAGATGAAGAAACTCCCCGCGGGAGATGTCGAGCAGTTTCGCAAACCACACTTGACATGGCCACCAAGGGGCAACTAGTATCCCCGATGCACGGTTGCTCGCTATCTTTGCTATGACCCTCATCAGAAGAGGGATCGGAGGGAAAGCATAGAAGTTGATGTTGTCCCAAGGGATCATGAATGCGTCCCCTAGGGATGCTTTCCGATTTCCGCTCTGGAACAGTAAGTCTCGCATACCCTGTTCCGTCGAGTAGCGAATAAGTCTACATCGGGGAACCCCCAGCGCCTGAAAAGGTGGTTGCGCGTACGAGGATCCAGTTCCCACTCGTGAGAAGTGAAGATGTGTCTGCTGAGAAGATCCGCGTGCACGTTGTCTGTGCCAGCCAGATGAACGGCCATCAGAGTAATGTGTCTCTGAATGCACCAGTCCCAAATTCTCATAGAAAGCCTGGCTAAGGTCGGTGACTTCGTCCCTCCTTGCTTGTTCAGATAAAAAACGGTCGCTATATTGTCCGAAGTTATCTGAACGATCCGATGATGAAGGAGGTCTTTGAAAGAACGAAGGGCCTTGAATACTGCCAGCAGCTCTAGGAAGTTGATATGATTCGTGGATTCTAGACAAGTCCACGTTCCCTGGGTAGACAGGCCAGAGCATATCGCCCCCCATCCTAGGAGAGACGTGTCGGTACCAAGAGCTATCGAAAGAGGTCACACCCTGAAGGGGACTCCCATCACAAGATTGGTCGGTTTCAGCCACCAGCACAGGGAGTGGAGCACGGAAGACAGGATCCATTTTGACTGTGGGTCCCTTTGTGGATGATACACCTTGTTGAAGAATAGTTGTAGTGGGCGAAGCTGAAGTCTGGCAAGTGGAACTACGGCAACTGAGGAGGCCATATACCCCAGGACCCTCTGGATGGATCTCGCCGTAACCGTTCTCTCTCGTCGGATTCGATGGATATGGCGAGCGAGAGTCTGTCCTGAGGGAGGAAGGCTTTCTCCAACGTCGAATCCAAGCGGGCTCCAATGAAGGTGAGCGTCTGTGTCGGAAGAAGAGAAGATTTCTCTGTATTAATACGTAGGCCCAGACTATCTAGTAAGGTACGGGTTGTATAGATGGTGTCTAGGAGTCCTTCTCTGGATTGCGAGACCAACAGCCAGTCATCGAGGTATGGGTAAATTTGTATGCCCTGAAGGTGTAGGAAGGCACAGACAGAAGCCATGCATTTGGTAAAAACTCTCGGAGCCGTAGCCAGTCCAAAGGGTAGAACTGTGAACTCATAAAGTTGGTTTGCAACAGCAAAACGAAGGAAACGCCTGTAAGTTGGATGAATTGAAATATGAAAGTAGGCGTCCTTCAGGTCCAGTGAGGCAAACCAATCCTCTCTCCTTAACAACAGCAACATGTTTTGAAGGGTGGTCATACGAAACTTTCTCGGTATAATAAACTTATTCAAGTCCCGTAAATCCAAAATCGGACGTAGACCCCCATCCCATTTGGGGACCGTAAAGTATCTGGAATAGAATCCGTGAAATCCGTCAGATGGAAATACTTGATGAATCGCTCCTTTAAGGAGAAGTTGATGTATTTCGTCGAGAAGTACCTGCGAACATGAAGCAGACCGGAGGGAAACGGCACCGACCAAGGCCCAGGAGTCAATGTCCACGTGGTGACGTGCCGTGGACAACTGCTGCACCGCGACCTGCATGGCTTCTTTGATTAGGACCTTCACAAGGTCACCCTGGTGGTCTGGGAGGGTGGAGGCGACGTTGTGGAGGCACTGCATAATAAAATATTGATATCGCGCCAACATCGCCCCGTAACTGGATATGCGAAGTCCTAAGCCCGAGGCAGCATAGACTTGCCTGGCCAGGGAATCTATTTTCCGGCCCTCCTTATCCCTCAGCGCCATATGTCCTCTCGCCTCTCTGTCTTGCAAGGATTCAACGACCGCCGAGTTTGGTTTCAGGTGCTTTAACAGGAAGGGGATGTCTTCTTCCTGGACCCTGTACATAGACTCATACCTCCTGGACGTCGGCTGAGGATGTGAAGGTAGGTCCCAGGGCTGCGTCATCGCCTGCCGCAGGGTGGTTATGAGCAGCAGGACGATGGAGGTCGATTGCTCCCCGCGGACGACGTCGTAAAACTTGTCCGTCGACGGTCCCGGGCGCTGGGCAGCGTTGATGTCCAGGGACTGGACAAGCCTCGACATCAGCTCCGCGAAGGAGACGTGGGACTCATCAGGTGACACAGGATCCTGGGATGTCACCATGACATCCAGGGAGGTTGAGTCTACTTCAGAGTCATCCGAATTAGCACCGTAGTATGGTGGGGCAGAAGATGATGACTCCGCCGGCGAGAAGGAGTGGCTGCTTCCACTTTGCGGGGATCGAGGTGGTACCCTCCTCGGATCCACTGATCGCGGTTGGTCGCGGGGCAGAGGTGAGGATCGCGCCCTGGGAGCAGGGTAGTACCCCACAGAGAGCAGGTCTCCCCAAGGTTGGTAGTAGGGACGACGCCAACTCTCCGGGCGTTGCTCTACCGAGAGGCTCCTCCGATTCCCTGGTGAGGACAGGCCAGCTTCTGTCTTCAATGTCACTGCGGGCATCGGTGTCGGTGACCTCACCCTAGGAGGGGAATCCTGGATTTCCCCATCCGAAATAGACCCCCATAGAGTTGGAAGGGGTGCAGGCGGGAGGTCGACCGCACGTCGGGGAGACCCTTGAGGGGTAATCCTCATGGCCTCCTGAAGGATCGGTTTGGGCGGGGTCGGTATCGTAACCGCCACCGGTACCGAGGGTCCTGTCGGCTCCGAGTCCCGATGTCGGGGATGGTCCATGGACTTAGCCTTCTTTGGAGGCTTAGAGGCCTTCTCCTTTCTGGCCTTCTTATGGCCTGCCGGCTTTTCTTCGGCATGCTTCCGCTTCTCATGCCTCTTTTTTGGTGAAGCAGAGAGGGCCACCGAAGCGGACGCACCTTCATCCGAAGGGCGTGAGCGTGGAGCCAGGTTTTGGGATGGAGACGAGCGGGTCTGATTGCATCAGAGCCCTATCCCAAAGGAGCCTCCGAAGCCGGTTCTCGCAGTTCTTCCTACCCTGCTTTGAGAAGGCTAGGCAATGAACGCACTTATCCGTCCTATGTCCCTCTCCAAGGCAGAGGAGGCATAGGTCGTGCGGGTCAGTAGGTGCCATTTTTGACCCGCAATCCGCACATTTGCGGAAAGCCACTCGCTGCGCCATCGCAGAAGAAGAAAAAGAAGAGAGATAGTGCAGAGGGTAAGTATACATTTTTGGGTTTTTTTTTTTTTTTGATAGATCAAAGAAAGAAATAACAAGAGAAAAACTACACAGAAGCGGGAATGAAGAAAGGGGAAAGTAGTATAAGGGCAATATATAAGGAGAGAACCAAGAATAGCCAAAGCAAAAGTCGAAAGCGGCACGAGGCACAGCGAACGGCAGTCGCAAAGACTGAACAAAATGGCGGACGCGCCGCTCTTTATAGGCCACAAGGGGGACGGGGAACGGAGCTTCCCATCAAAAACTGTTAGCTATCAATCTTCCGGCCAAGGCAGTGCGCAGGCGCAGTACCCATATGTGTGATGCACAGAGGCCACAACGAAGAACCATGGATAGGGTGACTGGGTTGGGAGTTGGAGGACAGGGTTCACAGTCTGGTGGCATTCCTTCACCCTGAACTGTTGCCAGAGTCTCAGGTGGACTCAGTGGCATGGAGCACCTTCTGTCAGCTCAGGCTAATGTATCAGCCTACATATATTATGTATGTAGGCAGAGCTTAGCAACAGCCAGCCATGCTCTAGTGCCATCTCATCTGGATTATTTATTTATTAGTAATATTTATACCTTATCCTTTACAAGACGTCCCAGGACTGCTTATAACAATAAATAAGTCATAACAATAAATAAATACAACAAAATACAACATAATGCACTCTGGATGGGGCTGCCTTTGAAGACAATCTGGAAACTTCAGTCAGTTCACAATAAGGCAGCAAGGCTGCTGACAGGGACTGGCAGATATGAACATTGTTAGACCAGTCCCCTGCCAACTCCACTGGCTACCAATTGAAGTCCATGCCCAATTCAAAGTGCTAACACGGCAAGGGGCGGCATAGAAATGTAATAACAACAACAACAACAACAACAACAACAACAATAATAATATGAAGTCTTAAATGGCTTGGGGGACCAGGATATCTAAAGGAACACCTCCTCCTATACGTGCCTACCTGGCCCCTGAGATCATGGTCTGAGGTCCTTCTCAGAGGGCCCCCACTTAAGTAGTTAAAGATGATGGCAACTAGAGGAAGGGTCTTTTCAGTTGTGGCACCCCAATTGTCGAATCAGCTTCCCAAAGAGATGTCCTGACACCTACTCTACTCTTTTCAATGCCAGGCAAAAAACCTTTTTCCTTACCCAACATTTAATAGGTAAATGATTTTAATTCTGTTAAAATCAATTTTTACTCTGTGCTAATGGTGTACTTATGTTTTGCTGCTGCACCTTTGGACTACCTTGACTGAAGTGGTAGGCCTGCTGTTGTTTTTATATTATGTATATTCAATTTTATATTTTAATGTTACTGATCTTGTTATCTGGTATTTTATTTTATGCTGTTGGTCATCTAGTCTTTGTGAACTGCCCAGAGAGCTGATTTGGGCAAATGGGCGGTAAGAAAATTAAATAAAGAATACTGAACATAGTCCTAATTGTCCAAAGAAAATATTACAAAGGTTTAAGAGGCCAAATGCTATGTTAACATTTTCAAATCAAGGGCCACTCAGACTGTGTGGCTGGTGAAAAGTCGATATTGTAATAGATGATATATAAGACAAAGGGGCAGAGAAGAGCCAGAAGGTTCCTGAAAAATGCTAGCCATGGTCCACAGAAAGCTTTCATTATGAAAAATTTTCATTACAAAACACTTTGGCAGTGAAAATTATCCCATCTCTCACAAAGAACCGGTATTCATCTAATAAAAGCTAGCCAAAAAGATCCAATTTAACTTTTAAAAAATCATTTATTAAATCCCAATGCTATCTTTGTGGGTTTCACAAAGAAAATGGTCAAACAAACCCAAGCAAACACACAAAAGTAAAATATTCTAATTGTTTACCACTTTCAAGCACTACAGTCATGCAATGTCACATCCCATTCGCAAGAAAACAAATCAAGTTAAATGGGAACACAGTAATCAACATAGAGCAGGCCTCCTGGGGGTAAATACAAGTCTGAAGATTAATTAAGATGTTTTAAAATGTAAATATAGTATGGGACCTAAAAAGTCCCTACTTGTTTTGTTTCTAAGAATGCTCACACATGGAAGATGTTTTGGATATCAGAATACCCAACACCCACCTGGGAATGCACTGATTGCTGAAGTGATCCCACTTTCCAAAGGGGGAAATCAATGGATAGCACATTATACAACCTTGCTGCTTATGCTTGCTATGCATATACACAACATCTAGTGCATATCCCTTTCATTCCCCAACCTCCTTGTGTTGAACAGGGAGTCCTGAATGAAGGTTCTACTCCTGTTAAATTGAACTCTATTAGAATGTCAGTACAATCCAGGAGTGAGAAAAAACATGTGGAACATTCTGCTCACATTCAGTTGAATGTGAAAGGAACCTCCATACAGGCTTCACCACATCAAGGCCAGTAAGTTACAAAAATACACATTCACCATTTCATAATGAAGACATGAATACTGAAAATAAATGGAACTCCTTACCCAAGATTTTATTTTCCTGGGCTCCAAGATCACCGCAGACGGGGACTGCAGCCAAGAAATTAAAAGACGCTTGCTCCTGGGGAGGAAAGCTATGGCAAATCTAGATAGCATACTAAAAAGCAGAGACATCACCCTGCCAACAAAAGTGCGTATAGTCAAGGCTATGGTTTTCCCAGTTGCAATGTATGGCTGTGAAAGTTGGACCATAAGGAAGGCTGAGCGCCAAAGGATTGAGGCCTTTGAATTGTGGTGCTGGAGGAGACTCCTGCGAGTCCCTTGGACAGCAAGGCAATCAAACTGGTCAGTCCTAGAGGAGATCAACCCTGACTGCTCTTTAGAAGGCCAGATCCTGAAGATGAAACTCAAATACTTTGGCCACCTAATGAAAAGGAAGGACTCCCTGCAGAAGAGTCTAATGCTGGGAACAACAGATGGCAAAAGAAGAAGGGGACGGCAGAGGATGAGGTGGCTGGATGGAGTCACTGAGGCATTCGATGAGAGCTTGAGTGGACTCTGAGGGATGGTGGAGGACAGAAAGGCCTGGAGGAATGTTGTCCATGGGGCCATGATGGGTCAGACACGACTTCGCGACTAACAACAACACCCAAGACTTGGGGAAGACGTCTAAGGAAAGTAACTAGTGGGTCCATTGTGGGCACAGAAAATATCTGATAATGTGGCTAAAGGATTTACTTACCACTTTCTGAACCCACAACAGTACCCCACAGGTTAAATCTGGAATAGTTAAAATAGTTAAATTATTTCTGGGTCAGAACTGGTAGCACTCACCCATGCATCTTGTAAGTGCTAAGTTTTATGCAACACATTCTTTGGGTAAAGCAATGAATTTCTAAAAAGAAACTGGAAAGGAAATCCTATTTGCATCCATATATGCCCTCCCGCCCCTTGAGATCAGCAACAGATGCCCTTCTCTGGGAACCCTCTGTGAATGGTATTAGGACGGTGAGTACCCAGAGGAGGGCTTTCTCTGCGGTGGCGCCCCATCTATGGAATGCGCTCCCCAGAGAAGTCTGCCTGGCGCCGTCGTTATTTGTTTTTCGGCGCCAGGCTAAGACCTTTTTATTTAAAACTTATTTTAATTGTTAATTTATTATGTAGGGCTTTTTTTAATTTTTAAGCCGAGATGCACCGGGTTTTAATATTTTTATTGTATAATTTTTATATGCTTTTGTTTTTGTTGTGAGCCGCCCCGAGGCTTTGTTGCGATGGGGGCGGCATAGAAATGTTATAAATAAATAAATAAATGTATATTCTGGCACACACATTAAATTTATAGTTGCCACCCTTTAATGCAGGGCTCCAGCACCATTTTCCCATTAAAACAGTGAATGTAAGGAGTGAATGTCTTACGTAACAGCAAAATCCTGCTTCCAAAATCTCCTGGAAGCCCCAGGGCAGCATAACTTTTTTTTTTAAAAAAGGTGTACACCTCATACACTCAGGGAATACAGTTGTAGCACTAAAAATTCATGGCAAATTTGGCACTGGCAAATTGCAACTGTTCAGGGTACGGTCCTTGGAACCCTAAAAGTTGTCCAGCCCTATTCTAACTTTCAGAGGTAGTGATCCTTTATGCTCCAAACAGCAACTGAAATCCAAGAGAGTTGACCTTACACAGAATAACTGTAAATGCATTAGTAACTAAATAATAAAGGGATGCCTCTTTAGTAAGAAGTCTAATGAATCCCAATCTTTTAATAAGGTGCAAAAATAGCAATACACATGTAATGCAACTGACTAGCCCTGAGATTTCAAAGATAAAAAATTAGCCTGAGTTACTCAGAAACAGTACCACCATGAGGCAAAAACTTTGAGAACCTAAGCTACCTATTTCTTGCCTTGCAAGCTAATTCCTCAGGTACTCCTAAGAACCACAGTCCTTTCAGATGGTCTGCAAAGCCCAGCAAATTCCAGATTTATGTTTCTAATGACAATGCATATATTAGGAATTATTCCTTTTTTCCAACAGACCAAAGCAGCTTTAATACAGCTATAAAACTGCATGGAAAATTAAAAAATGAACAAAAGGAAATATTCCTTCCAAGTAGTTTTAAAAGATTCACAAGCAGAGGACTAAAGCAAACTCTGTCCTCCACCACCACACTATCCGTACAAGCATGTTCAGGGCTCTAATAAAGGTTCTATCCAAGACATTGATGGTGCAGATTCTCCCAGAGCCAACAAAGTGGCTTTGTGCAGTGTGTACCGAAGTGTGGCAGCATGTAAGAAATTCAGCCAGCACTAGGAAGGGTGGTTGCCCTTCCCAATCCCAGCCAAGTTTCAAGTGGTTGGGAGTCATGTTTATCAAGAAAAGCAAGGCAGCCAGCACTAGGAACAGTTACTGCCAGCCACCCACATCCTTGCTGTTATCTTCAACCTAACAATCTGATGGATTTAAATAATACCTAATGTGGAGAACCAGATCTTCTTTCAGCAAGGCTGATACATTTGCCTCCAGACCACCTCCTAGAATATGGTAAATACATGGCAATTATCCCAGATAAAACTCAAACCCAAACCCTGCCCCTTGCCCCTACAATGCAAAACATGAGGATGGTGGACACAAGATGTAGGGCCTTCTCAGTACTGGCACCATAACTGGGGAATTCCTTCTGACTACAGATTTGCAAGACTTCCTCTCCTTCATCTTTTGATGGATAGGTGTTTTTTTACTCAAACAAGGTTTTAATCAGTGACTTGCTGTTTTATGATTGTTTTTATATAGCCTCCTCCTGTTTGATACAGTTTTATTGAAAAGGTAACTGTTTTGTTTTATTTTGTTATATTGAATTATTACATTGCAGGCCACTCGGTTTTTATTTTAATAGAACAGTGGGGTATAAATATTAAATAATTGAGCTATATTAAAATCAGAAACAATCAAACCAAATATAATCCTGTGTAAATTTCAGCATGAATAGACAGCACAAATTTCAATGTGAATTACATGAGCATATAACTGACACCTAAAACAAGAAGGATGGCATTAACAATAATTGCCAATTCTTTTCCCTACAAAACCCGCCCCCACGCATGCATGTGTGTATTTGTTCTGTAATAGCATTGCTGCAGAAGCCTTCATCTTCTATAATTCCATCAAGCAGCATACTTAGTTGAGTGCCAGTCGGTTTGGAAATGTGAAATGGAGCCACCCAAAATAAGATGTTACCCGGGTATACAAAATTATGAAAGTTCATACATTAAAAGAAAAAAAAAAAAAAGATTCTTCTTTGCATCCTAAACGGCATGTCAAGAACCTGTGAGCTTACAGAACATGGTTCACGCCTGAGCCTATAGGGAGGTGGACAGTGAAAGGGATCGAAAGAAACTAGAACTTGGGTGGATAGTGTGAGTTGATTAATTACATCTATGGTTGAGAGAGTTGAGACACAAAACGATAAAATATCACTTTGGAACCACTCCGCCACCACCCTCAAACACATACAAAAAGGACATGGAAGACACAGGGAAAAAGGGAAATGACCAGCTCAGATTTCTGACAGCATATAGTAAATATCACGGTGGTACAGCTGGGAGAAATGCACTCAGCAAAGTTTTTTTTTAAACCCCTCTTCCCCTGCAGTTTCCCTGTGTGCTCCCCTGCCTGTTCACTCACCCACCCCTTTGCTATACAGCTAGCAAAATGATCAGGCTCGGGGCTCACAACCTTTCTAGCATAGTGGAAGAAAGGTTTAATTCTTCCCCAGCCTTGGGAACAGCTTCTGTTCCAGACTTTCAGGTGGGGACTCACTTGACCAGCGACTAGGTCAACACAGTGCACTAAGCCAGCTTGGTTTTGTTTGGGAAAGCATTCAGTCAGGGGAGTCTCTAGCTGCAGGCTGCAGGGACATACAGCTTATGTAAAGAATGCTCTCCGTGATGAAAGCCAGGCTTCTATCCCCGGGGAAGCCCGCGATTCCTTAATAGCATTCAATGGTCCACTCTACAGAATGCCAAGACATTGCTACAAAGGTGGGAAACCGCAGACGTGAGGATTATACCTGGCCCTCTGATAACCACTTCCCCTTCCACCTGACTGATTGTTGGTTTTGTGGCTTCGGCACAGCTTTCCCCATCTTGAACAGCTGAAATACCTCTCCTCAGTCTGAGTCATGGCAAGTAACACTCAAAGCTACAATATGGTATTTTGTGTGTGTGTGTGTTTGGCCTACCCTCTTTTGCCCCACTGGAATGCACACCCAAGAGCTTCTCTGAAACAGAATGTGACCCCCAGGATGAAAGAGATTCCCCACCTATGCACTACTGCTTCATTATCACATTCTCTCAAAGCACAATCCTGCGTCTCAGCTATTTGCTTTGCAACAGGATATTGTCCTCTTCCTTCTTCACATTACTGAAGTTTATTGGGCCCATAGGCTGGAAGGGATCACTCATATCAGGCTTTTCACTTAAAAAGCAAATACCCATACAAAAAAGGCCATCACCGACACAGACCCATGTGCCTACATGTATAAATGGAAAGAATTCAGCCCCTTCCTAGCAGTTTTAACTCCCAAAGCAGACATGCATTCCAAACACAATTGACTCAAAAGCTCCTTTAAGGGGGCAATAAAAATATACTGATGCCAGTCTTTGAGGGAGAGGAAGAGAGACTATGTTTTCTCCTACCCACCCCCCACCCCACTGTTACAGGAAGACTGCCTACACTTTAAGTACAAACTGGGTATATATAGAAGCACAAACTAGACATCCTGAAAAGGCCACATTTTCCAACCACAAAGAATGAAAGAATTACATACCCAGCTACAGTAGAGAATACAGCCCTGTCTAACCATCTGATCACCCAAACTGGTGAGAAACTAAAGAGAAGGAGAGGCAACTCCAGTTCATGGTCTACCTGTAGTTGCAGAAGGGCCATCAGGTAATTAATTGAGTATTTTTCACATGACTTGCCCATGAAATCATCAAGCTCACCACAACCATGTCTCTGTTAAAAGTATACCTCTGATCTGGGTACATTTATAAACTTCTTCCCATGGGGACCAGCTTCCTGGAATTTTTACAAGTTATTCACATATCAGAGCGTCCAAGGGGCTAGCAGTCATTTGTGTGGTTTATGAACTCACTGAGAAGTCAAATTTTGTTGGCAGGACTCTACACTTATCCAGACTGGCATGGGACTAACACAGAATCATAGAGTTGGAAGTCAAATGGGAGACTGCAGTCTCCATATATAAAGGAAATATTTCATATGTACAGTGCTTATACAGCTAAAATTGTGTTTTAAATTTGCCCCTCCTTCCCTGTGGGCTTAAATGCAATATTTAAATATCCCACAATTATTTAGTAAATTAATATATTAATAATATACATTTCTGCTTAACCACAGGCCACTTTCTCAGTTGTTGAATTTTTCCCAATAGCAAAAATAATCCAGGTGTTGAAAACAAACACAACCTCTTGGAAGGAACTTCTGTGGGGTGATTTATATAGGATGTAGGACATGCAAAAAGGTGCTACATGGCGCAGTGTGTCATTGAAAGGTTCCTAGCCCATTGGAGAGTACATGTAAGTTTGTTGCATTGACACAATCATAATCCATTTATTTCTTTATTTAATTTTATTTCTACACCATCCAATAGACAAAGCTTTCTGGGAAGTAAACAACAGAAATAAATACAATAAAATACAAAACAGACTAAAACAACAATAAAACCTCATTGAATTACATTTAAAAGTTAAAATCACAATTTTTACAACTAAACAATTAAAACCATCGTGCTAGGCCTACTGAAAAATGGCTGACAATAAGCCCCATGTGCTATTTGGAGTTGGTAAATGTTGGTAAAGAGGGGAGTCTTAACCTGGTGCTGAAAGGATAGTAAAGTTGGTGCCAGGCATGCTGGGGATACCATCTGGGGGCTACTACAGAGAAGTCTCTCCTCCTTGTTGTCAGCAACCAAGCCTCACTTGGAGACAGCTTTTAAGGAATGTAGTGCTAAGGCACATTGTAGTTGTGATCTACAACCCAGAAGCAACATTAACATGCTAACGCTACATACAACAAGATGCTGGGCCATGTGACACAGGAACTCTTAAGGAAATGCCATGCCACTCGGAACCCTACACACATCAATGCTTCTGCACTCTGCACTCTTGTGTAAACTGACCCTTCTTCTCTTTCTGTGTGCATGCCAAAGACTCCTTTACATACAGACTGGTGTCTGTAATGTGGTTGGCAGACTTAGGAGCAACAAACCAAGGAATCCCAGAAGTACGTGCCATGCCTACAATAAATTTTAAGGAACATTAATGCTTCATTTCCACTTACTGATTCATTGCATGGCTACAAAAGACCCACTGCCAGATGTTGTAATCACAGCTTGAGAATTCATAATTCTGGATACAATCCTTGGACCAGATATTCTTTATTAGTTCCATTGAATGCTACCCCAACACAAGTAATTTGGGACTAGTCATTTAGGAACTATAATATAGGAGAAGCGTCAGAAACTGTAGGCATGAACATTTGAATTTGCCTGCTTCAGATCCAGACCTCACTCCTGAACTTTTATAATCTCTATACATTTTTGCAAGTAACTGCCATTTAATTCAATTGCATTTCCAAGTGGAAGTGTTCAAGCAAGCCATACAATTTATCCTTAGTTGTATACAAGCATGCCCCAATGAAATCATTGTTGTTACCATTCAAATAACCAGTCTCAGGACTGCAGGTTATGGCTATGACCTAACACAGTTGGAGATTCACAAGTTTAAAAATGCAAAAATAGCACACAGGGTTTTCCTGAACTTTTGTTCCTTAGCAGTTCTTTCACAGTGAACCTCAAACTTTTAAAGTTGAGTGAAGTTTTAAAAGCATTCAGCATAGAAGAGCTATGGAAGAGCAAGCACAAAACCTCTTGTCTGTTCAAAAATAAGGTGTAGTCAAAGTAGAGCCAGAGTTCATGATGTGAAAAATGCTGCGGCCCATGCACTCACATCCAAATGTAAGCTAATGCCCTTTTCCTTAACCAACTCCATCATTATTATTAGCTACTATCATTTATTATTAGGCTTTATTTTAAGGAGAAGCTGTTCGGTTGAGATTCAGCGGTTGTGTGCAAGACAACACTTTGATCTGCACTTCGATGAGTGAACATTTTTCTTTCCTGCTAACACAACTAATGAAGGGATAAAATTAGCTTTAATCCCTAGCACTCTCTTAACCAAAAAAAAAAAAAGGGGGGGGCACTAATCAGCTGTCCTCACTTATCAGTCATCTGCCTAACAACCCTTTGCCTCAAAACACTAACATTTCTGAATGAATTTGCAAGGGGGTAGCACGGGTAGAGAGGAAAAAAGGAATGAGCCATAAGACCCAGACTAGTCTTTCTTCATGGGTCTGAGTCTATCATCTGGTATGAGAGACCGAAAGGTTAAATGGCAAGTACAAGCCCAGACTACATGATAAATCTATAATCAAAAGGCACAGACTGACACCTCAAGATGTGCTTCATTACTATACAACTACACGATTCCCCCCTTTTAAAAGTAGAAACAGATGAAAAAATGCTTTTAACTCCCCCATAATCTTTGCCTGTGAAGAAATCCATTTTCACATCTGTGTCCAAGTGTCACTTAATTTTTTACTCTTTATTAATGTCTAATCAAGAATTCCAAACTTGAAAAACATTCATGTTCCTCCATTCTAGCTATATATTGTGGCTGGGGGCAAAGCACGTTATCGTGCCTACATTTCAGCATTTTGTGCTACTTCTGTTATGAATCATCCTATACAAAACCCACTTTTCTAACTACCTGAAAAAAGAATTCCTTTTCATTACATTTCTCCCCCTCCCCCAAAAAAACATGCTATCAAATCGGTCACAAATGCAGCTAGCAACAGTTTATATATCCTTCTTTGCAGAGACACTGGGAAACTCCTCCTGCGCCAGCCTCTTGGGAACGGGTGGGAGTTCCACAACAACACAGTGTGGCAAAACACCACTCATTTCAATGGATCTTATTCAGAAGTAGTTTCTCGGAATGCTATCTTTTGTTAACTTTAATAGCATGATGTAACAGTCTGTTTCTTTTTTCCCTGCCCGCCCCCAGCCCATCCCAGTTTCTCAATAAAGGGAAGAACATGTTAAAACCTTGTTATAAATACAGTCCTCCTCCTGAGAAGCATTACTAAATGCCCATATAAACCACAATAGAAGGTGACAGCTTGCAGATCACTCTAATTTTATCTTCCACAAATGAACTTCCTTCAAATACTTACGGTAAGGAGGATCCATATAACCATTCCTGGGGTCCATAGCAAAGACTGTCCCACGATAAGGTATGGAATGCTCAGGAAGGTGTGATATAGATCCATGGATCTCCTTCTTGATTAATGAGGCCCTTTCCTCGCTAGATGTCGAAGGCTCTTCGCTGATTTTACTGAGGCCTTGCCCGCCCTGTGGCTGCATTGTGATTGCGTTTCTTCTCTCACTGTGATAGGTCTGTCCAGGACTTTCATCCTCTAGAGAGGAAAACACAGAGAGAGAGAGAGACAGAGAGAGAGAGAGAGTTTTGGGAGGGGAGAAGAGGAGAAAGAGAAACTTTTAGCTCAGCTCTAGCAAATAAAAAGTGTTCTTGAAAAGTTTTCTCTGTCTTTTAGCATGAACTTTGCCACAACAGGAGTTTAACAGAGCAGGTGTATGTGTAGCTATGAGGGATGCTCTGGGAAGCAAATTGAAGGGGTAGCGGGTGGGCACCCAGGCCATTTAGTGCAACTGGAAGTTATGCAGTAGATCATCACCACCCCATTCACTGGTGCATTTACCAGAGGGGCCATTAATCATACAGAAATGGACACTGGTATGCTATTTTCTTTCCTCTGGGACAAGAAAGCTTACAAGTTTTGGCTGCTTCAGAAAGAGGGAAAAAATTTGTCACAACTCTGAGAAGATGAGTCCTGCTAGCAGCAACTAAATCAACCCTAACCACCCACCGATGCTTTGTACAGGCTAGCAGTTGCCCCACAGATGCTAGCTGAAAAGAGGAAATCTCTATGCCATTAAAGAGAGATGCCAGTTATTAAAATTAAAGATCAAAGGATTCCTAATAAAGCCTGTGCTAGTTACCTTAGCATATGTGAGCCTACCCGCTATAGACTATGGGTGCAAACATGTGCAAAACAAGAGTTAAAAGTTTAAACAGCAATATAGATTTGTATACTTACACACACAGAGCCCAAAAACATGGTTTTCCATCAACAAGTGTACAGATCTACTTAAACTTTAGTTCTAACCATTGTACCTCTGCACACTCAAATATAAATATGCAAGGAATAGCAGGCTTTGAAGGAACAGCAGACTCTGATACGTGTATTTACTTAATTGGAGGGAAATTAACTGTTATTTATTTCTTGTAAGTAAGATAGGATCTTTTCATATATAATACTAATCTCATGTTATATATATTTATGCATTACAAATTGAGTTTTATCAAAAGTATATTCAATGTCTGTCTTATTCTTCTATATAACTCATCTAGCCATTTGGGAAATGGGAAGACCCAAAACTATCCTGAATGTTTTCATGCATCCAAGAAAATTTACATAACAAACCTCAGAGGAAAAACAATGAAAAAAATCTAATCACTCGGTTCACTTGAGTAATAAAACAGAGATTTGGGGGGCATCGATCACACCCCATACCCATACCTCCAGGCTAAAATCAGGCGCACCATTCAATGCCTACCCCACTCCATACAGGTCACCAGCCCTGCCCACAAAGTTAACAGGAGAATAATTTTGATTTGGTTGGCAGGAAGAGGGGCATCCCAGTGAAGACTAATCAGGAAATGGAATATCTGAAGTATTTATACATTTAAGGGGAGGAGCATGTGAAAATGAACACTACTCTCCCCACCCCCAGATAAGCAATCTGCCCCGGCTATGCAATCCAACCTTTCAGAACACATTTCATGAGCATACGTATAAAAATATGGTCAATACATGTGGCTCTTATTTATTCCTACACTTCCATAGATTATGGAGAGTTGGTGTGGTGTGGGGGTTAAGAGTGCAGGACTGGACTCAGGAAATCAAGGTGCTAGTCCCCACTCAGCCATGGAGCCAACTGGGTGACTTTGGGCCAATCACAGACTCTCAGTCCAACCTACCTCACAGTGCTGGTGTTGTGAGGGTAAGACTGGGGGGAGGGGGGGGAGGGGAGGAGAAATATGGAAGCCATCGTGAGTTGCTTGAAGGGAAACAAGGTAGAATAGAAATATAATAAAAACTTAAGTATTGTCCTGTCCCGTGCAAGCATCTGCTACTTGAAGCAATTTCTAATATTAACAAATATAGCAATAAATATCTTTTTATACTGAGCCCCAAGCTTTCTTTTTTTAAGAGCTAGTTCACACATGATAGTTTTGGAAATGCATTTAAGTAGATAGCTAAAATGTAAACTGTGAATGCAACAAACAAGTTTGCAAACCTGTTCTTTCGTAAAGGTACACTCATTAGGGAGCTGTGATTAGCTGC
Source organism: Varanus komodoensis (assembly GCF_004798865.1). Lineage (NCBI taxonomy): Eukaryota > Metazoa > Chordata > Lepidosauria > Squamata > Varanidae > Varanus > Varanus komodoensis. The sequence goes on along the minus strand of NW_025335269.1, from coordinate 12,201,435 downwards.
ATTAGTTAAGTGAACGCTCTGTGGCAAACCCAGGTTTAACTCAGTACAACTTGTGAAATGGTCCTAAGTCCTATGCATTTGTTTTGAATGGGGAAGATTCATCCAAGTTTGCCTGTAAATTAATTCAGAGTAATCTGCAATGGCCAGTCCTTTCAAGCATAAGGTTCTGATGCAGAGGGAAATATTTCATTACTATTGATAAAATAAAAATACAAGCCGAAGGCATTTAAGCAACAATGCTGGGCACACTGTATCTTTTTAAAAAAGATAAAGTATCTTTTTAAAACTGTATCTTTTAAAAAAATCTCTTAATAGTTGAGGAGGACCATTTTGTATTTCTACATCATTTGTGCACTTTTATAACAACCACACAATCATGCTAAAGAAAACCAGGGCTAAGGTCAAAATGTCAGTTTTACCTTGCTCTTTCATGTGTGTGACAAACAGAATAGGGAGTGATTTTTATCCAGACTTAATTCTGCTTTAAAAAAAATGTCATGTAATATAAAAGCAATAAATGTATTTCAAATTTCCTCGGTGCTACAATAACTTAGGGCAATGAAAATGACTAGGTGATCTGACCATTTAAGACTTCAAACTAGCTTGAAATGTTTGCAACCTCAGCATCATACAAGTGTCTTTTACATTCATTCATTCTGAAGAGGGCTGGCAATGCTAAACACTAATTTTCCTTCCGCTTAGTTCTCTGCACTCTAAAGTTTGCAGAAAGCCATCTAAGAAAACAAAACCATAGATTCTACCCAGATTTTACTATGCTTCAGTATGCACAGAAAGGGTTGCATATTATCAGCAGAACTTTCACATATCCAGAAACACAAGTAGAACCCAAAAAAGTAGTGTTAAGTAATATTAATGCTTACACTTTCTCTCATAATATTTTAATTATGTTCTCTTCAGTCTACTGCAGACTTTTACAGGTAAGTTGTCTTGATTGTTAAGGGGAGATATCCATATTATGTTCAGTATGCCTACAAGCCTCTTTAATAATACAGGTTTAGACTGGAACACTCTATGAAGATAAACAACCTCTGTGTTTAATTTACAAATGTAAAAAATGTTAGGTTTTTCAATATCAGATCTGATTAAACCCAACACTGTTTACTTAACAATGTAATTTACTGGGTCATAACTTGGCACTGATTTCATTTTACCTGTGAGGCTGTGTTCGTGACATAACTGAGAAATAAAATCCAATACTGGACTTCTTTCCAAAATCATTTGCTTAAACATGGTCTGCTATAGATGAAATAGCAAGATGGGAACAAGCAACTGAGGGGCTGCTGTTTATCTTGTCTTATCCCTCAAAATACATAGATGTGGTAAGTTAGACTTTGATTACTTAACTGAAAGACTGGTTATAGATGAGCCATCTGCATGAAATGTGAAGCCTCTACTAAGTTGGAAATAAAAGTGCATCTGATTTTAACAAAGATATGGAGAGGGAGCCTGTGCCAATGGGACACCTTTCTTTCATGAAAGCCACACCACTTATTGGTGAAGTACAGACCGCAGCCAGCCAAAACCACCCCCTCCCCCTCCCCGCTTTTTGTGCGCCATGGCATTTTTGTATTAATGAGAAATTCCAAGGGACAAACCATTTGTTAAGAGTTTACTTCATGCCCTGCGCTGCAGAGGTCCTTTTCAAAGAGAGCAGATGAGAAACTTGACAGTACATGCACTCCAGAATACAAATAGCCAAGTGGTTTAAAATCACACTCTCTATACACTGAAAGGAAAAACTTTTTTGTGCCATAATTCCGCCAGCTCTTATAACCGCTGCAAAACCACTTCAGCAAACCAAAAGGTGAAAGCTGTCTAATCTTGTTCTGTTTCAGCTGAATTGTTCAATAAAATTTAAGAGTCAGTGCAGACAAGCTGCGCCAGGCCAAATTATTGACAGAAACAGACAGTCCACCATGGCAACAAGTGGAAGTCTAGAGCAAAAATGTAAGCAAACAAACCATTCTCCGGAAGCATCTGCCAATCGAGTCTTGAAGCCAAAAAACCAGAACTGTGACAGCTTGCCTGTGTTAAGATGTCACCTATTCTCCCTTCAAAAGAAGGGGTCTATTCTGCTTCCACCCACCAAAAGAGAGGCAGAGAACTTGCAGCAAGCCAAATGCCACCTGAAAGTCAAAGGGCCAGATTAGTTTCAATTATGACTGTTTAATATTAGTTAACCACATGGTGCTTTATTATTTCATGCACTTCTTCCACTTTATTCTAGGGAAAGAGAAAAGATGCTGAGTGTATTACACATTTATACTAATTTCCGTCAGTCCTCATTTTCTCTCTACAGGGCTTAAGTGAAGAAAGGATCCAAACCCATGGATCATATACCTCATATCAAATATTTGGCAGTGGCATTTTTTCATTTCTGACTGGATGGAGGAAAAGTGCCTCTGAACATGTGCAGAGCATTTTCCAAATCAAAGACCGTGTGCATGGGGTAGGGTTTTCATATCAGAAAGTACAGCTCCCAGGCAGATTTGAGGGCTAGCACTTCTCACTTTTCAAATATAACCACTATGTAAGAATTTCCCTGTTAGAAGCCAGTCATGGAAGTATAGCAGCCCACCCCCTGAAGTCTACATTCTCTCCAGCAATATATGACGTGAATTAGTCCCATGAATATACACAGCCGTATAGAGAGACCAAAGATCAGAAAGTTTTACAGAATAGATGCTCATCTCAAAATGCTTTGCCTGCCAAAATGTATCCTTATAACTATCTTTTTTCTTTCTGAAAGGGAAGCACATGCACACAACCTCCATCTTCATGAACCAAACTTGTTCTCCCACTCCTGAAGAAGTCAAATCTATCAAATGTAATCTCCAAAAGCCATTGCTTTAATTAAATAAAAAAGCAACAGTTGCTTCAAGATGTTTGGTTGAGAGGGAAGGTCCCTCAAATATCACTATTAAGCACAAATCCTAAGAACAGACCAAGTCAGTCTTAGGGTGCGAGTTTCTATCTTTATCCATGCTAAGGTCTTGCAAGTAATTAAGAAGGACGTGTTATTTGTGCTTATTTAAAAGAACAAAATAAAATACAGTCAGAGTACTTACAACTCAATCGAGAGGGTCTTGGCTTGCTCTCTGGAACCACTTGTCTTAACTGAAATTCTCTAGTTACTGGTACGTGGGCATTCATCGCTTAGAGTCTCTCACTTTCTCTCCCTTATTCATCCCCCTTGCCTGCCTCTCTCTCTTCCTCTGTCTCCCTCCCTCCCTCTCAGAGGCAGCACTTCTCCCATTAGAGGAATTAAAATTGGTTGGTGCCATGCTAAATTTAACAAGCTCATTAGTATTCTTCCTGTGCGCTTGGTAGTGAACTCTCCCTATTCATGCCGGTCTCTCAAGCTGAGGGGTCAGGCGGCTAATCATTAAATCAAACTAATGTCACCCTATCACAATCGGCCCTAAGAGAAGGAGGGTTTATTATTTCAGTTTACGCTAAATAAATGGTTTTACAAATGGTCTTCAAGCAAGGTCAACAGCATCTTCAATTACAAGGCAAACTTAACAAGAGTTGCTATAAACCAAAGTGCTCTGTATTGACTTAAGCGTGAGCTCTGCTCTGCGGATTGCCACCGGCAGGCTTGTACAAGAATGCATATTGTAAATTTCTCCTTCTCCTTCTTCTTCTCCTTCTTCTCCTTCTTTTTAAGCAAAGGGCAATCTTTTCTTTTGCCAGAATTGGTGACTTGCTTAGAGACTGCTCATTCACCTCTCCCCAACCAGCTAGCTGCTCAGCTCAATTCACCCCACACAAAGGCTGAAGACCAGACCTCAATGGACCGAGTGAAACATGTTCAAAACTAGGCTCTCTATTGTGACTGAATTTCTTAACATCTTTTCAAAAAGCGGAGAATGCCTTGAGGCTAAAGGAAGAAACAGGCTAATGGTGAATTGGGAATACTGAGCAAATTTCAGAGCCCTTTCCTCCTAGCTTTTGAGGTTGAAAGCAAGCTCTATCCTTTCAAGTTTCAAAGTCCTTTTTCCTCCCGCAGTGTCACAGAAGGATTTGAAAAGAAGGTAATTGTGCTCACAGTCTCCCTGATCAGAGCTTACGTCCTATTTCTGGTATTTCGGAATACTTCTCGCAATAATGGTGCATATAGCTCAATCCCTTAACCGGCCTGCACTCAGCAATTGCTCATTAAATGAACAATTGCTGGTATAAAATGCCTTTTATGTTCAAGGTCTGGATATAAGATAAGCATTCTAGGACTCTAAATTTGGTTTACTAAGGAAACTCACCATCATTAAATTACCAAAATGAAGGCAGAATAGCAGTCTCTCCCAGCAAAATAGCACTTATGGATGAGGTGCCCCCCACCCAAAAAGAATGCAAACCTAAAATCCTTAATAGAATAGATAACTAATAAAGAAGAGATTTCCAACATGTAAGAAGGGCTCTACAATTTGGAGACTAGGTGCTTCACTTTTGAATGATGTAACAGAGCCATGGATGCATTTGCCATATGTCGGATTTCTCATGCATCTTGATCATTCATGTTTGGCCCTACTAAGAGTTCATTTAAGCCCCCCTACAATGTTTTTCTTGCTGGCAACAAAATATATCCATGGAGCCTCTAAACAAATTCTGCACTGATTAGTGCCCCCTGTCTTCTACATACTTACTTGAAAGTAAAATTGACAGAAGTCAGTGAGGCTTACTTTCAAGTAAACATGCAGAGTATCTGGCTATAAAGTTTAGTTTATTTTAAGAAGGAAAGTTTCTTTGTTCCAGCCTCAAGAATGTTTACCTTTTAAGAAATTATTCTTAAAGTAAGCATTTTCAGAACACAGATGTAGGAAGGCATTCATAAACCAGTTTTCCATCCCATCATAGGCATATAAATCAGAATTATCACAGTGGGCTAGATAGCAAACATTGAACTTTATATGTGAAGTTTGAGTATTGTATAAACATTCTGTGCTTTACCGCTAGTCTATACTATCTTACCTTAGAATATTAGAATGTACAGACATATATTATTCTTCATAATGGGTTTTCAACTTATCTGAAATTTCTCATACTTTTTGTTGAACTCTTTGGATTGCAATACACAATGACTTCAGTGTCTTTTATTTTCACACCTTGATCATTTTGGAGTGGGGGATTATGCTTTTCTTTCCCAAAACCTTTTTAAATGCTTGCGGTTGTAAAAGAAGAAAATGCAGAAAATGTATTACAAGAATAAGAATAGGAACAGGGCTTGATCCTCATACTGACTGCTATCCAAAGAATTAGGTACGATGGGTATTTACAATTACTTTTAAGGAATAAGTTGCACACACAGTTGTTCACAGTCCTGAACCCACCAAAGTGAATGGGAATGCAGTCACTGAAGAAAGTAGTATCAGAAGGCAAGTTAGCATAAAGTAGAAGAAATGTTTTACGAGATCATATAATGTCCCCCCACAATGTTTAATCATCAGTGCTGAAAATATTATGTTTCTAGTTGTGCTCATTCCTTCATTTCACATCTGTACAAAGGACAGAAAGACTTTCTTACAACTGGAACTCCCGTCCAGATCACATCCGCAACGCCTCCTCAATTTCTATCTTCAAATCTTTTTTTAAAGCCTATCTTTTTCAGTTTAGCTTTTCCATAAGCTCCTTTTCTCCCAAGATTATCCAGCCCTTTAGGAGTTTTAGTGCAATTATACTGTGTCTTTAACCTCCTTCATTCTGTGGTTCCCTTCCTCCCTCTAAACTAGACTTTCAGCCCCTTTATGGGAAAAACTCATTTCAAGATATACTGGTTGCACAATCCTAGGTCCTAGGACATTTGAAAAAAAATGAGTATGATACTGAAGGGAAAGTTAGACTCACATGTGTACATGTGTATGCATGCTATTCTAAATAGTGTGTGCGTATATACTTATACGACAGACTCATAAAAATAGAAGCAGCTGGTGGGTGCAGGGTCTGTAACCCCATGCCCCCTTCCATGCTTGGTTTTACAAAGTCCTATCTTTTCATAATTCAGAGTTCCCTCTACCATATGGAAAACACGGGTTGAGTGAAATGTACCTCATAATTACTGTTCCAGCATCACTGCTATTTATTTTTTAATGTTCCTATATATACATTCCAAATATACGGGACAATTATCATAATAGATACAAGTCGAAACACTTTGGAGTTCTTATGCTTAACAATGGAAAGATATACTGAGAACTACATGCCTTAAGGCAGCCTGTCAGGAAGAAAGGTGACAAAGCTTTCTTAAAGAGCATATCTTGGGTACAATTAAGGGCAACAGAAAAGATCTCCTGTGCAAGATCCAACGAAATGAATACAAGCTCCACAAGACACGTCTCGTGTCTTGTCTCTTGTAAATCGGTGAGAGGAGGTACTGCACACACCAATTTATGTTATGTCAGAGTGAGAACCAATATCAGGGTTCAGCATAGTCAGGCAGCTCCCAAGCTCCCCAAAACTCAGGAAATCCCATCCCTGACTTAATGCATGACCCAACATCAGCTTTTATCCAGAAGACCCAGTCCCAGTCACTCAACTCACCTGTATGCTTGTTATTTTTTTTTCCAGAATGAAAGTGGCCCTTTTGAATGGGAGGCAAATGACTCCTCAGTTCTGACAATAGCAGCCAGCTACCATTTTTGATTGCACCAATTCCAACACAGGATCACTGGATATTGCACTTGGGACCATCTAACATGGCAAAAATCCAAAATGCACCTAGAAGCTGGCAGGGAGTGGCAGGGACCAGCAAGCCTAGGGGGACAGAGTTGGGTGGCCATAAGTGAGGATAGCGAGAGCAGAATTTAGACAGCAGTCCAAAAATGTGGGGGCAGGGAAGCCCAGAACTTTGGCAGCAGCATGGGACCCACTGACACTGCCTTGCCCAAGGGGGCACTGAAATTTGATGTTAGCCCTACATATGCTAAGCCATAATAACCTGATGTGGTTTGGACTAAAGAACTATGCCTTTAATCAATGGCCCTGGGCTATAAAGTTGAACACACTTATTAGAACAACAGAGTCAGTATTCCTTTTCAATATTGCTCTTAGATTTGAGGTGAAGTTTAAAGAGATATTCTGTGCCAAATCACTTCTCAGAGAGATTTTCTTTTCATAATGTTGGAAGTCAAGGAAATAAGGTTATTTTCAATAGTGGATAAGAGTTCCACATTCTAATCACTAAATGCCCCATCTCTTATACAGAAAGGTGAGAGCTATTAACCAGCATCCTGCAGTTGCACAAGGACCATGTGTGAATTCAGCATGCAGCTCCGGCAGCCTACATGTCCATCCCTTCTTTCTTTCTTGTTCATGAAAAGCTACAATCGGGAAGAACAGGAGCAGCTAGGCTTGTTCTTATCAAACTCGGGGCAGCTGTAAAATAGAAAAAGATACCTTGAGCTTACCACCTAGAGTGTTACTCCGGAATAGCCACTTGCTCAGACACAGATGCAACTGTCTGTTCCAGCCTTTTTTCCTACTATAGTGCCAGCTACCCAGGGCAGGCCCAACTATCTTTGGTTAGGGTTAGCGGTTAGAGTTACTGCAAGCCGCACCAGGAGGAAGAAGTAGCAAGCCATATACCAGAGCTTGATTGCAAAGCCAAGACAGCTGCCATGTCTCACTTTTTCCCCACATCACACAGAGGCAAACCTGGGTTTTTCATTGAATGTACAATTATGAGCAAGAAGTAGTCAATTAAGGCTGCATGGCTAGAATAGATGCATGTTTGTCACATTCATAATTTAAGTTGGTTAGGTGTAAGTCAAGCATCTTAACTGTAAGTCCAAGAGATCATCGATATGGTTAAGAAGCAATGTTATAGAAGTTATTACAGAAAAGAAAAAAAATGGAAGTGATGCTCAAAGATGAGGAAAACAATAAATAATGCTGCACAAAATGAATGTAAACAGTAAGGGATGCAAAAAGTGATTCTGAGCTTAGTGCCTGTGCCTGCTTAATCTTTGAAGCTAAGCAGAGTCAGGCCTGGTTGAAATCCGGATGGGTGACTTAAACAGAGCTTCAACTATGGGCCATATAGAAATGTAATGATGATGGTGAGGAGGATGAGGAGGAGAACTATAAATATTCTTTAATCACATAAAAAAGCAGGAAACTGACTAGGGATGAAGCTGAACCACTGAATGGCAAAGGAGCTAAAGGAGTAGCAAAGGAGAACAAGGTAAATGCCAAAAAGATAAAATAGTTATGTTTTAATTACAAAAAAAGGAACCTTACCAACAAATTAAAACATAGAAATTAAGAGGTCCAGATGGTATCCATTGGAGAGTTCTTAAGGAATTCAAATGTGAAATTACTGGCCTAACAAAGATATGTAAGACTGAGCTCCATGTCAGTATACTGGAAAATGCCATTTTTTAAGGGACCTAGGAGGGACCTGGCTATCTGTAGAAAAGGGTAACTGAAATGATCAAGGGGCTCAAGGGGCTAGAGCAATTCTCCCTTTGGGGAAAGTTCACAGTATTTCCAGCTCCGCTACTTAGAAAAACAGGGGAAAGGGATATAGAGTACAGACGTATAAAATGATTTGTGGTCTAGAGAAATATTCCTCATAGTAGTAGAACCTGGAATCATTTGATGAATCTGAACAGTGGAAAATTCAAGATATATCAGGAACTACTGCACACAGTATACAGTTAAACTATGGGATTCTCTATCACAAAATATAATGATGACCATTAAATAGGATAGTTTTAAAAATGATTTGATTAAATTCAGATAAGAGAAAGCTATCAACAGTTACTAGTCATGCTGGGGTATACATAGATATTCTCTAGTATCTGAGGCAGTATGCCTCTCACTACCAGATGCTAAGGAGCTCGGGAAGGGGGTGCTTGTAGGCTTACATGAGCATCTGTTGGGTCACTGTGAGAACAGAACACTGGAGCAGACAAACCATTGGTCTGACCCAGAACAGTACTTCTTAAGCTCTTGCCTGCATTTAACTTTACATTGCACATGAAAAATGATGCTTTCTCTGAAAATACATGCAACAATATATTGGCCTCCAAAATAACCTGTAGGGTCCAGAACCTTAACAAACAACCACCGCAGCCACCAACAAGCATTCAAATTAAACTGCGATTCCCAAAGGGGCCAAATTCCACACTAACTACTGAACCCAATTCACAGGACTCCCAAAGCACTATGGAACCTATCACATATATCCACCTCAACTAAGATGATGAGCTGTATGGGGCAGATAGGTTCACACTTTTATCCCTAAACAGCTGCGGGGTTTCTGAAAGTAATGTTTCCCAGAATAAAGTACTAGGGGGAAAGCTCTAAAATGCTAATATCCAGGTTCTTGGACACAGTTGATTGTGAGAAATCCTTCCTATTTTGACTGAATAGTAAGTTCTCTTCACATACTAATTCTTTCCTCCCACAAGGTGCAACTGAGCTAAAGTTGGAGAAGTATGCTCACTGGAAGAAAGAAATGGAAACACACTGTCTGATCAGTGTCTCAAAACATTTTGAGTGTTTCCTACAAAGCAATAAGAAAGATAAAATTCTGATTAAGCATCCAAATGCATAATGGAGTTCCTTCTATTAGCCAGTTGTCAGACAGTTACTCACTGCTTATTTTGAGTGGGCTAATTAAGTCACATCAAAGGAGCTACAATATATTCCCAGGAGAGTTAAAAATTTCTCATCCATGTAAATACTGTGTTCATGCCTATCTGTGGGTAACAGACTCACTTTGCATTTAGAAAATGCACAGCAGATTTCTCTGGTGTGGTCCCATTATGCTAAGGCATTCACAAAGAATGCCACTGATGTCTAGTACTAAAGGGGATCACCAAGTATCATAAACAATAATATACAAAAGTACATACTAAAAAAGAGTATGTATATATCAAGGTGCTTTGTTATACCAAAGTTTAAATTTGTCCTTGATTGGCCCAAAGCTAGTCTTTACATGTCTCATACCTATTTCCTTTCACTTCTTAAGCTCAGGTTTTGCTGCCTAACCAAATGTTGTATATGAACAATTACATGCGTGCAACTGTATACAGGCAAGTAACTCTAACGGGGGCAAAGAAGGTGGAAATTTGAAGTGTCCCCACAGTACTGTGAAGTATCAAAGATTATGCAAATTAAAAACAAACAAACCTCTATCTCACTTAATGGCTATATCTTAGCCAAACCTACCTGGCAGATTTGCTTTAGAATTAAAACACCACTCTGAAGGCAGAGAAACCTATTTGTTATCTTACCAAACATTTATTCCCAAACCCACATTTCCCAATATAACCTGGAGGGGTGGGGGCTGGCGGAGGGAAATTGAGAAGCAGACTTAAGGCTTCCTACCAATGTCCCCATGCAAATCTGCCTCCTCAAGATTGTATTCCCCACCCAGCTTAATGTCAGGTTTGGTATATGGGTGACAAAAGCAATATTTAAATGAAGTGAATCAGCAGACAGAAAGAGAGTTAAGTATTTCTTCCCACCCATTAATTCTCCCTTGTAAATTGCCCCACCCCCCACCCCTTAGCCTGCATTAACGAAGCATGGGAAGTAGAATATTAGGAATCTGTGCTTCCTTTAAAGACTTTAAAGTTTGTTTGTTTGTTTGACAGCTGCTTGCACGCACACATAATACATATACTACTCTATAGTCCAGTAAGCTGGTGTTGAAGTAGTGTGCAACAGAAAATAATACAGATGAAAGAAGAAAACAATACATTAAAACCCAAGTAATTAAACTGAAACTGTGGCCTGTTAGTACAGGCTGTAGATCCATATGGGAAGCAGCCAGTGCAATTCCCTCAGCAAATGGCATGCTGAAAAAGGACAGCTCCTAACACCACTGAGCTTCCCAACAACACATTCCACATTGGCCGCAGCTTCTAGTGCAACCTCAAGGGTAGGCCCACCTAGAGTGCACTGCAATAGTCTAGTCTGCAACCACTATGGTCAAGGTCCCCCTTTACAGGAGATGCAACAGTCGGCAAATCTGGTGAACCTGAAACCAGACACTCCAAGCCACCACAGTTGTGTGAGATTCCAGCAATTATGAAGGGTGCAGGAATGCCCCTGGTCAATGAATCCAGTCTTTCAAAGCGAGTGCAATCGCACCCAGAACAGGAAATGAGCCTTTGTCCTGGGCTCAGGCACCACTCACCCACAGGGCTTCCATCATTCCAAGTTTCAGTTTCAGTGGCCCTTATGAAACCCATCACTGATCTAGGACTTGCATGGCTTCTTCTCATTCCAAGGTCATAGGGAGATAAAGCTGCATGTCATCTACATATCAATGGCACTCGGCTCCAAAACCCCTAAAGACCACTTCCAATGGCTTCATATATATGTTAAACGTTGGGCACAAGATGATACCCTATTGAACCCCAGAGCTCAGCTGCCAAGGAAGCAATGAATGGTAGCTGTGTTCTGAGTTCAGTGTAATAGCCATCATCAAGAAAGCAAGATACCTCTGACAAATAGGGTGCTATTATTTTTCTTTCCTCCAACAAAATAAAGCATAATTCACACACTATGTTTTGTGACTTGGTAAATCCATTATCCAATAGTCCAGATAGGAGGGCCCCTCTGTCATGTATATGGTGTGGGGATGGGGAGATACTAAACAGTACTTGGTGTTATGCATTTATTAGGACAACTGATATTATCTGAACTGTGCTAATGACTTCATTGCATCATTTGGGCACAATACAATGAATAGCCCCACACAGAAGAAATATAGAAATTTTTAGTCTTGCTGGAACGCAAGGAAACACCAAGAACCGTACTTGATATGGCTCAGGGAGAAAGGGGGTCAATATTTAATATTTTCACCGATTTCAAGTAAAGGAAAAGAGCCCTTGGAATATCACGCTAGCTGCACAAAAGCAGATTTTGTGGGTTCAGTGCACAATGAACCTATCATGGAAAATCATGGAAAATATCCATGTGCTCAAACATGTCCATGTGGTTGCAGGCCTTTAAATGTTACACTAGCATTTTGGGATTAACGCAGAGAAAAGCATTTCCCATGGCTCTAGCATATCTTTTACAGAGCACTAAAATCTGACCTGAGGGCCATGGGCAGGCTTAAGAAAGGTATTTATGAATCCAGAGACCCAAGTTGATGTATCATAGCTGTGCCATGCTGCAGCTAGAGATTTAAAGCTGAAATGCCAGGAAAAGAGAGGCAGCTGAATCCATTTCCCGGGAGCTTTTTGGACAACGAAAATCCTCATCTTTTGACTGGGTATCAGGTACAGTTGAAGACAATCCAGTTGCTTTATTTTATTTGTAAAGTTTAAATGCCTTTGGAAAGGGTTACCCTCAAAATGCATTAGAGATCAAAGATGCAGTCTTTCTGATATCGCTGTTTTCTTAATGAACCCAAATTTGTTTTCTGTGTGTATATAATCACACTTCTTTATTTTTATTACACATTTCACTAAATAAAAACAAAAACTAAATAAATTAAAAACCATAACAATCAAAATGTATCACTTTTCCCTTTCATAAGAATTTAGCAGGATAGATGATAAAAAGGGCACTAATGGCCAAAAATCATGAACAGAAAGTAATGTAACATACCTGTCTCTAGATAATATACCAAAAAAGGTGGTACAGCTCTATCTAGAAGACACCTATGATATATATAAAATAACAGGTTGGAAAAATTAAACTTTTTTAAATTCTGCAGGCTGCCTTGAAATTAGGGCTCTTATGCCCAAGCAATTGTGATTTACAGTAATAAAGGGTGCTTAGCTCCAACCTAACTCATCATGATAAATGCAAGTGATCACTATAGATTTTAATAGATTTCTCAAAACCATCCACCACTCATAGCCATGCCTTTAAAAATACATGTGAATAAAAGGACCCAATGGCAGTCCTGGGTGAAAAAGAAACGAAAGGTTTTCAAGCACCAAGAGACATAATAATGGGCACTTGAACTTAATCATACTCATGTTTTATTAATTAAAGGTAATTTTAGTTGTTCTATCAATCTTTCAGGGTATTATGAGTCACAAAAAAATTATATGCAATGCACATCTGGGGATGAATGGGCTGACACACACAGCTTGTAATTAGGGATAAAACATGTAATCTCCTAGGAAAAAGTTTCTGAAGAAGTTGAATTATAGCTTTAACTTTCAGTCTGAAAATATTTCCTGTGGGGACGTCAAGCCAGAATCTTAATGTTAAGTAGGATGTATACAGTACTTGAATGATTCAGTAACTGAGCTTTTTGAATGGGGTGGTGTGGGGATGTATGCTTCTACATGCAAATCCCATTACATTTGCTGAAATGTAACTAAAAATGCTAACAATATAGCATAAAAATTTGAACAAAATTCAAAAGTGTCAAGAAATCTTTTAACCAGTTGGCCATGCCTACTGCCAGCAAAGTAGACATTGAAAGAATTTTGGTGGCAAACTCCTGATTTCTCCTGCTTTATCACTGAAACCGATTGTGCTAGCTGATTTTTCATTTATTTATGCTTACTACTTTCTAGACTGCCAATACCTAAAGCTCTCTATCATCATGAGTCCCAGAGCTACGATACCACGCAAAACTACGCAAGCAAACAATATAAATACAAAAGAAAGCATAAAGTCATAAAATCAAATGCAGCATGACAAAAATCACAGCACCCCAGAATTAAAAACACAGATTTTAAAACCAAAAGGCCCAGACTATATAAATTATTTTTAAAGCCTGGATAAACAGACGTATCTCCATCTCATAGTGAAAATAACAGAGGGATGGTAGAGATGAATATCTCTGGAAAGGCTGTTCTGTAGATGTGGTGCCACTACCAAAAAGGCTGGTCATTATCCCCTTTATTCATCTGGCAGGGGCATTCAGTATAGGCCCTCTGAGGAACTGAGACGGTAGATACATATGGAAGGAAAGAATCTTTTAAGTAAACTGATTCAAGTGGTTTAGAGCTTGAAATCTAAGATTAAAATCAACACTTTCAAGTTGGACCCAAAAATGAATTAGGAACCAGTGCTGTTGACAAGGCGCAGAAAAAGTAGGGTCAATTGGTCCAATTCCAGTTAGTAAACTAGATATTAGAAGAACACAAATAATTGTGGTCAAGCTATCTCCATCCGTGTATGATTGTAAGTGGAATATCAACTAAAGTTAATAAAGGGTCTGTCAAACCACAAAGGCCAGTAGCCACAAACTTGATTAAGGGGAGTGGAACCCCATCTGGAGCAGGCTGAAAATCATTTATCCAATGGATGAACTTCCAGCCAATAATACCTCTATCTTGCCTAGATGTAATTTCAGTTGTTCATTCTCTTCCAATCCGTTACTATACTTAACCCACTGGCTCAGAACAGTTACAGCCTGGCCTGTATCTGATGAAAACTAGATAAATATGGGTATCATCCACATATGGGTAATAGCTCAGGCCAAATCTCTAGAGTGCAGTCCCCTCCCAGCAGTTTCATGTAGATGTTAAACAGCATAAGAAAAATAGAACCTCATGGAACCTCAAAACACAAATCAAGATTCTGTGTTGTCTTTCTAGCACCATCTTCTGGAAATCAGCATCCAGGACTACCAAGATGACCATCACCAAGTGTGTCTTCCACACCCAACCCAGATAGATTAACTAGGAGGACATCAGAAACCTTCAGGAAAATAAACAGTGTCACATCGTTCATCTTTCTCTTGACAAAGATAATTCCACAAGGTGACGAACGTAATTTCTGTCACAAAACCAAGCTTGAAACCCAACTGATTTGGCCCTGAATAATCACTTTCATCCAAAAGTGACTAGAATTGCCTGATTACCACTCTCTTAATCATTTTTCTCAGGAAGAGAATCTGAGCCACTAACTTATAGCTGCTAATGTCAACTGGGGCCAGTCTAGGTTTCTTCTGAAGTGGTCCAATTAGACATTCTATTAAAGAAGCTGGAACTTTTCACTTTCTCAGTGATACATGTAAAATCTCATGGACTCTGACAGATACTTTCTGCTAGATTAAACAAGCCAAAAGGCCAAGGATTAAGTGTGGATGCCCAAACACGACCACAACCCTTGTCTACATCCGCAGACTCTGATAACCAAAGCTCATCCAATAAAACTGGACAAGATAGTGCTCTAAACAAGTCTTCTGAACATTGCACTAATTGTGGAGCTGAAGTCCTGATAGATATAAGCAACACCCTCAAAGTGTCTTGCAAATGTGTCACAGTATACTATACATGGTTCTACTACATCACTCTGCAGGCCAAGTTTCAGAGAGATCACACCAACCAGAAAAACTCCACTGGGTATGCTGAGAGGATGCAGTATCAGAGAACAACTGCTTCTTTACCTCCATCAGTCCACTGAATAAGCCCATCAGTGGGCTTTCATTCATGGTTGATCAGACTTGGTGTGAATTTTTCCCCACTTGCATTCCAGCCATCTTTCCACTTGCCTCATCACCCTCAGCTCAGGTTTACACCAAGAAACTGCATGGGCTCTACTCAGTAAAAAGACACTTGAGAGTGATTTCAATTTGCCATTAAGTTTTAGAAGGAATTTCTGAAATAAGCAATGTCAGGTAGTCTTTGAGAGATCATTCACCCAAAACGAATAGAATATTAGATTAGATTCTAGTTCTGCAGTGATTACCAATATATTCAAATTCATGTTAAAAGTAAACTTTCAACAAAAATTGACACCACTTTTTAAATTTCTTTTATTGGTTTCTGGGCAAAAAGCAAACCAAACCAAAAGAAAAGAAAACTTTAAACCATTCCTGTTGTTTGGATTTTGTGCCAGTCTGAGGCCTCTTTTCCTGTTTCTTTAGCCAAGGAGCAGTACATGTAAGATTATACTTTAATGGGGAATCCATGAAAAAAATATAAAAACATGATTCTACATCTTTAATAAATCTCTACTAATGGTGGCCCTGTATGGTGACCTTCCCATATTATACAAGCTAATGTCCTATGCAGACTGAACTTTAGGACTTATTTCCAAGTAAATCTGCACAGGCCTGCACTGTGATCTAGCCTTCCCCAAATTGGTATCCTCCAGATGTTTTGGACCTCAACTTCAGTCCACTCCAACCATCATGGCCAATGCTTAGGAATGCTGGGACCTGTAGTCCAGAACAGCTGATCAATATGAGTTTAGGGAAGGATGCTGTAAACACTTCAATAATTGCAGATGATAGATTTAGGTTGCTAAGTTTCTTGCAGGTTTATTTTTCAGGTCCAAATTGCAAGTCCTGTTAAAAGCACCTCCACAGTTAAATATATGTATCTTCAGTGGGCCTCCAATTCATATCAGGACCACAGCATGATTTTCCCACACACACCATGCCACAGCCCCCTCTGAAGCACTTTGCTATGGTGAAGAAAGCAGTTACCTAGTGCAGTGGTGAAGAATTTTTTAAAGAAAACCATCCATCTGTATCACACTCTTGACTGAAATCTGGACAGCTACACACACACAAATTGAGAGATACACTTAAGAATGTAAGAAAAGCCATGCTGGATCAGACAATCATCTAGTCCAGCACTCTGTGCACACAGTGGCAAAACTAGGTGTCCACATGATTGCTCAAACAGGATGGGTGCAAGACCTCTGCCTGTCCCCGCTCCTCAGGAACTGGTGTATACAGGCACACTACCTGCAGTGAAGGAAATAGCACATACGCAGCAAAGCTAGTAGTTCCTGTTATCTTCTCCCTCCCATGAATCTGTCCAATCCCCTTTTAAAGCCATCCAAACTGGTGGTTGCCACCAGTTTCCATGGAAGTGAACTCCATACTTTAACTACAGGTCACATGAAGTAGTACTTCCTTTTACCAGTCCTAAACCTCCCACCCATCAGCTTCATGGGATGACCCCAGGTTCAAGTGATATGGGACAGGGAGAAAAATATCTCCCTCTCCACTTTCTCCGCACTGTGCATAATTTTATTCTCTATCATGTCTCCCCAGCTCACTTTTTTCCTAAGCCAAACAGTCACAGTTGTTGTAGCTACTCATCATAGGGGAGTTGCTACAGCCCCCTGACCATTTTTGTTGTCTTTTTCTGTACTTTTTTCCCAAATCAATAATGTCCTTTTTTCAGGTAAGAGAACCAGAACTGAACACGATATTCTAAGTGCAGTACCACCAAATATTTGTATAAGGGGAATATGATCTTGGCAGTTCTTTTTTCTATTCCTAATTATCCCTAGCATGGATTTAGCCATTTTTCACAGCAGCTGTGCACTGGGTCAACTTTTCATCAAGGTGTCCTCCACAGCCCCAAGATCCAGCTCAGCTGCCATCCAAGTATGGAACGTTGGGATTTTTTGCCCCAATATGCATTTCTTTACACTTGCTTACATTTAACTCAGGGACAATACTAGGTACCAAAAAGATATGGGGTTCAGGCCCATAGAACAAACCCACATTTTCCTATACTAGCTCTAAAGTCTGTATTTAAAGAGCCCTGTCTCCCAAGGACACCTGTATTTGTAAGAACAGATATCTACAGGTAGGGAAGAGGAGAGCACTTGAATTCAGGAAAAAAAAGCTGCAACAGAAAGATACAAGGGTGGGGGAACAGGACAAAGTGAAGCTCAGGTAAGCAAAAAGCCAGCTACTCCAGGGGATCAGATGTGACAAAGATCACCAGGACCCTGTACTTTTATTTCAGCAAGTACCCATGTTCAATAGGATACTGGAGCAGATGACCTTCCAGACATTTGGGTCTCCTGCTTTAACGGGTCACCCTTTTTCACCACCGCTGATGTAACTTACAGTTTGATCCTTAAAGTGCCGTAATCATCCAATTTTACCAAAGCCTTGCATAGTTCTCTAGGTTTCAAGTTTTGAAACTACTTATTGATACTCAATTTACATCCTTACTCATGCTTTTAAAAGTCCATGGGCAGCTTTTAAACTGCTTGTCTCTTACTACTTTCCTGTATTGCAAAGCAAAGTCTAGAAAATAGTCAGAATGGCCTTGAAACATCTCTGTTTTTCATATGAATAAATTTTGCAACTTTCTGCATCTGGCTTACGGAGCTTTCTGTTGTTTTTTTCTTAGGGAAATTGGACATTACTTTGGATAATTTCGTTTCTAACACTGTTTACCTCAGTGTTATTTGAAACCAATTAAAATGCAAGGCTTCACTGTTGCTTCACACTGTTTTTTCCTCTACCGTGGTTTCTACAATGTTGGGCAACATACATAATAGGTGTATATTGACCTCCTGAGCTCATACTTTTAAAAGTCTAACACTTGGAGCTTGTGTTCCAAGCTGCAAGCAAGGAATGGACCCTTCACAGCTCTTCAAAATGCAATTAAATACCACCACATTAAATTCTGTCCAACTGATATTAAAAAATGCTGGGTATTCTCAAAATGAGCAAGGTATGCATGCTACATTTAGACTGTTCCTTAGATAATTTTCTGGTCATTAACCCTACTTAAACAGGCCTTATGTTTGCTGGTGTGACAGCTTCCCTATGGGCTGAGAAAATTCTGGGCAGAGGAACTGAGCAGATCTTCCCACTGATTGCACAGCAGAGCAAACACTTCCAAGGCATCAGACTTAGTAACTGAGCAGACTCAGTTAAGTTGCTTTCAGCTACCGAAAAAACATTCTGAAGAGGCATACTGCCTCCGATACTGAAGGTAATAAATGACTGTACTTAAAACATCCACTGCTGGAGAACACAACTCGTGCTGTTATGCTCTGGTTTGCCGGAGGGCTCCCTGCAGGCATTTGGTTGGTCACTGTGGGAACAGAATGCTGCACCGATGCCTTAAGTCTGGTCCAGCAGAGCTTCTCAGATGAACAAGTGAGGACTTGTTTTCATCTGCATTGAGACAAAATGATAACTATTGTTTCCAAGTCTGCAACCTGTGAGTATTTTCTGAACCCCAAGTAACCAACCTACCTAATTTCCTAGAATTAACTTTTTACATTTCATAATCATATTCATGTATTATTGTTCCTCATGTAGAGCTATGCATGTATGTGGTACTTTACAGAGCAGCAAGGCAACAAGTTCATTTCCCAAAGAGCTTCCCATCTCACGTTTCACAGAGGGGAAGGGCGGAAGCAAAAGTAAACGGGGAAGGAAGATGTAATTATTTCAACTGCACATGCTTCAGCTTAGTGACAACTAAATTTCATTAAATAAATTAGACCAATGCTAACATAGAGCTATTAAATCTTCACCACAGAATCCTAATACTAAAGTGATGCAAATGAACACACTCATATCCGTTATTAATCTTTCATAATGACTTGGAGGAGATGCTGTTTAGCAGAAGGGGTAAATGCACACATGAACATCCCAAGACATTCAGTAGGGGGCGGGATAGAAAAGCTTTTAATTAATAAATAAATTAATAAGACTTCCTTCCAAACTTGCAACATACTTGTGTCAACATGTTCAGGCTCTCCAGAGTGCCACTTTCATGGATAATTCTGAACTTACCCATTCAATCATGAAGAAGTTTCCAGGAGGTGGGAGGACAGGTTCTTGTGCTTAGGGAGAACAAGAATACTCAGGTACCAAATCAATAAGATACAGGACAAAGGGGGAAAGTTCTATTACACAGCCTGGTGGGAGGGAAAGTGGAGACAGTGCAACCTGAAGCACCATTAAAATATTGATGCTCCTACTTGAGTACCTTGCCTTCAGTCTTCCAAATACCATATTCAATATGAAAAAAGTTATACTCATTAACAGTCAAAGAAACAAGGACTTCTGTTGTAAAGTGGGGCTTTGGATATCACAACTGTCCGTGACATTTCATCATGGTGAGAGATTTATGAGCTTGGCCTACACTCTACTTCATGCAGAGAGTAGAAAAAGACGCACAGGTCAATTTCTTTGCATCTTTAATTGCTTTGTTGAAATCATGAAGTTCTCAGCTTCATGACCGCAGCCTAACTGTACCCTGTACTTTTGAAGCACTAGTAAATTAACACTTCAGCACAAAGAAACTAGCATAGAAAAATATGGACTAGAATATTTCATCTCCTAGAATGTGTCTCAATCCCAAATAATTAAAAAATAGCCTTAACATACTGGGTGATAATTCAGCATTCAGTGGGAAAATGGTGTTGCTAACTTTTACGTAATGTTTCTCTGCAGTAAATGAGTCACTTGTTCAGGCTATCCAGCTATAAACGCTTTTCCAAGGTTGGGGAATAAAACATTTCAGAATGCAAATCACAGGGAAATACATTAGCTCAAATGTGCTACAGTAACTGTTTCCCTCTGCAACTCTGGCTCCATTTTGCTGGAAGAGAGAATCCTGGCACTCTAACCTAAACACAAGGAAACCAAGTTCGTATAACTGGAATGATTTAGTCAAGGTAGCATAGTGCCCACATGAGCAAGAATCAGTGCTTTTCCAGAAAATGGGAGGTTTATTGGGAAAGTGTAACAACATAGCCATTTAATTGTTAACTTGGCTTGCAGAGGAAGCAAAAGGAAGAGGCTGTAGCTCAAATTGAAAAGTAAGCAGGAAAATGAAAATGGCAAAAAAGGAGGAGGGGGAGGGGGAATTATCAGCTTGTCCTTAAGATCTTTCTGAAACGGAAGTGTGTGGTGATCTATGGGTAAAAGGTGGCCATCTAGTCAAAGTGTGAGGGCAAGGGTTTACATAATTTAGGAAAAGGAAACTGAGGGCTAAACCATCTCAGAGAATTCCAATGTTCTAGGGCAGTTATTTATGCATTTTTCCCTATACCGTCATTCATTAAAAATTTCGTGATGGTTTACACAAAAAAAAAGCTTAAAAACAATTAAAGCAAAAATAAAACAATTAAAAACTCCTTAGAGTCACTACTTGATAGAAAACAATTGAAATGCCAATTAACAATTTAAAACTGGGTAAATAAAAAGGTATTGGCCTGGCACCAGAACAAGTAAAGCATTGGCCAGGTGCACTTTCTGGGAAGTGAATTCCATAATTGGGACTCTATAGTAGAAAAGACTCTCCTCATAACAGCCCTCCTCACCTCTTCTAAGGAGGGCTCTCAGAGGAGGGCATCTGCAGATGATCTTAAGGTGTGGGCAGGCTCATATGGAAGTAAACTTTCCCTTAGATAATTACAGACTTGGGTGGTAAAAGACTCACAAAAGTATATGGTGGCCCTCAAATGTCAACTTTCAGGTGAACCAATGTGTATTTAACAAAGGAAAGAACTTCTCGGGAAGATAACTTGCAATGTCAGTGCTCTTCTAAAGCCAACAGAAGGTCGTAAGAAGGCAAAAAGGTGCTAAGAAGGCAGAGCATTAACAAACTCTGAAGTCCCACACTATTTGAATAGTGGGAAGCGAACGTTCCTTTGTCCACCTCAATAGTGGCTTTCTCTGTGGAGAACTCTCAGGCTTAATTTTCCCTTCTCAGATAGACCTCTTCTAGCTCATTTTCCCTGGTAAAATGTATTTTTTGAGCCAAGGCACCCAATAATGAGCCACACAAAATGACAGCAGAACTCTGCTTTCCAGTTACAGGCCATGTTTGCCCATTTTCACTAGAACAGACTAAGTCTATTATTTCTATTGTGTAACAAGTCAAAAAGACAGCTGGAAGACTTCCGCTGCAACTGCTTCCAGAGAAATAAGCCCCACGTACATGCCCACAGAGAAATAAGTCCCTATGTTCTCTGGAGTTAATTCCCAGGTATATACTGCTATGATTACAGCCTGAAGTCACAGTCCTAAGCTCTTTTACATGAAAAGGGGTTCCACTGGATCAAACATATAACGCAACACTGAACACAAAGCACTCGAATTTGGAATTTCCGCTCTCTTCTTCAGGGAAAAAGTGAACCTGTTTCTATGCCTCATGGGATACAAATAAAGGCTTAACTATGTCAGGGGTAGCTTTGAAGGTCTTCTAGTGATCAGTACCTGCATTGCTCCTTGCAGAGAATTCCTCTTATCTAGCATAAATAGATTTGTGCAAATATGCATCATCTGCCTATATGATAAATGAGATGTCTCTTTTTTCAGAAGTCCAGTTACAGATGTTCTCCAATGCAATTTTGAAAGAGCAGAAACACCGTTTCTAATTACCAATTTGCATATGTATCTAGTAACTGAATCTATGTCCCCCAAAAGAACAGGCAGAAGACAACTAAAAAGAACCCAAAACTTTCAAAACAACCTAAGATTCCATTGTATTTTTGACTCTTGTTTCTTTATGAAATACCCAACTTTCCTTGCCATGTTTTGCTTATGTTTGATTTTAGACCCTTTTTTTTATAAAATGCGAGTAAAGCAAGAGACATTAGCATCTCAATGTTTCAATTTTCTAAGAGCGGATTTTGCAAAGTGCAAAAATGGCACACATTTGGATGAGGGGATGCAAACAACTGGCATTTCCAGGCAAAAGCTTTGGCATTTTTCGCTCAAGAATACGTATGCATTTTTAAATTTAAATTTTAAATTATGTTATCAGAATCCTCATCCCAAATGTCATGAAAACTCTATTTGCCATGGGCTGATAAGTGAGGCCAGGAGGATTTCAAAACTCACTATTGATAGTCAACTGCATATTTCTCTCTGAACAATACTACTCCAACAAGTGAAATTCATGACCTATTTCTAGGTGCAAAAATCAAATCCTCCTTAAAGCATTAAGGGCTTTTGCCACCTCTACTGCTAGTCCATCTAAAAAAAAATCAGATATGATCTAACCAAAGGTAAAACACTTTCAAGTCCCATTGATTTGCATGGGAAAAGGTCAAGATGCATCTCACCGTGCAGTCCTGAAGTATTTTCACTCAGCACTAAGGCCCGCTGAATGGAACTTACTCCCAAGTAGATGGGTGTAGGATTACAGCTTAAATCTTTAACTGAAATGAGATTTAAGTGCACATTGCTTTGGTAAAATCAGGTCCACTAGAAATACTGCATGTGTCAACAGTGATTGTATGACCCAAATCCTCTTGATTCCTTAATTTCAGTGAACTTGGTGCAGTGGGTCAATAGGATGTCAAAACAATCAACAATTTATGCCAGCTATTCCTTCGCTTACCACAGCTGTTAAGCAAATCAACAGTGTTACTCTATCCCAACCCAAATGTTTATTTAATACCCTTTCATACAACTTATTTGGACTGTTAAACATCTGGTGCATGTTGATTACTCAGCACTGGAATGCCTCGTCAGCAGGAACACAAGTAGGTTCACGGTAGCTGTTAACATAAGGCAAGGTAAGAATCATCTCTGTTGGCATGAAATGCTTGAAATATATGTGCTATTACCCAATACAACTTCACTCCTTTGCCTTTTACTTCTTATTTAACATCTGTGCTGGTGTTCCATACTTTCCAAAACTTTGTAAATTCCTTGGCAAGAGAAAATGAAGGAGATATAAATACTTTTCCAAAGAAAGCATTTATAAGAAGGTGACTTGTTGCAGATATTGTACAGAAAGGTAGAATAACCCTTACCCTAACAAAACAAAGTAACAAACATAGTTTAGTGTACTAGATTAAAGATGTAAAACTTAGAAGAAAAACAACCTGGGGAAAAGTAAAGAGAAAAAATGTCCTCATATTTTCTAAAACTGCTTGGAAAAAGTGGGATGTTATTTTTTAGTCCCCCTCCCACCAAATTTTTTATTTTATTTTTTCCAGAATTTTGCATCTTCCTGTCAGGTGCATTACTATTTTTATATATACTGAATATGCAAGTATGAGTATAACATAAAGATGTTTGGACTTGCTGGCATTCACATGAGAAGATCAACATTCTTAAAGTATTTCTGCACCAGCTTGTAAATGCATAGTCAAAGACATCCTGATTGAAAGAACTTGAGACTTTTTATGTGCAAAAAATGAAACTCAGGACATCAAGTTTCTACATAAAACCCTCTCAAAACCAATTCAAAACAACCAAAACCACATTCAATACACATGGTCCTGTACTGCATTCATAGTTCACACTGGATAAGGGGGGTGGGGGGAGTGCAGAAGCAGCTACAAAAATTAACCTGGAAATGGGCCAAGCCACACACATGTGTGACTTCCCGCGTCCACATCTTTTAGCAAATCTTTGGTCAAAAGGGAGCTTCTCCAGCAGCACATGTCCAGAAGGCCGTTGGCAGGTAGCAATATATACACCCAGCTCAACATTGTTATACCTGAAGTCTCTGACAGAGCACAAAGACTTTGAAACACTGTAGATTGTTTATTATCGATCCCCCAGCAAACCCTCCCATTAAAAGACATACATCACAGTTTTTATATTGCACAAAATTTGGGGACTAATAATCAGACATACAGAAACTTTGCAAATGCTCTTAGAAGTTCAATGCTCTGTTGTGACCTAGCAAATCTTTTGGGGGATGAAAATGTTTACTGCTGAACGGAAAACAAACTTCATGACATTCTGTTTGGAAGCAAGGGTGGAAAGTTAAAGCAACAAAATATTCCATTATAAATCTGGAATGCAAGGTTCCTTTTCTTTTCTCCTCTCTTTTCTTTCTATAGAATTTTATGTTGTACAAAATAATCGCCTGTAGCATGTACTATACACTACGGCATGCAGTCTCTCTCTCTCTAAGTGGTGAACATTACCAAGTAATAGATTTAGAGTGGTGTCTTGAGTATGTTGGCATGTCTTGAGTACCTGTATCAACAGGTGTGTCGTTCATTAAACAGGAAGACTTTTTTATAATTCTGTTCTTTCAGTGAAGAAGCCCAAGGCACTCATTCAACATCTTATCTTCTTCCAACTAATACTGATTACTCATACAAAGAATTGTGGAAACTGAATAATTAAGACAATTCAAAACGTAATCATTTCTGTTTTTATCTTGAGTAACTTCCTAGTTCTCCTTAGCAATTTATAGTATTATGTGTTGCAAAACTATATGAATTCCCTCCATCAATAGTCATGCAGGCAGCTTCATGCAAAAGAGATAAAAACAGTAATTACTGCCTAAGAAGTTGACAACACTCCCAGAATCCTTTGCTCCAGGCCTCCCTATTTCCTATATCCTATACCAATAAGTGTCTGGAAGAACTTTGACAGCTTGACAGGTCATGAGGTCAGACCTGTGCAACTATTACACATATAGTCTCCTTTGTATCTAGTCACTCCACTCTTTCCCACATCAGCCCCTTTAAAGCAATGGGTTCTTTTTCTAGCTCACCTCTACCAAATGTGACAGATCCTCTGAGGGTAAGACATCTAATGTGCCTCTAGCCCTGCTTCTGAGGTTTAGAGGTGCTGAAGCAGCAACTCATGACAATACAAATGATGCAGAGAAAGCAGATGGAAATTCTCTTCTCTTTCATAATACCAGTTCACTCAAAGAAGCATATTGGCAGTAGGTTCAAGTCAATAAAAGAAAACAGCTTTTCCAAAAAGAAAAAAAAAGTTTACATTGACATGTAGTCTATTTATAAACTTCAACAAAAATGTCAACGTATTTGCAAATTTGCCAAATACAAAGCTCACAAAACTAATGGGCACACTTGCTGAGATTGCAAGAAACATGAATTGTCACTTGGATCCAATCTTTTTAAGTGTTGTATAGCAAGGGTGGAAGAAAAGTTGGTGATTTCATCTACTTCCTGAAAGCAACTTGAAAAATGCATTGCTATTTTTCAACTCTCCAACGTCATTGCCACAAGATGCTATTTATTTGATTCCATCCTGCTTTTTTCATACAATGAACTCAAAGTGGCTTACATAATTCTCCTCCTGCTCTCAATCTTACCCCCACAACAACAACCCTGTTAGGTAGGTTGGTCTGAGAGTCTGTGACTGGCCTCAAGTCATCCACTTCTTATTTACATCACATTTCTATACTGTCTGTAGCTGAAGTTCTCTGGGCAGTTCACAACATTTTAAGTCACTCACATTAACCTGGTCCAATTCTTCTTAGCTTGGCTGCATGGTCAAGCATGAACTAAAAGCCAGATCTCCTGAGTTCCAGTCCCATGTTCTTAACCCCTACACCACACTGACTCTTATAATGTAATCAGTTATTATTTACTAAACGGAACTTAGTAATAGAGGATGGACGTCATGGCTTGTTTGTAAGCTTTCTTAAAATATCTGGCTGACCTCTGCTGGAAACAGAATACTGGACCAGATCCTATCCAGCAGGGTGTATGTTCATAACCCAGCAAATTGTAGAAACCTCAATGTAACAGTTCAGGTTCTGAGGAAGGATTAGAAGAGTCAGATTCTTGCTCCCCATCACCCACCCATGATTTAAAAAAAATATATAATTTATAAATCAATCACATGAATATCCTTTCCCTCAAAAAATGATAAGAAAAGATCTATCAGCTACCAAAAGAGGTGAAAAAATACAAACCGCATATAAATTAAGTCTATTCCATCTTGTTATAAAACATAAATTATACAATCCAGCAACTCCCTTATTATATCTATATTTTTCTAACCATATTATAGTCATATTTTAAAAATACTACAATGCCCAGCATTTCCAATCCAGTAGTGCAGGCTGGGAAAGCCTGAAGGTGGTAGGACTGTTTTCTGTTATCAACATATACAGGTTGGTGTTCTTACTCAACCTTTTGGTAATTCAGCTCCTAACTTTTCTTTGTTTATATCTGAACAATTATTCTATTATCTTTCATACTGAATAAATTTATTCCATTGTAAGGAAGCATTTTGTAGCCTGGCCTCTCAAACATTATTATACTACAAAATTTGCACATTAGTAGATATTATTTCCCCATTCTCTTAAAGAGGCTATTCAGGGACATTCCAATTTCTTTCATTTTAATATCCTTTTAGTGCTGAATCCATGGGTAGTGATGCCAAATGGTGGTCATCCCTTCCCACCTTCCAGCCTCCTTTCCCCAGCTGAATTTGGCCACAGAGGTGAGTGTTTTGCTTGTGGTCTTCAGCTGCAAGGTTCTCCATTAGAAGCAGGGCTGCAATAGCTTAGCCAGCCATTCTGAGGTCAGGCAAGGTGAATTACTGAGGCTGTCTTAACAAAACTTCCTTGTATGCTAACCACAAACTTATTAAGCATCAGCAGGAGAAGTATGTAGCAATACCAAAGGAAGCTGGAAGGGAGCCCTGGCTTTCCTCCCCATGGCATCAAAAGTTTTAAAAGCAGCAGCTTCCTATGCTGTCTTCATCAGTGTTCTGTATCAGTAGACAAAAAGCCCTTCTGGGCAAGCCCTTCCAAGAAACAAATTCATACACTGTAATAGGATAAATGGACTATGTTATGAGAAATTGTATGGGCCTGAATGCTGCTATGGAAATTGAAGAAAAGCAAAGGGAGTATTGAGGGGAAGGGAGTACACAGGAAGACAAAAGGCAAAGTTCAGTGAATGATCACATACTTGGCATGCAGATGACTGCACTTATTTATATCCCACCTCCCTGCCTCCCTTCCTCTTCCAAGGAACCCAAGGCAGCTCCTCTCCAAGTTATCCTCACAACAACCCTGTGAAGTCAGGTTTAGAGTCAATGACTGATCATTTTTAAAAGCTAAAACAATCCCCTGTGCCGTAACCTTTCCTCCTGGTGAATTCCTTCAGCCTTTTTTGCCATTTTACCTGCACTTTAATGCATTTTTCCAATACTTCCATATCGTCTATTTAATTGAGAGCTGGGGTAGCAGAGTGGCTGAAAGTGTGAACCAAGAAAATCTCCTCACTGACATGATCCTTCCCACCTTGCACTCCAACTGTAAAGGCAGTTCCCAGGTTACAAACATTCAAGTTACAAACAACCCATACTTATGAACTGCCACAAAGCCTATTATTTAAAAATTACTGCAGGAAATTGCCATCACCATAGAGAGAGAAAGCGAAAGGGGAGAGGGGGAGGACTCCAAAGCATGCCTTCCTGCCCTGCTCATCCAGAGAGAGAAATCTCTCTGACATTTCCTTGCTGCTGAGAAGCGGCACTGATGAGTTTGGGGTGGGGGGAGGATGCTAGATAGTGTGGTCCTGGGCCCCTAACCCCTACAAATGTGGATGGTCAACTACACATTATCCGACTTGCATACAAATTCAACTTAAACTCAAATTTTCATTTCCTCAGAATGGAACTCATTCATTAACTTGGGACTGGCTGAATTGGTGTTGTTGTTGCTGTGTACCATCAAGTTATCTCTGACTTATGGTGACCCCAAGAATGAATGTCCTCCAAAATGTCTTGTCCTTGACAGTCATCCTCAGCTCTTGGAAACTCAAGATGGAACTGGACTATCTCATATTTGGTCTACCCTTCTTTTTCTGTCATGTCTTTCCATAACACTATTGTCTTCTCCACTGAGTCCTCCTTTCACAAAGTACAACAGGCTCATTTTCATCATTGTTGCTTCCAGGGAATGCTTTGGTTTGATCTGATATAGGAGTCACTTGTTCATCTTTCACCCTGGACTTCTCAGAGCGATTGTCCTGATGGCTATGCCCACTCCTAGCCAGTGTACACTGCTCCAGCCAAGTGCAACAACCAGAGAGACCCTGTCTCCAAGGTCACTGCTGCTGGAGTTGGTGCATGCAATGCCCTGCTGCTACTGCTGCTGATATTCCAAAGCGGGGCATAGACAGAGGGAAGAAGCAGCAGAAAGCAGCCAGATTGCCTTAGCATAGCTATAATAGGTTGGCCAGCTGCTGCTGCTGCAGCCCATTTTATTAGAGGGCCTTATGTGAAAAGTATGTGAAATTGTGGCTTTAACATACTGTTTTAAAATGCACCCAAGCAGAACCAGTGAAATAACTGGCAATCCTGAGAGTGGTTTGTGGATTTGCATAGGCCAACATCCTAAGCATACCTGCCAAAAAGAAAGCAAGTCTCCAAAGAACTGACCTCTAAGTTAATTTCTGGGAATCAGGGAGATGGTTTCATTAATTGGGAATTTAATATAACTATGTCTGTACCAAAGACTACGTTAAACTTACTATCAGAATAAAAATAGGCAAATGGACCTTGACCAGATTTTTAAGGGTATAAATGCAGCCACAGGGAGGGTGAGAAAAAGCTCCTTAATGCTTATGAACACACACACAGTTTTCCCAGTTTAATCATCCCCTTCCCTCTCCAAAACTGCTATTTGCTGCAAAGAGGAAACATAAAAGATACAGTTCAAACTGCTTCAGGAAGTGGGCACTGAGATCAGGAAAAACTGTGATGGATAGAATGTTTTTAACACATGCACACAACATTTCTCCAGCACCACGATCCCCTCTCAGCTCCCCCACAGTGACTTTCAAGCTTTAAAAAATACTGGACATCATACCAGAAATGTCACTGTCCCATCTGCTTTGGTACTATGTGTGGCCTAAGATCAGGAAAGTAGTTCATTTTTGTTTGATTATCTTAAGCAATCTTAAAATAATGGAACAAGAAAACGAACTAATTTACTTCAGGAGTGAAAATTAAGTGTGCAGATTTTCAAAGAAGCTACATTTTGTAAAAAACAATTACATCTCATGTATAACTGGATTATGAAGCAATGCATAGGGAGCTTCCCTGACATTGGTCTGGAACCTGCAGTTGGCACAAAATACAGCATCTCGGAGTTGCTGTGTGGAACAACCTATTTCCAACATATTAGCGCCTCTGATGAAAGACTTGTGTTCACTGCCAATATGCTACTAATATACTGCCATGTTTAAGTTCTTAGTACTAGTGTGCAAGGCCACAAACTACTTAGGACTAGATTACTGGAGAAACCACCTTGTCCTATCTGCTCCATTCAGTCATTTGGGAGTGTCCTTTTGATAGTTGTGCACCCTAGGTTCATTTGGTGGTCCCTGTACCCTGGAATACTCTGGCCCTAGAATTAAGGCATGTGCCAACAATTGTGAGCTTCAGGCACCCGCTAAAACTATTCTTTTCACCCAAACTTTTCAAAAAATATCCTTTTGATCAAGTATGCTACTGGTTACTCTTTTAGATAGGCATATGTTGAAACTGGCATGCTATTTTTCTATTGTATTTCATTGTTGTACACTATTTTGATAAATTCCTTTGCTAAGTGGTATATATATTTATAAATAAACAAACAAACTTGAATCTAGGACAAAATATTTGGAATGGCAAGTCCTGTCTTTAGATCTTTTGATCCCTAACTACTGTTGGTTATGGAAGTATTCATGCCTCCTTGATGAAAGAACTAAATCCCTCTTCTCAAAGAAGGCCATAGAAGGACACTTCTAAAAACTTTCACTTCATCTAGCTGCTTTCAACGGTTTTTAACGCATGCATGCAATGGGGGGGGGAGCCAACGCAGGCACAGTTGAAGGGAGGTGTTACAATTTGGCCCATGCGCGGCTTTCTGCTCAATTTCAGAAAATGCCTGTACCAGCTCAGAGCTTTCAGACTCAGAGATCGTTTTCTATGAACGAGTCCAAAAGCTCTGAGGCAGCTCGGGTAAATGACCATGCTGGGCTGTATCCGGCCCGCAGGCCATAGTTTGAGGACCCATAGTTTAAACCATGGGTTGTCAAGGCCACAAGTGAACGAACACACTGAGCCCTGTGTGCTTGCTATTTTGATTTTGAATTAGCTTAAATCAACAACCCAGATATGCTAAGCATTTAACTTTATAATCACCCACTACTATTGGATTAAACTCTGAGTACTTTCATCTTATAACAATCCAAAATCCTGGGTTCAGAAATCGTATCAAACAACACAGATCTGGGGCATTCCTGGGTTGTTGATTAAAGCAGACCGAAAGCAAGAAATGAGCACATGGAATTCAGCACACTTGCCATTTTGCTTGTACCCACCCATTCATAAGTTAAACAACCCATGAACTGGCACTACATGCAAACCATTCCTTATCCCTAAAACATGTCTCTTGACTTCGTTTCTCTTTAACACTGATGAAGGCAGGAAAATGACTAACAGGTCTACTTTCTAATCATACAGCATATTTTATCACAGGCTCTCTAATTACTATGCTTTGGTGGCATAATTGTGAATAACTCTGAGTTTCATAAAAAGGACTTGCCTCCTAGCTTCCTCTGCTCTTTAACAGTCATTTCAATGTGTGAGAGTTTAGGTGTGGTGTAGGCAGTAGATTGTTTTGCTAATGCCATCTTTTGTTCTCATTACTCATTTCTTCTCCCCAGATTCTTAGTAGTCCACCTCATCAACTGCCATCTTTCTTTTTTCTTCATGGATCATTACTATTTCTATTTTTTCACCAAGTTGCAACTCTGGGTTGTCTCCTCCTGCAACAACCCAGAATTCCTAGTTCACACATAATGTTAAGCCACACTGCATCCCTGGGGACTGGGGGTAGGGTTCAGATGGGAGTATGTGGGAGCCAGCACGCATGTTCATTTGTTCCCAGCAACCAAATTTTTTTTTAAAAAAAAATCTGATTTAAAAAAATTAAAATCTCTGGTTCATCCAAACCAGGCCAATGAGGGCAAAATAATATGAAATTTGATTCAGACAAGATTACTGAATATACTGGGAAAGTGCTCCTTTCCCCCTTAAGACTATGGCCTACAGTTTCAGTGTCCTTTTGGATCTAAGCAGATTCTTGTGCCCAGGTGGCAGGAGCACATTTTAGGAGCTTGTTACAGCCACTGAGAGGAGAGAACTGATCACAGTAATCCATGCATTATGCATACCCTGACTGAACTATCTAAATGCATTCTACATATCAAATACGCTGGTGCAACAGAAAGTAGCTATACTGCAGAATCTTCAGACACTCATCATGACAGTCTCTACAGCTTTCCCAGAGAGGATGAAAATGGTGAAAACTATGTTGATCCATATGAACAAACGAATTTTAGTAGTAAAACTAATTCCTCCATAAAACTAAAAGATCTTAATTGTCCATTTAAGAAGCCACCCCAAAATGCATCACACTACAATATTTTGTTACTGAGGAAAAGGATTACCCCTACCACCAGCTTCTGTAACAGTTGAAGGCAAGCTCAGAGAGAATGAGCAAATCTGAGGGGGGTGGCAAGACAAAATCAGCGCCTGTGCTAATAAAAAGTGCTGATGCTGCATCATTGCTCCCACTACACTATTGTTCACCTATTTATTAACTTTCTCTCAATTACACTGGATCCATAAAGTCTTCTGGGACCAATATGCAGTACTGATTTTAACCTGCATCTGCAACACATGAAGGTCTACTTTCCCGAATATGATAAGTATGGTGGGTGGCTACATAAACTTCTTAGCATTGGTGCCAAAGAGGTGACACTCGCTCCCTAAGGATAAGCAATTTACTCCTTCCTTTCTGTCATTTAGACAGATGGCCCAAGCAGAATTCTTCAATCAGGTGTTAGTATTCTGTGATTAATCTGGCTTTGTTCTCTATTTCTGATTGGTACTGAAATTAATGATGTTTTGAGGTTATATATTTTTTGTTGGATATTAACCATAACCACTCTGAGAATTAAAGTGTTTTTAATAATAATCTTGACTTAACCTTTCATCAAAACAGGAAAATGAAAGACTCAAGAGCAGTCAACATTAGCATGAAGAAATATGTAGTCTGAGAAGTGCTACTAAACCTTTTTATTTAAACCTTTTTATTTATTTAAACCTTTTTATTTAAACGTCATTTTAATTGTTAATATTATTTGCTTATTTTATCTGGCCAGGGCGACTTATTTTATATTGTTAATTTGTTTTATATTCTGAATGTATTATATTTTAATTTTATGTTGTGAGCCGCCCCGAGGCTTCGGCGAATGGGGCGGCATAGAAATGTTTTAAATAAATAAATAAATAAATACATACATACATACATACATACTAAAGACATTTTCATCCTAAAAATACACTACTTATGTGAAGCCATTGTGTTCAGCATTCATCTTTAAGCCACATATAAGTCAATCTAAAGGACATTTGTTGTTGTTAGTCGCAAAATCGTGTCCGACCCATTGCGACCCCATGGACAACATTCCCCCAGACCTTCCTATCCTCCACCATCCCCTGGAGTCCACTCAAGCTCACGCCGACTGCTTCAGTGACTCCATCTAGCCACCTCATCCTCTGCCGTCCCCTTCTTCTTTTGCCGTCAGTTGTTCCCAGCATTAGGCTCTTCTCCAGTGAGTCCTTCCTTCTCATTAGGTGGCCAAAGTATTTGAGTTTCATCTTCAGTATCTGGCCTTCTAAAGAGCAGTCAGAATTGATCTCCTCTAGGACTGCCTGGTTTGATCACCTTGCAGTTCACGGTACTCGCAGGAGTCTTCTCCAGCACCACAATTCAAAGGCCTCAATTCTTCGTCGCTCAGCATTCTTTTTGGTCCAACTTTCACAGCCATACATTGCAACTGGGAAAACCACAGCTTTGACTATATGCACTTTTGTCGGCAGGGTGATGTCTCTGCTTTTTAGTATGCTGTCTAGATTTCCCATAGCTGTCTTCCCAAAGAGAAAGCATCTTTTAATAAAAACAAATCATTCTCTAAGAGGAATTCAAGGAAATCTTCCATCATCACACCTTTATCTAGAAACTAGAGACCAAGTGAACTGTTCAATACACAAAAGTATTCATGTCTATTTTAGAACCAGAGTGTTATACAAAAATATATTAACATTTCATTGAAAAAGATACCCCACTTAATTAAGGGCCTTAAAACTCTACATTGAAATGGAATGCATTACAAAAAATAGTTTTCTAAGAGGAGGCAATTATCTTTTTCACATCCAGAGCCCACCTTTAACCCTAACAATGCAACAGGAGAGCCACTTTTTACTAAATATGTCTTTCTCTACACTCCCCACAAAACATTTGCTTTTCTTCCCCAGCCATCTCTCACTCAGAGAGAGAGAGGGAGGGAGGGAGAGGGGGGGGGGAGCGCGCGCGCGCACACACTTTGAAAAAGAGAAGAAAATCTTGATGATACCCAAAGTGAGATCTACATTATGGGTTCTGACTCTGATGACAGCTCTGCGCTCCTCAGAGAAATCAAATGCAAGTGTACACTATAAAATGTGTAGGATCACAGTTTGGTTTTATATCATATTTACAAAGGCTTGCCTTTCTGAAATAAAAAGTGAATACTAAAATGTAATATTTTACCATATTAAAGAAGAAAAACAGATTGAATGTGGTCTTTAAGAAACTCTAGGGGAAAGTAGAAGTATATTTGTCACCCAAGTCTAAACACTTGTGCTAGTGTACCTTCTTAGAATGTGGCTGACAAGAGACAAAGAAGAAGCAGGAGAGTTCCTATACCTTTAATACCTTCCTATAGAAAGGAAGAAAAAATTAAATTTTCTCAAGCTGCACCTCCAAAGCTTCCACTCTTCTACACAGCTGTTAAAGATACAGAAAACCAGTCTTCCTTTGCAGATGACAACTATCCATAACATTAACATAATGTTGCTTCTATATAGGGATACAGCCAAACTAGACTTTATGCTACATGTGCAGGAGCTAAATATGAAGTTATTGTTTCTGGCAGCAGGCAGGCACACATTTTGCATGTTTAGATTGGCCAGTGGTTGAGCATCATGATGCAAGCGTTCCAGACTTAGTACTTCTGCACTGGCAAACCAAGGTTTATATCTGTGTATACATATTAGTCCCACCTGCTGTCAAACCTGGAGAGGAAATTAGTACTGTTATACAAATGCCACAAATAAAGCCTCACTACAAAGATAAAGAATGGCTAGTTATGGGGTAGGAGGAATCTGGTAAAGGAAACAAAAGTCATTGGCTTCTCTTGATGTTTATAAAGTGTTCGAATAAGCCATATTGTTTGAATTATCTAATCACTCCATTATGCATCACTAGAGGCTACTAATTCTCACCCCATGCATAATCAGGGGGAGATAATGGCAAGTCCTTGAGATAACAATCAACACTTTCCAATCACTAAACAAAAAAGGATTTTTAGATGGTACTAAGTACATGTGGACTACAAAAGTACTGAAACTGAAAGCCAAAACTGTTTCCTATACTACAAAGAATTTCAAAAATAATGACCGAATGGAAGCCAGAGATTTATTAACACTACAAAATACTCCCATCAACCCCCATACACACAACACATAATATCAACAAAATGACAGTCAGCATGTTTAGCTGAAATAAAATATTACATTTTCCAGCTGGCATAGAGGCTTATTTTCCATTCTAATGACAGGAATACTGTAATTTTTTTTTTTAAAGAAACAAGTAGCTGCATGAAGGAACTTGTACCATCCTCCTCTGGGAAACTGGTATGTCAAGATGAAGAGTTCTGACCTTGGAGTCTACTTGGTATGCTAGTTTTCTAGATGCAAGGAGGTTTTTTTTAACATAGATATCATTCAAATCAAGTAATCCCTCCACCTGTATTATAAGTGATAAATACTTCATAAGCATTGTACAGTTGTGTTCAATTATTAAGAAAAGAACCTGAATGTATCCAAACTGAATGAAAAGACATGCAGATTAAACATTTAAATATTTTTAACGAGTCAGAAGGCTTCCCGATGTCACAATAGTCACTACATAATACTACAGAACACACACTCCTTATGCATTATAATAAATACCACTCCTATTTTTTCTCCCTGTATAGATGGTAGTTCTCCACTGAACAACTGCAATTAATTTATAACAATAATATCACTGAAGAAGATCTAATCTGAAACAGGTTTCCCCCATTCACCCACTAATGAAAAATGCTATCATTATTCACTGATTTTAGTAAACACCAGTGGCCTTACTGGATTGATAACTAAAAAGAGAGAGGGAATGTCTAGCACAGCACTTGTGAAGTGTTAGAAATACATTGTGAGAATGCATGAGCTAAATCCATTTGACAACTAGTTTATGCAGATCCAGCTTCTTTTCATAGACACTGAGTTATTTCACTTTCCAAAATTACCATTTTCCAATATGCTATAATGTTCACAATGACCAAAGCAAACATTTTATCATAGAACAGAATGAAATTACCTTCCAGATATTCCTCATCGCACCCCACCATTGTCCCTGCCACTCATGAGATGATATGAAGAACCAGGTGTGAAGAATCCTGTGCCAAAACTGCTGATCGTTTGAGTCAAAAGCAACATCAGGCATGGCAAAAGGTTCTTGGCTTGTGCACACATGTGTATCTTTATGAGGCTGCAATACTACAAACAGTGTATTGAAGTAGTTTTTTCTTCAAAATAATACTTAAAACCTAGCTGGTATATTCAAGCAATGTAAATTTTGACACTGGACCAGTCTTATAAGTGAGAGAGGAAAATGTTTTGTGGAAAATGAGTATTACTTTTACTTTGAAATACAGGAGGACAATCCCACTGTTCTCGGTGGCCTCCCAGCTCATTCTGCTAAGTAAGACCAAGGATTTCTTCCTGAAGTCCTGCCCTTTTGAAAAGGCTACAGAGATTTTAAAGGTTAAACACTGTGCTTCTGTTCATAGGAGTCCATGAATAATCCAGAACCATTTCCATTAAGGACAGTTGCTTGGTATATTAGCACAACATTCTCAAACTGTAGACAACTAAATTTCTGAGAGATTTGAGACCAAAGATGCTGAAGAAAGTACAGCATTAGGCCTTAAACTAAGGGTGTGTAACACAGGGCTGACTGGAAAATCAATACATTCTAAAGATGCTCATGAAACTATTATTTCTATGTGTTTGACAACTATTGTTAGGTTTATGTAATTGCCTGCATTAACACTGCATGGTTGTATCCACTTCCCAGAGGGGGAAGAAAAAGGTTAATGTCATGGACTAAATGAGACTGTCTCCCCTGCCTGTTCCTCCTCCCACATCCTCTGGAAAGGCAAAAGGGTCACATGAACACCCCTACCTCCAAGTGTGGTCCTTCTCTTCTATGCTAAAGGAACCAAGATACCCTGTATGAAAATACCAACGTCTTGTCTGCCTACAAGTTGCATATGGATTGTTCAGAAGTAAATCAACCTTTTTACCTTTCCTTAAAAAGCTCAGTGGGGATTCTAACAGACCCGGGTGCAAGCAACACCCTCTATTGTTTAATGTTTACCTCTGCTGAACCTGCACATAACCAAATAACCAAGTTCTCAACATTTATCCTCTGAGTGTAACACCTCTAGGGCAACCTTAGCCTTGCCTTTCCCCTAACATGGTGGTTCCTAGGATCTTTGAGAAGAACAATGCATTCAAATTTTTTTAACCCCCCTCTGCAAGCAGCAACAGAAACATCACATTGAGCTCCCAAACATAACTGCCTAAGCATCTTTCAGAGTTTAAGGACATATCTAAGGCCAGGCAGAATGCAACCAAACAAGCAGAACCTACAACAAAGGGTCAACCATGCCCTTTCTCGGATATACCATTCCATTCTCACTGCAGGTTCACACAATCATAGCAGCCCATCATGGCTTAATTCACCCTACAAAAGAACACAGCCTATTTGGAGGTTATTTAACCCACAAACAACTCCTGCTGCCCAGGTTCAAATGAGATATGGCAAATCCTGCCGATGGTTGAACATTGAAAATTGATGCTAGCAGACCCCACAATCTGCCATGGTTTCCATAAGCAACAGTGGCTACAGTGTTAATGCAAACCGGTCCAGCGAGTCACCATTCCATGCCCACTGAGTAAGCTGCCCCTTGAGCTGTTTTTCCATATCTCACTAAGATTTCACTAAGGATTTCTCCCAAAAGGATGGTGGGTGGGCTGATTGTTCAGGTAAGTGATGTTTGCCCTGTCCTGGAGAGGGTTGCACTCCACCTATGGGACAAGGTACACAGCTTGGAAATACTCCTTGAACCTTGAGCCATCCCTGGAATACCAGGTGGCATCTGCGGCAAGGAGTGCTTTTCTTCAGTTGAGGCTATTTCATCAGCTGCGCCCTTACCTGAATAGACAAGCCCTAGTAACAGTAATGCATGCACTGTTAACCTCCCATGTGGACTATTGTAACCCACTCTACATGGGGCTGCCATTGAAGACAATCCAGGCACTAGAATTGGTTCAAAATAGAGCTGCCAGACTGTTGACAGGGATCAGTAGACAAGACTATATCACACTGGTCCTATGTATACTACACTGGCTACCAACTGAAATCTGGGCCCAATTTAAAGTATTAACAATAACATATAACGTCCTGAATAGTTTAGGACAGAGGTCCTCAAACCATGGCCTGCAGGTCAGATACGGCCCGCCTCAAAGCTTTTGGACTCGTTCAGAGAAAACAATCTATGAAAAAGTCCAAAAGCTCTAAGCCAGTGCAGGCATACTCTGAAACTCTTTCCATTTCAGAGACTAGCAAAGAGCTGGTGCACGAGCCAGACTGAAACAGCTCCCTTCAACTGTACATGTGCCGGCTCTCTCCGCTAGCTCTGGCTAGCTCCTGCTGCTGCGCTGGTCTTGCCAGCGTGAATTGAGCATGTGCCGACTCTTCCCCCATAGCACACATTCGTTGGCTCTGAATACAGAGTGGGAATACAGAAGATAGAGACGAAGACACTAAAAAAAGATAGAAGGTAACAAAAATATAATCAAATTTCCCCATAATGTTCAATGTAATAAGGTTAATACGTTTTTGTTTTTTTTAACCACAAAAATATGAGCCATGTCCCTGGGCTGCAGGCCAAGTCGCAGCCGCCTTGCTAAGCCCAGAGGAGGACAGGCCAAGGCGGAGCGGGAACAGGGCCATGGCTCCCACGCCTCAGCCACAGCCTTCTCAGGGAAAGCCGCTGTTGCCATCAAGTGGCCGCCATGCTTCTTCCCCCCACGGCGGGGAGAGGTGGGAGGCACCCCGCTCGGCCGGCTGCAGCCCCATCCCTCACCTCCCCTTGCCTCGCCCTGTGGAAAGCAGCCATTACCTCCTCCTCATGGCCCCCTCGCAGCCAGGGGAGCCAACCCACACTCGCCTCTCTGGCCTCCCGCTCCCCCTCCCGGAGCCAGGCAAGCGCCTGTGAGGGGACCTTCCTCCAACTCGGGAGCGGGGTGGCGGCGAGGAGCCGGGAAGGCCTCGACTGAGCTGAGCACGCCCTCATGGATCCCCCTCATGTCGTGCTCTCCCTCTCGGTGGGTGGTATGGTGTCATCTTGGGCTTCTGCTGCAGTCCGAGCGAGCGAAGGAAACATTTTTTAATTAAAAAAAAAAAAGACAAGTTTAAAAAAAGAGAGAAACTCACTGAATATTCACTAAGTCCTGCAACCCGAGTCCCATCTTTACAAACTATACGCAGAGATATAATTTGTAGATGGACTTGGGTTGCAGGACCTAGTGCATATTCAATAAGTTTTTCTTTTTAAATAGCTGTTTTATTTTTTTTAAATACAAAATCATAGGTTTTAGCAGATTCAGAAGTTTCTCTCCTCCATCTCCCATCCTCATTTTTGCTCATGAAAAATAAATTGTAATGCTACACATCATGTATTTCTATGGGTATGCACTGATATGAGTGTAGATTTATTAGTGTCATTTGGCTGCTATTCAAGATGGCGGTTAAAACAGGTGGTGTGGAGGCGACAGATCACTTCACCACCGCCTGTCCATTGTCGCTTTCCAAAAAGCGATCCCCTGTGGATCACACTACCACATATGTAAATGAGCTCTGTGCTCATGATGAGCTTATGATTGTTCTCTGCAGCAATGGTCCTAATCGTCTCCGTTTTATACTTTGTATTGCTGTGGGCATGTTTCCGAGGTGTCACCATCTCATTAGTCAAAAGCAGGCCCATACTTCCCATTGAAATACTAATAAGTTTATGTTGATTAAAATTGTTCTTCATTTTAAATATTGTATTGTTTTTTCCTGTTTTTTTGCACTACAAATAAGATATGTGCAGTGTGCATAGGAATTCATTCATATTTTTTTCAAACTATAGTCCGGCCCCCGCAACAGTCTGAGGGACAGTGAACTGGCCCCATTTAAAAAGTTTGAGGATCCCTGGTTTCGGAGATGATTATCTAAGGGAATGTCTCCTTCTATATGAGCCTGCCCAGACTCAATCATCAGTGGGGGGTCTTCCTCCAAGATCCCTCCTTGAAAGAGGTGAAGCCTGTTACAAGGTGGAGGGCCTTCTCAGTGAGAGTGCCCCAATTATGGAACTCACTCCCCAGAGAGATGAGTCTTACACCGATGCTTTATTCATTCTGGCAACAGGTCAAAACTTTATTCTCCCAGTTTTTAAATTAATAATAGTATTTAATTAGTTGTAGGAAATACTGGCACATAGGAGTTTTTAACTGTTTTATTGAAATAATAGTGTGTGTATGTGTGTCTTTTGGTGTAAACGGTCTTGAGATTTTGTAATGATCTGGCAGGCAGGCAGGCAGGCAGGCAGGCAGGCAGAAATGAATGAATGAATGAATGAATGAATGAATGGTGTATGTCTGTGTTTATAGAAACCTTGGGGTTTCATCAATTCCGCTGATACCACCCCTTTGGTGCAAAAATGTCAACATACATTCCATTCTCAGAGAATGAGTTCAATATTTCTATATAGCTCGACCCTCAATCCTTTCCTGATATTGAAGGATTCTACTTTACTAAGCATGATGAAATAGAGTCCAGAAAGGTTTAAACCAGGGATGGACAAAAGTTTAGGTCCCAAGTACCACATATAATACCAGGTGATAGCCTGCATGCTCATGAACCTACATGCATAAATATGCACTTATCTATGACATAAGCATGATCGAGGTCATAGACCAGAGAAAGTTACTCTGGCAGAATTGCAGGTTTGCTTTTGCTTTCATTTAAGCTGTATCGGTCCTTCCTCCAATTAACTCAGGACATCTTCCTTTTCCCCTCTCCATTTTTATCCCCACAGGTTGCCTGTGCAGCAGGGTTAGACTGAGACATCACAGCTGAGGAGGAAGATAAACCCTCGATCTCCAATTCCAAACTGAACACTTTGGGCCCAGCTGATGCAAACCTGCAAATAGCAGAAGAAATGAGGACATACCACTGACCCTGACCAAAACCTCATGCGGCTGAGGTAGGCCAGGCCCAGGCATCTCATGCGGAACCTTTAATATGTGAGTGGCTGCTCATTCACAGGGATTCCTCGGCTCCAGTTTGTACTTAATTATCTGATGCCACTATTTGGAGGCCAAGGGTGGTTATACAACAGTTGGCCCTCCCCTCCCCTCCCCTCCCCTCCCCTCTTTTGAAATCCCTCTGAGTGAGTAAAGGACAGAGAGGCCCACAGTGTCAGGAATAACAAGCCAAAGCAAAGGGGCTTCATAATTACGGCCAAAATGTCGCTCTACAGAGCTAACAGAGGGCCTGTCCCATCTTTTCCCCAACACGACTAACCCTAATCTGTAACTGTATCTCTTACTGTGAGCTCAGGATGGATTGTTTTTAGGGACATGAGTTCAAAGGACACAGTGGGTGGGGGCTGGCACATTTATTCAGGATTAAAAGGCAAAGATTTTAAATATTCCAACCTTGCAGTTGGTTGGCTGGCACATGAGGACTATTTTCAAAAAATCTCAAAATTACAGGAATGCTCTTCTTGTTCTAACTCTGCAGCTGTTTGTCCAAACGAACATCACTAGTTCAACTGTCTCCAAGTTCCATGTGCCTCTGATGTACCATCCTCTTTTTGCCCTCGTGTTCTCCCCTTCCCCTAAAGCCCCAGCTTATATTGTTTAACTCACTCTCCATATGAGGAAAAAATGTTATCAAGTTGCCTTTTCTAGACTTGCAGGGCAATCTAAATATCAAGGGATAAATGAAAGGAAGAAGATTCTGCTTTTCAGCTTTCCTAGCTATTCTCACTAGGAATCCTCTTACTCCTGGGGGAATGGGAAACCATATTTTTGAAGGCTTGTTTATTATCACTGCAAAAGAAGAACACAAATTGCACAGCATAAGACATATTGTTTCAATAAAGAACATATGTTACTTATAAACCAAGATGCAACAGCAATTCATAAACAACACAGTAAGATGTCACAAATAAAACAATTTGCACATATTCATATTTGAACTTTAATTTGGTCATTTTCTATCTCCTTTTATGTTAATGAAAAACTAATGATGATTGCAAAAAGACAGATGAGCACAGCTGTTAGGAAGGTAGAGCATCTCCCCTGCTTAGATGCAATCTATTGAGAATGTTAAGCCCTGATTCCTAGAATTCATCACAACATGAGATACATTCCCTTCTATGGATCCTCCACCCATTGCCTGTTGCAGTTTTGCTCCAACATCCATCCTGGAACAGGATTTCATTATGCTCCAAAGACCTCATCTCCCCAGTCACTTACAGGAGGGCAGATTTTAAAAGCTACCCTTTAAATGTATTGCCCATGTTTCAATACACAATGAAAAATAAATAATGAGAGCAGAAGCAAAGCATAAATGACAAACACGCTTGTGGTTTAGACAGAGGGCAAGATCCCATTGGACGAGAGCACACAGTGAACTAGGCACACAGCACCTCTGCCTCTTTCTCGACTCTAGTACAGGTAATCTAACAATATATGTACCTATACCGAGACTGCAGCTCCCAAGAATATTCCAAATTCCATCCTGTATTTTCATTATTAATTTCTCAAAAATATTCAAGAAGTATTCTGCCCAATTGCTTATTAAGAGGTAAAGCGTTCCATCCAATGAGTGCAAAGGGACCAGAATGATAGCATTTTAACAATGCATCAAAGTTGCTTCTTAAAAAAATAAAATATTAGCATTAAAATCAATGGCACCACTTTAAACATATTGGGCTTTTAGGATACAGGCTGCTGCTCTTTCATGATGACTTACAGTAACTGTATCTGGACTATATCTGGTCCACATCAGAAGTTACAAATGAGTTCCAGAAGACCCAGATTTCCTATTTCTCAAAGGGCCATTTTATACACCTGGTTTTCCCAAAGCGTACACTCAACAGTTAATCAAAGCTATCTATTGAACATCACTGTTAAACATGCCTGTGCAATATATGTGTTCATAAGCATTTCGTTGAATTCATCCTTAATATTATAACTGTACCTCTTTCAAAATGTAATTTCTAAGGTAGCAGTAAGTTAGAAAGTGACAGTGAGGAAATCTGAAGGATTTTAAATCCAGAGTTAATCAAACCAGTATTTGTATGGGGTAACTTAAATTTTCATTGAACATATTTAAGTATTTTCCCCACATGAGGGTTAAAGACACTGTTCTTGCAAAATCTGAACTTAACTGACAGAAAAATAACTCAGCTGTACCACTTTTTATTCTTTAAAAAATCTGCTGAAAATTTATAACAAAAACTAATGATCTCAACTCTACCTGAGAAAAAAAAACTCCTTATAATGTTTGGCCAGGCTGTATCCTTAATTGCTTCAGTAATTTAAAAAAAGAAGATGATTTACATTTTCTGTTATCTATACATATTCTTCCCTTATCTATAAACAGATTATCAATCCCATTCAGAGACTGGTGCACAAACTGAAGTTTTCTACAGAGAGAATGAGAGAATTAGCTATAAACAAGCCCAAGGCAATTTTCTTTGATAGCTGATGGTAAACCATAGGAAGTAACTTTAATAATGATTTACAGTTCTTCTCTGGTTCCCCTCCAACTTTTCCTTCTTATGCTTCTGTTCCATCTAAAAAGGAATTTTTCAGATGTTCTAATTTCCCATACAAGATGCAATCAACCCCAGCTCTAGGTGCATCTAATCCAATTGTTCATGGGCCAGCACTTAAAGGGAAGAGGGAGGGGAAAACCCCACTATTTTCTTTCAATGGCCTCTACTGCAATCACAAGACTTGTCACCACCTGGTGTGAAATACACAACAGTAAAAAGAGAGAGAGGGAAACAGCATGGCTGGCAGGGCGGTTAAAATAAGAATACTATCAAATGTCCATAGGGCACATACTCAATTGTACTGGGAAGTCCAATCAAGTAATATTAACATTTCTAACATTGTAATCCTACATTCAATTATTAGGGAGTAAATCCCCATAGAACTTAGTGGGAGAAAACATGCTTAACATAACTCTGCACATAATGTGAAATAATGAGAAATTCTGAGTTTATCAGATGAACTACTAAACCATTTACCTCCTGTTTAGTATTTTTGTTAAATTCCATTTTGTTTTTACTGATTTTTTACCCTTTTCAGTAGGAAATTGGGTTATATATTTTTAATATTAATAAATCTGTAATGAAATGCAAGAAAAGCACTGCCATGATGTTATACCAACATAAATGTTTTAACATTGACAAGCCAAATTAGTGAGCATTTTTTTCCCCTATGCCAATGCGCTACACTAAAAAAATTGCATAGGTCTTGTCACTAATACAATTCAGTGCATTACAAGAAAGCTAATTTATTTTACTAAGCTTGCCAAATTTAGACTAGTCATAAACTAGTCATTTAGTCATAAACATTTACATGGGAGTAAGCACCATTGAACACAGCAGTATTTGCTTCTGAGTAAACATGCACAGAATTGCAGTTATAAATCAAATGATAAAAAATAACTTTTGATACATTGAAAAAGAGTTCCTATTCATCTGATCGCAACATTTCTTTAAAAAGAATTGTTGAATAAAAGTACTTACATAGAATTTGGTAAGTGCCACCTTAAAGAACCATTCATTCTCCCTCACACAGGAAAGAATGTCTCTTTCAAGGCAATGCCTGTTATAGCGCATACATACATCATTTAGAAACATACGAATTTTAATTTTTCCTTAAGAAATACTAGATTCACTGATGAAAATTGATGTATGTTTCATCAGTTGACTAAGATGCCTAATGATCTTTAATCAGATGACAGCCAACTTTTTTTTAAACAATTGGACTGATCTCCTTAGTACATGATGCAGGATCAAAATGACTGAGAGCAAGAAATGTCACTTCAATCATTAAGTGTGCAATCTTTCTCTCACTCTCTCACACACACTCGCCACTCAATCCTT
This sequence comes from Varanus komodoensis, assembly GCF_004798865.1. NCBI lineage: Eukaryota > Metazoa > Chordata > Lepidosauria > Squamata > Varanidae > Varanus > Varanus komodoensis. The sequence goes on along the minus strand of NW_025335269.1, from coordinate 12,156,627 downwards.
GATTATGGACATAGACCAGGACTTGATTGAGGTGACCCTCCTTTAGCCTCCAGCCCACAACATGCCATTCCTGACGCAGGAACAGTCCATGGTGCCTTTGGATCCAGTAGAGCCAAAGTCATTCTATCCCCTCAAGAGGGGCTTGATCTACCTTTCTCCTAATTTAGCTCAGAGGTGGAAGGAAAATATCCCCTCTCCCTGTATCCAACAAGATAGAAAAATATAAAACTGTGGTCCACTTATAAAGACATGCCTGCACTCAACCATGACTTAACAGAACTGCAGTGCAAACTGAACCTTCAGCTGCCAGTAAATGAAAGAACCCCACTTGCTGTCAATTTGTTTCCAGATGTTTACCTTTAAAGTCCTACACAGTTTGGCAACGGGTTGGCCTAGAGAGCATTTTCTTCCCTATGAATCTCTTCAAGCCTCAAGAGCCTGTTCTAACTGAAGTAAATTTGGCATCTACAAGGGGTGGCATCTAGTGAAACCCTCAATCAGTGTTGCTGGCTCCTCCTGATTGATCAGAAATGGATTAAGCCTTTCCTATTTTTTTAGCATTTTGGCAATGAAGTTCTTGGCCTTCTGTTGTTTGCATGTGTATATTTATGGAATGTTTTACACATTATTATTTTATTATTTCAGTGTGGTCTTGGATTACGAAATACCTTCTTTGAATCCCTTAGATGGAAAAGGGTGCTGCAAATACACTAAATACATAAATAAACCTAGAAAAGTGTCTGGTCCAGAGATGTGGCTTCTTGGTGCACTAAACCTTAAATCCTGGCATACTCTTTATACTTAAAGTAGGTGCTGTCTTCACTCAAAGAAACAGAAGGACCATGTATTCTCATATGTTATCTTTAAATACCAGCAAATGTGGAATTGCTTATTATTTAGCACTGATCCTGTTTTTTGTTTTTTAAATACATAGTCAAAAGCTGTCAGGCTGCTTTGAAGCACATAACTGATAGTTTAACTATATGTCCAAAAGTAGCCAGAAGGAAGGGATTTAATTTTTTAAATTAACAGTATCAGTGTAACTCAATGACAAACATTTTACTTAAAAGCCCTCAGTCAACTGTAGATTCTGTTTTAGATAGTGGTTGAAATCTAAACCATAAATGATTTGAGGTGATAAGAAAAGGGTAAGCTTGCAAAATTCTCAACTTCTGTTCCTAATCAGTCAAAGATCAGTGACATCATTAAAGCCTTTGAACACATCTCCTCTTTCAAGCTCAGAATGGGGGATGAATTGACCCAGGCCTGCACTGAGGTGTTTATTCTCTTCCTAGGGTTCAATTCTTAGTGAAACAGGAGACATCTCTAGCTGGTCACCAAGCAATATTAGTGCTTCAAATAGTATACAGCAGGGCTGTGGAACACGGGCTCCTCCAGATGTTGCTGGACTTCAATTCCCATCATTTCTCACCATTGGCTGTGTTGCCTAGGACAGATGGAAGCTGCAATGCACCAACACCAGGAGGTCCTCGTGCCTCCCACCTCTGTATACAGACAGTATCTTTAAAAATATGAAAAATACCCTGCATTGTTAACTTTCACATTCTAGAATCCTTATCAATAAAAGAAAAAACCTGACAGAATTGACATTCTTGTTTGCTGTTCTATTTCTATTAATTTTAAACAACCAATGGTGGCCTCTTTGAACAGAGAAATTAGTCCACTATGCCTTCCTTAACTCCATGTTGCTTGTGTTAGTTGTTCTGCTAGTGGCTGTACAACTGCTAACAGAACAAATGTGGATTGTATTATTGATGCAAAGGACTGTGTACCAAGCCTGGTGTATGCAGGATTTCTGAAGACTCTTTTCCTTACAACTGCAACATCTGCTTCACCTGAAAAGTCCTCTGTAAAACTCAGAATGTCTTCTAACACAAGTGCAATAACCTGCTTTGAAGGGGAAGGCAGGGAAATAATAACCCTGGCACGCATATACAAATTTGTATATGCTGCAATAGGGGGTCTCCAGAATACTGCAAACACAAAATCCAACATCTACTTTTTTAACTGTTTATCTAAAACAGCTTTCTATATCACCTTTTGGGTAGGTTGGACTACAAATCTCACCATCCCCAGTCAGCATGCCAACTGGCTTGCAGTAATAGGAGTTGTAGTCCATATCTCTAGATGGCATTAGATTTAAAAAGTCGCATGTAAAGCCTAGTTCTCACTGAATAGATGAACATGTGTCTGGACTGTACATTATCTTCCAAAAAATAAGCCTATAAATAGCATGCTAGCACTCTACTTTTCTATGTGCAAGGAATTTTATTGTAGAGCCAAGCATTCAGTCGTCTGATCCCCACCCTAACACTTATGAAAGAATTGTACTCATTAGTTTAGAATCACCACAAACAAAACTAATCATTATAATTAAACATATGGTGACATTTAATGTTTGCAATTCCACTGTAGTGACAGGAAGATATTCTGCCCAAGATCTGCCTAAGATCTTCCTGTCAGTTATTCTGTGCTGATGCAGCATTATGTACAGTAGTTTTATTTTTTTTTTAAAACACGTTTTACCTCAAATCCATGCTTTGAAAGCTTCTAAGGATATTCTAGGTATTTACAATCTAAGATTTAGGATTTGAAAATCATCCTCATGGGATGAGGAGGGGAAGGTAAATACATCTAACGTCTTTTATGCTTTATCCTCTGGTTTTCTCCACCCACCCACCCCCAATATTTTTTAATGAATCTAATTGTGTATCTTGAATGGCAGCAATCTGCCGTTTATTATCTCCCTCATCAGGTGATCAATGATTTCATTAATAAGACAGATAACAAGACTGTCATATCATCGACACTGTTATGAAAGATGATCTCAGCTTCCTGCTCCATTTTCCAAGGTCTGGGATTCTCTGTGGCAGCTCTGAATCCATTCAGTATTTTCCACAGACAGAGAAAAGTGAAAATCCATTTTGAAACCAATTTCAATTAGGATCCAAAAGCTGTTATCACAGGTGTCGCAGAATGGGCCCGTAAGTGGAAATGTCGCCTATCCATTCTGAAATGAAACCTTATCAGAGGCTACAAAGATGGCTGAGGACAGCCTATCTGTAAATTACTTTTCACCCTGTGTTAACTCAACCCTAGTTCTGTCATATGGAAGCCTTTTCCATCCACTTGTTATAATCTAATGACTAACTAGGCCTTGCACCAGAACTACTTTTATTCTGCCATAGTTTCCCATGCAAACATGGTGACAAATGCAAATAAATCCAGAGGATGCTAGACAAGCCAGCATATTTAATAAGAACACTTAAAGCTCTCCTACTTTATTAGGGGGATGGGGAGAGAGTAACGGACTTGCACTCTGAAGTCAGTCTCCACCCATTGCATTCCTGGTGATTTTTCAATTGCAAACTCCAAGGCCCAGTTATTTCATTAATTCAGCACCCAAGTAGCGAGGCTTTTTTTCTCACATCTTTCAGTCTCCTTTTAGAAAATTATCCCATGACGGAGGATTTATTCAGTCAAAGACCTCGGACTTTGAGAGGCAACAAAAGAATCAAGAGACTTTCTGGTCCACCTGCCTGGCGAATGATGAGGCAGGGAAAAGCCTCCCCTAGAGAAACCAATCAAACCATTGTGTGGCGCAGTCAGACCTTTTCAACTGTCAAGCCAGGAGAGCAGGAAAAGAGATGAAAGAACTCAGGATGAAGCTACCATTTACAGAACCATGTGGGAATGGTCTCCAAAGATTTAATAATTGGGATGGAACTCAACTTTCTGCAAAGAGAAAGAGAGCAAGGGAGAGAGAGAAAGCATGTGTATGAGAGGAAAGGCGGAAGAGGGAAAGGAAAGGGAAAGAAACGGAAGGGGTCACGTGGACAGTGGCACACACTTTTGTACAATACTTCCTACACGGAAAAAAGAATTGAGAATAAACAAAGTCAAAAGTACATTAGTTGGTCCAGAGGGAAAATGCAAATTCCTCTGGTCAATTTGACTTGCAGCATTTTTTCTATCCTGCACAACACCTCACAATGCATATCCATTTTCTTTTAAACAACTCACTCAATACAATCCTTAAATCTAGCCCTTTATGTGTAGCTGTACACATGTATAAGAGAGTATTTTCCGTATGCGAGCAAAACATTTCCAAAACACAGAAGTGAAGTAAAATTACAGTCATCTACAAAGCCACCATGTTTCAAAAGTACTGATCACAATATAAAGAAAAGTAAGAGTCTCTTCCATGTCAAAATAAGTACAGTAAAGATAAAAACTTATAATTCCTTGGTTAAGACACTCCGGCAACAATCCTACGTGTAATGACACAGAAGAAAGATCCACTGAAACCAGCAGGACTAGTTGCTTTTGAGTGCATTTTTCAGATGGTGCTGGAAATATTATGCTACTTTGTGGGTGCACACAGTCCAATATACATTGAGCATAGGAGCCTATCATGCCAGGCTATTTATCCATCTATTTCAATATCATCTACTCTACCTTGCAGTGGCTTTTCAGGGTAAGGGCACACAAAGGTTTTATGGGGCAAGTATGAAGTCAGAAAGCCTGCTACCACTCCCTAGAAGGACCGATAATTCATTTCTTTTCAATTTCTATTCCACACAGAACTGCATGCAGTATTTCCTTCACATGGTCAAGAGGCAGAACACATGTTGCACTCATCTTATACTCTAATGCACATTCTTTGTTTTATGAAATGCGTAATAAAATGTCAAGATTTCTGAGAAAGTGATGTGGCAGAATCAACATCTACATAGGAGCTGGGTTAGGAGGTGGTGGTCTTGCTTTAAAATGTACATCTCCCTCCTTCCGGCTGTTTTATTCCAGGATCTCAAGCAAAGGTCTTTTTTATCAGCTGATATTTGATTTTTTTTTAATGTAAAATGCCATGGACTGAAGCTGGGACAGTTTGTGCTTTACCACTAAGTTACAGCCCCTACCCTAGCAAGAAGTCTGCTACAGAACAACATTAACCAAAATCCATTAGATGTTCACTCTTTACTTCCCAACTGCACCCAAGGGGAGCTGATTCTCTGTATTTACAGCAGAAGTTGTCTGTATATATTTCCAGCAGGTTTCCAGTCTCTTTTTCCATGAAGTAGTTTGTCAACATTTTTCAAATTGATTCAGCTTTCAGCTTAAAAGGAGAGGCAAGAATGTACATTTACTTGAATAAATGTACTTCCAACTCTTAAAAATGGAATGGGTGGACAGCTCACCTGGAGGAAGGGGTTAATACAGAGTAATGCAATGTTTAAATATTTGGCCAGTATGACCATGGAGGAAAATAGACGCACATTGCAGGAAAGGTGACCATGGGTTGAATGAAGGACGAGAGCATCCATTGAAACCAATGAAAGGTAAGTTAGTCTTGACATTAATTTCAAAGGGGCTACTTGAAGTATGACTGGATCCATTTTCAACCTTACAGCAAAGCTCACTTCCATGTATGTATGCTTACATGTACTTCACCCTCACTCCAATGCAGGCTGAAAGGGGCTAACAATCTTAAGCTGCTATAGCCTGGGGACCCACACCTTGCCTCTCTAGCCCACATAATGAACACATGCTTTCCTGTCCACAGGAATATTGATATTCTGATCCAAATGCTGGGTGGCTGAGAGGTCTCTTCACATTTCGCGTCAGTACAGACACAAACACACTGCTGTCATAAGACAAAGTGCCCCCAACTTTGTTTAGCAGAACAGCCAGGCACAGAATAAGTTGCTTAGCATAATAATTTGTTGTAAGCTGTCTGGAGACTCCTGTAGAACTAGTGGGTGGCATATACATTTTTTAAAAAATTATATGAATTTTATTTAAAATAAAATAAATAATTGTAACTAGTTATATACTGCTATCCACATTGCCTTTCCTGTTCTGATTGTGTGTATGACTACACAGCCAACATTCTCCTGTGGAAAATTTCACATCCCCTCATGAAGGTCTGGATAGCAGCATCCTGAGAATTAGATGGAAACAATAACCTGCATGAGAAGTAAATCCATATATCTGAGGAGGTGCTATATAAAATGGAGAGCAGGTTCAGCTAGCAAGGGATCCTCTATAAACTCAGCCAATGAGCAACCAATGGCTAGATACTCTGACCTGGATCTGGGTTCAAAGCCTAATTCTTCCAGATTCAATACGTGGCCTTGCATAGTCCCAGAGCTGCTGTTTCATTTGTAAAATGAGTAGAACAGTGATTCACCTTGCAGGGCAGGACTGATATCAAAATGCAGCACAGAGGCAAGATTGCTGAAGCCCACTGAAATCTATGGATCTGAATGGGTTATGGGCAATATAATCTGCCATGACTAATTTATATCCTTCAGGTATTATACAAAATGATGAAACACTTGTGTAAATAGCCTGGAATAGAAAAAAATCTAGAAGATTTCTAATATATCTTTTATTAGAGTACAGTTAATAAAAGCAGCATGCCAGTTATAGCACCATTAAGCAGTTTAACAAGTCTTCACCAATTAACTTCTTGAACAAGTCTGTACTATTACAGAGCCAAGCACTGCCAGAAATTGGCCCACAAACAATTCAAAGAGTTTATATTCCAGTCTCTAGCAGAGAATGCTTAATGCTAAATTCTCAGCTAACGCTTTTAGCAACAACAACTGATTCCATTGACAATTATACTATTGCCTTATTACTCCCTGTAGAAGGACCAAAGTAATATGCTATCTTGGTGGTGCAGTGGTGAAAATCATTAAGAAATCCTCATTCTTCCAGGACAGCTTTGCATGGGATCATTGCTAAACAGAAGCCAATCCCCTCAGTAAAGCATTTCAAAGTCACTGTTGAAAATGACGTTGCTACAGAAAATCCAAAATTCTCAACACTTTGATTCAGTGAGAAATTTTGAATTTTGGAGATCTGAAACTTGATTTATGGCCATCATGAAGATAAAATTGTGACGAACAGTTGCAGTTTTACCAGGGCCCCCTAAAGTACCCCTCAAAACCTACACAGCAATAACCTCAACTAAGGCTGCCATTAGTCGTCATTATGAAGGTAACCCTAATTCGAGCCTGGGCATGCTATTTCAATCTACTAACATACTCCTACTTCTGTTCTGGGCAAGATTCCCACATTCCCTGCCCTTGCATACATGCCATTCAACAGCAGGAAGAACGCATCTAATTGTTTAGGAATACCTAGCCAAGTAGAGGAAGAGCTCTACAGTATCTGGAGCAATGTTGCTTCCCAAGCCTCAGTGCTCCTTTGGTGTCCCTTTGGGAATGGCAGCAGTGTTTGCAAATGTTCCATGGTCTCCCGTGCAAGTAAAAGAGGCTTCATCCTCCAAGTTTCAATCACTGCCATCAATGCCAAGAAAGATGGATTATTTTACACTTCATATTGAAGGACAGAAGCTTAATTTTGCAGGACAACCCACACTAACACTAGATTTATTTATTTTGTTTATTTTTCAATTTATATCCTCCCTTTTTCCTACGAAGGGCTCAAGGCAGCTTACATCTCCTCCTCCATCTTATCCCCGCAACAACAGCCCTGTGAGGTAGATTGGGCTGAGAGTCTGTGACTGGCCCAAAGTCACCCAGTTGGCTCCATGGCTGAGCGGGGACTAGAACTCAGATCGTCTGAGTCCCAGTCCCACGCTCTTAACCACTACACCACACTGGCTCTCAGTTTTGCAGTTTTGTAAACTCAGACTTCTACTTCATCTCCTCTACAAACATTGCACTAGGTGAACACTACATTAAATGAAGAAATGCAGCACAGTACAATAACAAACAAGCCCAAGTATGAACTAACTATAGCAGATTTAACAGAATCTGCTATTCCTGGACATTTTACAACAAATTATACAGTTTATCCTGAATGATTTAGAAAAAATGAAATATAATACATTTTTAGTGTTTCTAACCATCATACTCTCATATCTCACACAGAGACTATGCGCAGAACTAGAAGTTCTGTTATACACACAGTTGCTCTGCTAGCTGGAGCAGAAATCTCCATCCAGATTCATAATATCTTGCACAAACTTACCTGTGTCCTGACATCAACAGCTAGTTTCTCCATACCTCTGCCTGGTGCTAGCAAATGTACAACACATGTGATATCAGAAGATTGGTCTGATGTGTGTGGGGGGGGGGAGGGGGGAGATGGACACACTCCTGCCATTTTCCACAATAACCTCATGCACACTGTGGAGTCTGGCTCAGACCAAAAACATCTCAAGTTGCAGAATTCAGTACATGGTAAGAATGCTGACAGGGCAAGGCAGGCCTCAAAACTGTGTGCACACACCCTACACTAAACATAACGTGTGACTCAGGCATACACACACCAAGAGAAGTGCACACATAATGCACCTAATTTACACTTTCCTTCCATTTTTTTTTAGAGAAGGATTGTGTATGTATTCATATACATGATGCTCAATCTGACTTGCCATGCGCAGGGTCATGATGATGATGATTACAACATTCCATTTATATACCACCTGTAGCTAAAGCTTTCTGGGCAGTTCACAACATTTTAAGTCACCCATTCATGATTTTAACCAGGCCCAACCCTGCTTAGCTCCCAAGATTAAGCTGGATCAGGCACTTCAGGCTACTTGGAAGTTATGTATGTCTGATGCTGAGGCCTACCTCCTTCTCCATGTAGGCTGTTGTTTTGTTTTATTTTTTTACTATTATGTTTAGACTGTTCACATCCAAGTAAACGTCTAGGCTGAGCCCTAGTAACTAGAGAATGCTACCCACCACTCATATACATTAGCACCAAAGGCAAATATTTGATAAGTAGCAAGCTTCTTTGAACTCTAACATCCTACCGGGACAGCATATACCTAACTTCAACTAGGAGCACCCCCACCCCCCCAAATAAACAATGTGATTAATAATTGCCCTTTTGTGTGCATGAAAGCAAGCATTGTAAGAATATAATCAAAAGACAGGAAATTTGTTTTCTGTTAAGCAGTCTTACTAATCTTCCTTTAACAATCCTCAACATGATTTCTCTAGTTAAAAGTCCAAAATGGATAAATGATCTTCATCCCTTTATTCAACTATCAGGCTTTGTTTCAAGTTACTTCATCATTAAGATAGAAATGTCTGCTCTCTATCACAATAAAATATGTTCTCAATAACTATCTGATTCCGATAAAGGCAGTCAAAGGCCACAACCTACATATGTTTATAATTAACTTTCATTCTTTCTTTCTTTCTTCCTTCCTTTCTTTCTTCTTCCTTTAAGACAGAATAATAGGTTAATAAGGAATATCAGATTACGCTAGAATGAGTTCATGGGTCAAAAGCTAGACAAAACATAACCAACTGAAAAGAAACACTTGTCTGTCAAACAACTGAAGTGGTTCTCAGATAATATGTAGAGCTTGTGACATCTTCACTGGAGAGGCGGTATATAACCCCACCAGAACTGGAGAATATGGGTGCAACTGTGCTCATGTTTCTTGAAAACTTGCCATTCTTGAAGCTTAATACACAGGACACAAGCACACACTGTTACCAATATGACAACGACACTTTAAGCCTTTTAGGAAAGTTTGCCACTTGAACTCACTTCACAAACAAATCATGTTCAAAGAAACAGCAACATAGGTTTTGTGTACATCCATATATTGATTTATATAAATCTCTTTCCTATACCAATCAGTGAGGGCAAGCAAACATTACATAAAAAGCCCATATGGAAGCAGCCAATCAGGAAGAATATGTAACATGGTGATTCATGACATCAAACACATCATGTGATTCCAAACTACAGCTCTCAAGAAGCAATTTGATATTGGATTTATGCAAAAACTCACACGCACAGAACAAGAGATATGATTTGTTTTTCTTTTCACTAATTTCAACAGGGAATGTCCACTATTTTTGAACAAAAGACACCATCTGCCACCATCTACTTTTATATTTACCATACTCTTCACCAGTTATGAGGTGACATAAAGGTGTACTTAATAATTACTTAATTAAAGTGGAAATGGGCTTGCCAATTCCTCCACCATTTTTACTCTTGTTACAATAATGAATGATTGAAGGGTTAGATTTGTTGTCTGAGATTACTGCATATTTTTGCATGGAAGAAAAAGCAAACCATTGTCTCTTCTTTGGTGTGCATCTAACAAATGCCAAAACTCGTTGTAAGCTCCAAAAAGCTACTGTTCTGGATTGGTAGGCAAGGAATGCTGATGAAATTTCTGGTTGGTTGGTTTGTGTGTGTGTGCAGTGTGCCAAAATGTTGTAATTCAGCTATAACTCTGGAAATGTGCATTAGTTTATCAACCTCTTTCTGGTCTAAATTTTGGATTGCTGGAGTGCACTTAGATGTGTCAGCATCATAAGCTTGTAATATCTTGAAGCCACCAGCACCCAACCCAAATATTATGCCACAGACTGTGTGTTTGAATGGCCTTCTTGAGCATATTTCATTGAACAGTACTAACTTCTTGTCAATTGTAACATTCCTTTATGCTATGAACCCCCTACAACAGAGACATGCAGTTAGAGACAAAATGACCCCAAATATATCATTATTACATATTATCCAAAATGAAAAGAATATGCGAACACACAAAGTTGCCTTACATCTTCGTCAAAACCATTAAAGCCATGTCATCTGCCCACTGACTGGCAGCAATTCTCCAAGGTTTCAGGCACCAATTTTTACAGCCCTATCTGGAAAAGCCTGGCACTGACCTTCCGACGTTCTGCATGCAAAATATGTGCTCTACCACTAAGCAACATGCCCTCCCTTACAGCTACCATAAGAAAAGAAAATCACTTTTTTATGATAGGAAGCCTGTGATAGGAATGATCAAACTACCAGTATCAAAAGGATGCTTCTACCAAGGTGTTTTAAAAACCAGGTGTGATACAAGAGTTTTTCAAGTTACTGTGAGTTACCGCAAACCCCAACACTATTTGCATTAACATTAAGGAAAGTAGTTTGTCTATTATGACAATAGGCAGAACAAGTCATTGAAGTGTGAGGAAATGTTGCACCAATAAATATAAAAAAGATCTGATAAATGCAATCACATAAAAGAGCAATGAGTAATAAAAGTTGATGATAAAGTTGGGCTGTAGCCAAGTTAGAGGTGAGCAGAAATAAGGGATGAGCCAAATTATTCCACTAAGTTTTTCACTCTCTCACTGCCAAGCTCATTTTGTCCTTTTTCCACAACAAAAACCTGCATGCATTTTGTACACATTTTTCAAACATACACTTTTAAGTGCACACATTTTCATCTTTCCAAATGATTTTTCCTTGGACAAATTATTGTTCATTTTCCCCAAATTTAGCGCGCGCGCGCGCGCGCGCGCGCACACACACACACACACACACACACTATTTCAAAAGTATATTGGTTTTGTGCATACTTTTTCAGAAGGTATGTGTTTTTCTTTGCTTTCTTTTTGTGAATGGCATCGTAAATGCATGTATTTCCATGTCCAACCACATTCTGATTCATGCTAGCATTGCATGAAGACAGGTCTGAGAAATCAGTATACTGAAATGCGGATGCAAGTGCCCTTTCCCCTCTACCTGACTTCAAGCAAAATCATTTGTGTTCACATTCCATTCCATGGAAGTCTCCACTAACATCTTTGTAGGAACACTCCCTACTCAAGATCTTTCTTCCAGCTGGAAAATTTGCAAATTAAAAAGAGCGAAAAGCAAGTAAACATGAACAAGAACAGCCATCTGCAATGTTCATTCACTTTTCAATAACAGAACTTTAATGCCTTGCAGCTATCCAATTGGGACAACTTAAAAAAATACTGTAAGCATGTTTTCATTTTTTTAATGAAACAATGACAAATTTGTGAGTGTATGTGTGTGTGTTTTCAAACTTCTAACCAATGCCAGCATTCATTCTTTTATACAAGTTTCAGCCTGGAGCAGATTTTAATGGCTGAGGAACTGAAATTAAGATTTTATAATAGAAACGCTGGCAGCTTCTGAACACTTCCACTGCTATTTTAACCCTAGAGCTTAGTTTGTGGTTAGCCAAGTGCGATGCCGATATTCTATAAGGGTGTAACATTTGGCGTTCATGGATTTTTGGGAAACTGGAACTCCAGAGTATTAATAGGTTTATGTGGATGAGAAATGCATACACTCAGAATCCTCATCACTCACATAATTTCATTCACATGATTCCTGCTCCTACTGCTGTGATCTAGAGGGTTTCCCTGGCTCCAAATGTTTTGGAGGGCTACGTTCTCATCAGTTCTCTTCAAGGACTGCCCGCTTAGGATTGTGGAGAATTGCTTGTGAGATTGTTGCAGGAGCTACCTGGTGCTCAGACTCAAATCTAGAACAAGTTCTGAACCTGAGAAATGTCAGATAACAACTAAGTCTAGCTTCCATCACCAAGCTCTGGCCAACAGAAGGATGGGTGATGCTGTTGGTAATTATTTTATATTTATATCCCACAGCATCCAGGGTGGCCTACGTAGTCCTCCTCATCTGTTTATCCTCACAACAACCATATGAGGTAGATAAACAGATAAGTCTGTGGCTGGCCCAAAATCAGCCAGTCATGGCCAAGTGGAGACTAGACTCCAGATCTCCTGACTCCCAGTCCAGCACTCTAACCACTATGCCACGCTGGCTCTCTTTGTCCAGCCACATACACTGCAGGTACAATATAAAGACCCCCTTGCCCTATGCTAGGTTCCCAGTCTGGGTCTTGGAATTTCCTCTGGAAGAAAAAAGGATTATCTGTTCCAAGTCACAGTGCCTCTAACAACTGCCCTGAACAATAGACAGGGGAAGTTGTTAACTCCCATGTCAGTGGGATTCCTCATCCACTGAAGCTCTTCTTTTCAGCTTTATGGAATCTCTCTATCATGCTGAGCTCCATCCCCAAAATAAGGGGAATACCATAGATCACTCCAAAGAAACTCAAAAGAAAAGCTGCAATGGATGCAGAAACCCATCAACAAAGAAGCCTCTCCTGCTAGCAGTCTTTAATACACCAATCTTTTATAAATAAGTGTAATCCTTTTTATCATCATCATCTAAGCTAGTGCCCTTCATTGACTATGCTAAAGCCTTGGATTGTGAGGATCACAACAAATTGTGGCAAGTTCTTAAAGAGAAGGTAGTACCAGACCACCTTATTTGTCTCTTGAGAAACCTATATGCGGGTCAAGAAGCAACAGTGAGAACTGGACACAGAACCACTGATTGGTTCAAAATTGAGAAAGGAGTTTGGCAAGGCTTTACACTGTCACCCTGCCTATTTCACTTATATGCAGAGCACAGCATGAGAAAGGTGGGGCTAGATGAATCACCAGCTGGAATTAAGATTGCTGGGAGAAATATCAACAACCTCAGATATGCAGATGATACCACTCTCATGGCAGAAAGTGAAGAGGAACTAAAGAGCCTCTTGATGTGGGTGAAGGAGGAGAGCACAAAAGTTGGCTTGAAACTCAACATTAAGAAAACTTAGATCATGGCATCGGGTCCTCTTACTTCCTGGCAAATAGATGGAGAAGAAATGGAGGTAGTGACAGATTTTATTTTCCTGGGCTCCAAGATCACCGCAGATGGGGACTGCAGCCAAGAAATTAAAAGACGCTTGCTCCTGGGGAGGAAAGCTATGGCAAATCTAGACAGCATACTAAAAAGCAGAGACATCCCGCTGCCAACAAAAGTGTGTACAGTCAAGGCTATGTTTTTCCCAGTTGCAATGTATGGCTGTGAAAGTTGGACCATAAGGAAGGCTGAGCACAGAAGGATTGAGGCCTTTGAATTGTGGTGCTGGAGAAGACTCCTGCGAGTCCCTTGGACTGCAAGACGATCAAACCTGTCAGTCCTAGAGGAGATCAACCCTGACTGCTCTTTAGAAGGCCAGATACTGAAGATGAAACTCAAATACTTTGGCCACCTAATAAGAAGGAAGGACTCCCTGGAAGAGCCTAATGCTGGGAACAATTGACAGCAAAAGAAGGGGACAGCAGAGGATGAGGTGGCTGGATGGAGTCACTGAAGCAGTCGGCGTGAGCTTAAGTGGACTCTGGGGGATGGTGGAGAATAGGAAGACCTGGAGGAATGTTGTCCATGGGGTCACGATGGGTCAGACACGACCTTGCGACTAACAACAACAACAAAAAGTTATTTCCCATTGCACCCCTCAAATAGTTCTAAATGCTATCTTTAAGAGAAAAAATGGAATTTCCCCTACACAATTAGAACTCTGCAAAAGACCCTAAGAGGGTTTCAACCTGCTTCACTAGTTTTAGAAAGTAGTGAGGCCTTTGGACAGCTGTTGCTCAAGGAATGTATTAACCTGCAAACACTGCTAATGAATGTGCTCTGTCCAAAGATCACTGTTTAAAAATCCACACAGGTTTATGAGGTGCTGCAGGTATGGCTGAAAGATGCACACTTGGCAAACACACCAATAGTCATTTAGCACATTAAGAAAACTTTACCTTGTTTGTTTTGAAAGCTATCAAACAGAAATCAGAAACATTTTGGGTGAGTAGTCCTACCAGTAAATAGTTACTGTTTATTTGTCCATTTGAACAAAACAAAAAAGCCCGGTATGTTTACTCAGGATGCACTTTATCTATTATTACTAACATCAGCTTTGCAGGAAAAAATATGGCACATTGTATTACAAGACAGAACTTTCATTTCAGAGAACTGTGAAAATATAAAAGGAGGAACACTGTTTATGGAGCAGTAGTTCCATGCACCAAGTCCCCCTGGGATCACATGTTGTCTTATTCTGGTAGCAGCTGTCCCCAAAATGGTGCTCCAGATGTTTTGGTCTTAGGGTCCCACTGGCAAATGCCAGCATAGCCAGTGATAAAGACAGCTTGGAGTCCAAACCATGTGGAGGGCACAAGAGTGAGGAAGGCTGTCCTAGGAGTTTCTACAGGAGGAAAATGAAGCAATCAAACATGGAGTGGCAGAGCAGTGCTACCAGCATCAGTGATTTTGGAAGAGGAGCCACTGTGACTAGAAAGGGAAGATCCATGATCAGATCCACCCTTGCGGTCACAGCTCTGTCTAGAACTAGGCAGAAGGAGATGGACGGCATCCTATGTCTCCCCAGACACTATCTGGGAACAATGGTTTGCTAATTTCTTTAGAAAGGTAAAAAATATGCAGAAAATCAAAACCGGACCATACATGTTTTCCCTTTCCCTTTTTTGGCAAATTAGGCAAAGTGCTGATATACAACTTCCAAAATTAATGAACACAAGCTATACTTACAGTTAGAAAGAAAGACCATCTTAAATATTTTTTATCACTTCATAGTATAGCAGCACAACCAAAGCAAGTAAACTGATACACCCTTATCCCAAAGTCCCACCAATTAGAATTGGTCCTCAGCAACCACAAGCTAAAGCAGCAATTCTAGGTTCTCTGGGAGAGGGAATGAGTGGCCACAGGATGCTGCAGGAGTGTGTCCAGGGAGACTCTGGCTCCCCCACCATGCTCCAAAACTGGGCCTAGAATCAAGAAATGCCTCTGATGCTGGCACGGGGCATGGTAAATCCTGCCCCACCCCAGTCAATGGAAAGATGAAAAAGATTAAGGGGGGGAGATAAAGCCCATCTGTGCTTCATAAAATACATTCTTGCCTTCCTTGTCACAGCAGGATGGCAGGTCTCCAGATGTGGAGAAACCACAACTATGAATTCTGTGCCCCCACCCACAACCTCTACCACCCTGAGATTATTCTATACATTTATTAAAGCTTGTTGCCCTATTTATTAACTATGAGGAGCAAACTGTGGGAAAAACACCTTTAGATCCTTTGATTCCAGTGGAAGAAATTTAAGTATGTGTTCTACTTTCAACTGTGTTATACCTACTTATTCTGTGGCTTGGCCCTACCATTATGCAAACCCAGGTGTCTGATCACCCAGCCTAATGATGGCCCACCAGAACTCTTCTCCCATATAGAGAGATAGTCACAGCTCAAGACTATTTCAGACCAGGTGAAAACAAAGTTATTTGACCCATCTCAAAATGCAAGGCTGGCTGGCTCCCAGAACTTTGACATATTTTTATTTACTAATACTGTTAACGTCTTCATTTGTCTGAAACCCCACATGACATTTCTACCTTGCTGCAGGACAAAGGGTATTTATTGTATGTGTTAATTCAAATTACGTTTCCAACACTTTTATATTAGTGTTTTACTTGTATAAATCATTTTTCCACTGAGAGTTCGGGGCTACTATATATGCATTAATGAACTCAAGTTCACACTTCTCCAAAGGTAATTAATATTGCTGTTAACCACATTTCTGATTACACAGGTGTCTGACATAACTGAAACTGAGTGCACCCACTAGGACCTTTTACATATGCCTTCAGGCATGCTGCTAGATGCGTGTTTTGGCCAGTATGTGCACAGTTATAATCCTATGGGAAATTCTTACCCAGCAACTCCAAACATCGATCTCTGTAAATCAAAATAAGGAGATTTGGCCAAGATCCAAAGGTGTGCAACCCTTCTGGAATTTTTGACTTTTGTTAAGAGTTGACTTATACCCACATCCACCATATCCTACCACAAACAAGACTTAAAACTCCTTCCAATTTAAAAGCAGTTTACCATGTAGTCTAGGCTCCCAAAACTAGTTTCATATTCCTTAGGATCCCAACCAATGACTTAATCAGCTATTAAGTTGCTTGCTGAGGAGGTAAGAGTAGTATTTCAAAGCTGCAGACACCTATAAGCTTACAGGAGAGTAAGTCAATGAGTGCAATGAGGCTTACTACTGAGAAGTATGTATAGGATTTCACTGTGAATGTGTTAAAGGTGAATGAAAGGGCTAAATCTGGAAAAAATTCTTCTGTTTTCCACACTGACAGGTATCTCTCTCATATTACCAAGGACTGTTTTACACGTTATGGAAATACTGGTCCCCACATTATCACAGGTATTTACTGTGCCTCTTCTTTGGTGTCTGGAGGGAGAACTCCTGTATGCAAACACATGGGGACCACATGCCCAGGAACTAGGAGGGCTGACCTGGGGGAAGGCTTGACAGCTAACAGGATCTCCAACATGATGAACACCAGCTGTCTCTGTATGTGGGCACATTCCTAAGAAATATTCCTCCCTTGCATGAAAACGGATGAGGTAAAATCATTCTTTGATGTCTTTTCTTAAACAAAAAGCACCATGTGAACTGGCCCTCACTTTAAGCACCTACCTGCCAAATCTGTTCATTTCAGGCTGAACAGCAACTGCCGATCCTTGCTTATCAGCCTTAAAATATCAACCTGATAATGCAGACCACTATAAAACGAGTTATCGCACTGTGTAAATGTGGTGTAGAAGGTGAGACTTCCTGGTTCAAATCTCACCTTCGCCATGAATTTAAGATGTGGCTCAATAAACGGTATGATCTGACTCAGTGATATCTAACTGAACTATCTTACTGGCATAAAGTTTATGGAGATTGTGTACATAAAATATTTTAAATGCTAAAAAAAACTGTGCACGTGCCAAGAATAATTAAGAATTAGCCATCTACACCTGCTACCCTTATGGTAGTCATCAAGATGTAAAGAAAAATGTTAGAAGTAAAATTTCTGTGGGCCTTTCACCCTAAAACCATGGACATGAGGGGAATACCTTATGCTTGCATGGAACCAGTTCTTTAACTAATATAAAAGGCTGCCTGCTGAATTCACTAGGCTTTGGACTGCAGCTGTTTGCTAGGAAGTTTATCTGGTATATGTAAATAACATTCAAAGAAAATAAACCAAGAAGAATAGATGTTTATCATTAGCAATGGAAAGAAGGCAAGGTTTCTTAAGTGTTTTTGTGTTTTCATACTATTCTTTCAACTGATGAAGTGGGGTCTGACTCATGAAAGGATGCTAAATGTGTTAGTCTGCAAGGTGCCACTGGACTCTATTATTTATGCTGTAAGTGGAACACATGGTTTTGTGGTTTAGTCGCTGCAGAGTTTCATGAAGATTATGCGAAAGAAACAAAATGCCTTTGAGGCTACAACTACAGTCTTTAGTGCATCCAAGGGACCACAGTACAGAGATGGGATAGCTATAGCGTTTCAGCCTGCACTTCTCCTGGTGCACAACGCTGTCGGAGCTAAATAGAGGCCAGCATTCCCCAACCTGGTGCCTTTCAGATGTGCTGGACTGCAAGTTCCATCATCCCCAGTCAATACAACTATGCAATCCAGCTCATCTGGAGGCCCTAGATTAGAGAAAGCTGGTACAGGGCATAGAGTGCACCACTGCCTCCCTGATGTAGCTCAGGTATGTTCCAGGCACATGAACATCCCATTCCCAGAGACATACCTTTTACAGATACCAAAGCACCAGGCTGAGAAGCTTTTGTGTGGCAGCTTATCAATTTCCTACAGTGCCTGATAGATAGCAATTGATAGGCATCAAATACATATATGTATATCAGACATGAATTCCTCAATGTTTTCAACAATTCCTTTTCAAGTTTTCTTATTCATATAACATTTGGATTTACTTAGTATACATGCTCATACTGAAAAAGACTGACAGAGATGGTAGAAACCAGAAATTATTATCCATAATCATTTATAAAGGAGTAGCATAGTATTAATATGTCTTGAAATATTAACTTCTTGCTTGAGTCAATTATCATCAATTCTTACATACATTTGCTTAAATCCGAAAATGTATAATGTCCTAATTCCACCTTAAATTTAATATGAAATCTCCAAGCACTAATTCAATATTTTCGAACAACACAATTTGGATTACTTCCAGACTAAATTAGTCATGCCTTAGTCCAACTGAAATCAATAGGACTTAAGTTTCTAATGACTAACGTGTTCAAATCAATGTTATGCAGGCGATGCAATCCACATAAGACAGTGTTTAAAAAACAAGCAAGATATAATCTGTTAAAAGATTTCACAGATTTATTTTATAAGATTTAAGGTTCTTTTAAGAATTTTATTATTATTAAAATTAACATAGGAAACCTGTTGGTATAAAACATCAGTTTCAACTTGTTCAATCTATTTGATTGAACACTATTGATCTATTGAATGGGCCTAAAGCAAAAATAATTTACAGTGCAATCCTATGCAGGTTTACTAGGAAGTAGATCTCACAGTGGCTGCATTTATTTCAAAAAAGTACCTCAACCACAAGTTCAGATTCTTTGGCTATTTTGTGAAACAAAGGTGATTCAGTGGACTACAACAGGGGTTTTCACCAATGACCTTAGGTCTAAATTAAACTGGAAAAGTTGGTGGATTAGATCAGCTCTCAGTACGCCTGTCAAATTACCAAGCAGGCACCAACTCTCTGGGAGGAACCAAGTAAACTCCTGCAAACTACATGTTCACGTTTCTAAAACTGAGCATGTTCTCTTTGCCTGCTGTTTTGTCTTTAATATCTGAAGAAATCCAGGAGGAGCCAATTCAGGAGAGAGGATGTTTACAATGGGCAGTTTATTTTAAAAAAGAAAGGAAAACCTTGCCATTAATTTTTGACAAGGCCACTTTTGTCTCTTTTGTACTAACCAATTATCTACCTAGGGTAAGCAATTTCCATGATAAAATGCGAAGTGTTTTGAATACTTTCCAGACTAATCAAGATTATTTTCCAAAATGCTACAACAGGAACTTCCCATAATAAATAACATCACTATTTACAACTTAAATTGGATAATTTGGAAGAAAAAGGCAAGGTTTGATGCCAGAGCTGGGCTCATTATATCATACACACACACACTTTCCCATTCCCCTCTTGTCTCCCCACACTGCTTGCTTACTGCTAGCCTTAGTTTTTCCTCAGAACAAACACTGAATCCAGGTGCAAAAGCTCAATTCACATGGACTGCAGTGCACATTAAATTACTGCAGGTTTGGCTGCTAGTAAATCCCTGCTGTTACTCACCATTGGATGTTGTGCTGGAGGCAACGGCTTTCTCACTGACATCTGTTCGAGTGGAGGATTTCACAATGGGATTCTCAACTTTTTTCTTCTCCCCGGTGGTAGAGCTATGGGACTGGGCTTCCATGATGACTTCTCATTACTTCAACTCTCTTCACAATGATACCTGAATAAAACAAGGGAACCATCAAACTTCCACATACAGACATCCAAAAAGGCAGGGAAAAAAGTCCAGGCAAAACCCCTGCCATGCTTTTCATCCAAAGAACAACATGCTGCATCTTGGCACTAGCAATCTATGGCTACCTCACAAAGCCCACTGAATCAGCTTTAATGTCTTTGCACATACCTTTCTAGCTAGAATCTCAGGACAACTACTCTGTGCAGAAAGTTAGGCTGAGAAAGGGTGAGAACTGCACGGTGGCACATGCTCTTTCTCAGTCTGAGGGCCAAATTCTATTTCAGAGCAGCTTTCAGCAGGCAGATTACAGGCAGGGGAAAGAGCAAAAAGTGGCAGCTAAGTGTGCCAGCAATTTTTACTTAAGAGTACAATTCCATACATGTTGGTACAGAAAATATCACGCCATTCCCAGCTGGTGCTGCTGGGACTTATGGGCAGCCCTCTTCTTGCTTCCCCAGACATGCATGCACGCATGCACACTCACCCTACTCCATACAGGAGTCCAATGTATCTCCTTTCCCTCTCACAAGTACACCTTCTTCCGCCTCCCATGCTGCAATCAGACTTTCAAAAAGCCTCTTTGGCACAAATGGAGCATTCTTCAAAGTCTTAATATAGCAAAGGACAATTTTTCCAGGAAAATAAGCCAGAATGGAAAGGCCCCACAGGTGAGAGGATCCCTTCCTCTGCTCTTCAACCTTTTTGGACTTAAAATTCCCTTTAAATCCGAACATGGATTCAGAGTATGCTTTTTTTAAACCAGATATTTGCATGGGGCTCATGCTACTGTTGCTACCTGCCTTAGCTCAGGAGTTGAAGATGACTGGCTTTCAACAAGCATGGGTAACTTGTGGTCCTCCAGTTCTGTCCTACAACTACAATTACCCCTTGCCAACATAACTAATCTGGAGGTCCGCAAATTGCCCACCCCTAGCCTTGATCAAATCCACACAAATGTTTCAAGTCTATCAGCAGAATTCTACCCATTATGCTGTGGTGTCCCAATTCATTAATTCTTAATGCTGCTATATTTTTAATGCATGAAATAGAAACAAGTAACTTAAATCATAGGGGGTTACTTTCAAGTGGCATGGAAGGAACATAACCTTTTGCAGGAAGCTTGGTTATGCCCCCTCCCACCCCCAGCCAAAACCAAATTGTGACTAATACAAGATATCTGGTAATAAGCCAGTTCTTCCCTTCCACCCATCTCCCCCAAGTAAGGAGCTCTACGGCAGAAGCTGATCATCCATTTGACTGTAAATCCAAATATTTAAACTTCGACATTTACATCAGCCCAGCTAAACCGCAATGAATTATATCTTCATGGTTGATCACATAAACAGTTCGTTTTGTTTGTTTTAAACATGTAACTCTAAGAAAGCGTTATTGGAGTACCACACCTGTGAAAAACTAAAGAAAAAGGGAATAGAAAGGAGAAGCAATGGCTAGTAACAGTAGGACTCTTCCTCTAAACAACCCTAAAATGGAAATCCCTAAAGGGAACAGGAACTGCTGTCTTGCCTCACACCATCTAGTATCAGGGTCATTTGTTCCTGCTCACTATTCATCTATTTCATGTCTTTCAGGGTACAATCTTATGCATCTTAATACAGGGGAAAGTCCTATAACTTTAGATGACTAGGGAATGCTACGACTTGCAGTAATTTCTTTAGTCTAAATCTAGATAGGATTATGCCCTCAACAAGTAGAACTCTACACTGCTGTGGACTGATGACAAGATACAACCCAACAAGGATTCAAGAAAGGACACAAATATTTCTCATGTATAATCTATCTCAACACATGAAAGTCTGCTCAAGTAATCTGCACATAATCAAGAGCTGGCACCTATTGAACCTACAAGCAGTAATGCGTTGGAGTTAGTATCAATGATGGCTTTGGTATTTTGGCACCTGAAGAAACAAAACCTGAAAATGACACACAAACCATCCCATGCCACCCTCAAGGAAGCTAGTGCTTAAAATAAAAAAACTGGCAGAGAGCAACATCACTGTTCTGGTTTGGTCAGCAAGGCAAGTTATTTCCTCCTTCCCCACATTCGACAAATAATATGCAGAAACTGGTTTCCTTCAGATTCCAGGAACCTTCCCTGCTTGTTCACTCAGATCATATGTTTCTACAGCTACATCCTATTCTGTTTGCTTATTGGTCTTTTCTTTCATGCATGCCTGAAGGCACATCCAAGATGCATGCTGGGCAGGCAGCAAGCAAACACAAACACAATTAAATGCAAGACTGAAACATTGGCTCTCCTGCATAAACGTTCTGCACAATCCACATCAAGTTGCCCTATGGTAAAGGCCAAATCTGCCCCTTCAACAAAATGAGGTGGTAGAGTCCTAAGATAGATGAAAGGGCCCTACCATTTCAAACTGTAGGTGGAAGTGCGCTTGAAGGCTTATCCACATACCCAAATCCCTGCAGGTACAAAACAAAAACCTAGCACAAATGAGAGAAGGTTTTAACCCTGCCTCCTTCATGGGTCACTTATACACAGCCCCTTTTGTTAACAGTGGCTGAGAAGCTGACACTTTGCCTCCTGGCCAACCAGAGAACACATGGAGAGCTGAGAACACATTCATGCCTTGACCACGTCCTGCAAAAATCTGAGGGACCAGCAGCACACTGACTGGCAGCATGCTTTAAAAGTTGTGCTTAATCTGATTAACAGTAAAATAGAAATCTACCAGTTCAAACTGGATCAAAACACAGGAAGCATAACACTTTGAAGGAAGGAGTAAGCAGAACCCTAAACTGAAGTGCCAACCAGGCTATTAGGAGGTCTAGATTTAGGAGGAAACTGTGGTGGAAGAAGTTAAGGGAATTACCATTTGTAAGTTAAAGGCTAGAACAATCAGACTGGCTTCAAACAATGAACATAAATTCCATGGGGGGCCCAAAACAGTGAAGAATTCAGGATCCACTGACCTTGATGTCAAAACTAGTCTTGATCCTCCTCCTGCTCTGACTGCTCATACAAAAATGAAGCCGGGGAGTAAAAGAGAGCACTCAAAAAAGAGAGCACTGTCTTATATAGCTCAGTTTTAGCTTTGCTCATCTTGATCACTATAGTTTTCCAATGGGGATTATGGAGAAAAATGTAGGGTTAAAAGTAGCCACAAACTGTTCTTCTGCATGTGTGTGTGCCCACAGACCCACACATATATGCAGTAGCAAATGATAAATGCTGGAGTGCAGGTTCTATTCATGATCCTTCCCATGGCCATATCCCCCAGAAGAGGCCAAGAACTGCATGTAGTCCTGTTTATCTATCTCCAACTTCTTCAAGAAGCAGGTGTTTTTTCAAAAAGTAATAGATTCTAATTTCCCATTCAAGGACAAGACACCCTAAAATACTTTGCATTACAATGGAGAATCATATATTGTTGCTGGGGAAATGCATTTCTTCCTCAGCAGTCAAGAAGAGTTCAGCAGGGAAGCCCAAGGAAAGTAGCAGATAATGCCAACATTCATGTTCAGTAATGAAGTACCAGGCTGCATGCATCCTTGTGAGCCCTGACTCCACTACAGTATTGCATGTATGTCTCTACTTAATGTGATTTGCACGTACTGATGTAATGGTGGATGTTAAAGTGCACGTGTTCAGGACACCTTAGAAGCCTTGGAAGCCAAAGATGCTACCATGAGAGTTGCAAGATTTTATTGACTGACTGATTGATTGATTGATTGATTAAGACTTTGACTTTTAAGGAATTAGATCTGATAGACAGAGTGCCTGAAGAACTATGGACGGAGGTTCGCAACATTGTACAAGAGGTAGCAAGTAAAGCCATCCCAAAGAAAAAGAAATGCAAGAAAGCAAAATGGCTGTCTGAGGAAGCTTTACATATAGCTGAGGAAAGAAGGGAAGCGAAAGGCAAGGGGGAAAGGGAAAGATACACCCATTTGAATGCAGAATTCCAGAGAATAGCTAGAAGAGATAAGAATGCCTTCTTAAATGAGCAGTGCAAAGAAACAGAAGAAAACTATAGAATAGGGAGGACCAAAGATCTCTTCAAGAAAATTGGAGATATGAAGGGAACATTTCATGCAAAGATGGGCATGATAAAGAACCAAAATGGCAGGGACCTAACAGAGGCAAAAGAGATTAAGAAGAGGTGGCAAGATGACACAGAAGAACTATACAAGAAAGAGCTTAACATCCCTGATAACCATGATGGGGTGGTCACTGACCTCGAGCCAGACATCCTGGAATGTGACGTCAAATGGGCCTCAGGAAGTCTGAGCAACAACAAAGCTAGTGGGGACGACAGTATTCCAGCTGAGCTATTCCAAATCTTAAAAGACGATGCAGTAAAAGTGCTACACTCAATATGCCAGCAAATTTGGAAAACTCAACAGTGGCCACAGGATTGGAAAAGGTCAGTTTACATTCCGATCGCAAAGAAGGGCAATGCCAAAGAATGTTCAAACTACCGCACCATTGCACTCATTTCACATGCTAGCAAAGTGATGCTCAAAATCCTACAAGCTAGGCTCCAACAGTATGTGGACCGAGAACTACCAGAAGTACAGGCAGGATTTTGAAGAGGCAGAGGAACTAGAGATCGAATTGCCAACATACGCTGGATCATGGAGAAACCTAGGGAGTTCCAGAAAATATCTACTTCTGCTTCATTGACTATGCTAAAGCCTTTGATTGTGTGGATCACAACAAATTGTGGCAAGTTCTTACAGAGATGGGAGTACCAGACAACCTTATTTTTCTCTTGAGAAACCTATATGCGGGTCAAGAAGCAACAGTGAGAACTGGACACGCAACCACTGATTGGTTCAAAATTGAGAAAAGAGTTCGGCAAGGCTGCATACTGTCGCCCTGCCTGTTTAACTTATATGCAGAGCACATCATGAGAAAGGTGGGGCTAGATGAATCACCAGTTGGAATTAAGATTGCTGGGAGAAATATCAGCAACCTCAGATATGCAGATGATACCACTCTCATGGCAGAAAGTGAAGAGGAACTAAAGAGCCTCTTGATGTGGGTGAAGGAGGAGAGCGCAAAAGCTGGCTTGAAACTCAACATTAAGAAAACTTAGATCATGGCATCCGGTCCTCTCACTTTCTGGCAAATTGATGGAGAAGAAATGGAGGTAGTGACAGATTTTATTTTCCTGGGCTCCAAGATCACCACAGACGGGGACTGCAGCCAAGAAATTAAAAGACGCTTGCTCCTGGGGAGGAAAGCTATGGCAAATCTAGATGGCAGCGTGATGTCTCTGCTTTTTAGTATGCTAACAAAAGTGCATATAGTCAAAGCTATGGTTTTCCCAGTTGCAATATACGGCTGTGAAAGCTGGACCATAAGGAAGGCTGAGCACAAAAGGATTGAGGCCTTTGAATTGTGGTGCTGGAGGAGACTCCTGCGAGTCCCTTGGATCACAAGGCGATCAAACCAGTCAGTCCTAGAGGAGATCAACCCTGACTGCTCTTTAGAAGGCCAGATACTGAAGATGAAACTCAAATACTTTGTCCACCTAATGAGAAGGAAGGACTCCCTGGAGAAGAGCCCAATGCTGGGAACAATAGATGGCAAAAGAAGAAGGGGACGGCAGAGGATGAGGTGGCAAGATGGACTCACTGAAGCAGCTGGTGTGAGCTTAAGTGGACTCTGGGGGATGGTGGAGGGCAGGAAGGCCTGGAGGAATGTTGTCCATGGGGCCATGATGGGTCAGACATGACTAACAACAACAACAACAACAACAACAAAGACTTTGATATGCCGTCCCATATGTGTGGCATCTTGGGACAGCTCACAATCAATAAAATTAAATACCTTAAAAAAATCTAACAATAAATAACATATAAAATGTGACTGTAACATTAAAATACTAATTTTTAAAATAACAGTTGAATAAAAAGGTTTTGACCTGGCATCAAAAAGAGTGTAAGCTCAGCTCCAGGCGAGCCTCTCCAGGAGTGCATTCCATTATCTGGGCGCCACCACAGAGAAGGCCCTACTCCAAATAGATGTATGACGTATAGAAATTACCTTGAAACTGATTTAACTCTCATGGTTTTCCTCAAAGAATCATGGATATTGTAGCATTGTAAGTTCTTGTTAATACCTTCTAGTGCATTCACAGAGAAATAATTTCCAGGGTCCTTTGGTCTGGAGAATGAACTGGTTTGCATGTTTAATACTGACATGAACTTTTATGGCACCATTTGCACCTTACAAAGATACCACCATCTTACAGCTGATTTATTTCAGGTATTTTCTGATAAAAGTAAGCAGTTGCCTGGTACAAAACCTACTTTACAAACCACTGAATTCTATGCCTGGAATTTCTCTACAGCATGTAGTTTCATACCATTAAGAAATCTGAAAGGTTACCTTATCAAAGGAAATAATGTGTGGATATTTATATAGTTCCAAATCTGTCTGTTCACACAGATTGTGTAGAATGCTATAAAGTCTAATGCTTGAAACCCGTATCTACATTCCTCTGCTTGTATCTTAAAATTTGCCAGTTCATACCAACTTGTGGCCCTTCATAGGTTTTGGCATCTAGCTCCCATGACCTGTCATCATTGGCTATACTGACTAGGGCTGATGTAAGCTGTAGGCTAAAACATTTAGAGTGCCACAATTAGTCCATTCCTGCCCCATGGTGAAGATTTGTTGCGCCATACAATTTAATACTGGAGAGAAGGGACTGAATGGTCTGCACAATCTGTACTTTCTAAGTATTCTCCTAAAGAGAAGTTTTAGCCAAGCCTTCTGCTAATTTTGTTTATACAGAGAGTTCTTTTTAAAAATGCAAGGGCATTAATTCATGTAATTCGATTACCAGTCAGAAATGATGCAGTCCTGCAAAGATTGTACCACATGAATATTCTTAATATGCATGCCAATGATTAATTACTATTTATTTTCTGTTTTAACAACAGCATCTTTCTGTAGGGTGCCAGAAATTCCATGTATTTGCCGAAATACTGTTTTAACACAACACCGCGGGGCAGGACTCAGGAAACGGAAAACAGAAGATATCTGATAGTCTTTTAGCTGCCGGCATTTGAGAACATACATATTCTTATGCATGGAGCCACATTAATACCCCACTCCTATACCTGGAGCTACTCTAAGCTGCTTCCCTGAATTTTTAGGAGAAAAGTCAGTGGCCAACAGGTTCTCAACCCGGGGTGCTCATACCCCCAGGGGATGCAAGATGGCATTTCAGGAGGTGTGCCAAAGAGGAAGGCTGTATCACGATTTGTCAAAATTGGTAAATTGTGACTTTTTCACCAAAAATTATCCCAATAATAAAATTATTTATTATTTTGTTTGCATTTGTTTCTTTTGTCAGTCAAGACAAAATGTAAAAATCACCTGAATCCACAGGCAGACTTACAGATCACAACAAGAAAGTTCCACATTTTGGCAAAAACGTGCATGAGAAGCAAGAACAAAGAAGCCACTGTATTTTTTGTTCACAACTATGATTCATTTTACCGTTTACAGTTAAAAGCTTAGTTTTTGGTTTAATTTGTTCACCAACAATACTCTATGTGCCTCAGTTTGTAGTTTAAAAATTAGAAATTTGACTTCTTCATCTTCAAATGAGATTTTACTTTTGTAGGGGGTGCAAACATTTTCTAGGGATGCAAGGCATAGAAAAGGTTGGAAACTACTGCTACCCATTAGAGTTAAGCACATGGAGAACCACACAGATCACAGCTCACTCAGTTGCTCAATACGAAGTCTAACAGTCTAGGACTTCCAAGATTTCTGCCAAAGAGCAAAAAACTGGGCTGAATGACAATCACTTGAGCATCTGCCACTCATTTTAAATTTAGTATCTTTTCACTTAATGACTTGCTAAGTTAAGACTACTGCCCAATCACATGCAAGATAAATGGTGGCAGGAAGCACCATCACCTCTGCTAGATACATGAAGGCGAGGGTTAGGGTTACCCCGCAGGGCGGGGGACACCAAAAACATGGAAAGAAACATACCCTTTTCTGTTTTCTCTAGGGAATTTTTTCAAAGGATAAGATGTGAAATTTGGGTGAAACCTAAAAAACAAACCCTTTCATGTAATACCTTTTCTTTTTGAATTTGTGAAATGCTTTTTGGATAAGACTTTGCTTGCTCAAAATGTATGAACATTTTTCTGCAAGATGATCTATATCACTGGATCGAGTTTTACTTGATATCCAGACATGCCACTAGCCCCTAATAGTGCTACTATATTTTTGTCTAAACAACAGGATTTCTTTTTTAATTAAATTCTATACTGCCTAATACCTGAAGCTCTAATGAAGTAATAAGTTATAGCTTATGTGTTTTATTTTGTTAGTTAAGCGTGAAAGTTAATATTGACCTTATTCTACCATTTTCTGCAAACACTAAGTTTTTTCCTCCCAAAACTACAATCCTAATATTTTCCCAGAAAATAAAGTAGGGACGATGATTTAGCAAAGGCAGGTTTCAAGCTGTCCATGGGAAACAGTGATCATTGGATCATATAGGGCTTGAACAATCCTCTTGATCTTTTTTTAAAGTTTCTGTAATAACATAAAATTATTTGGGTTTTTAGTATACAACAATTATAGTTAAAGAACCCAAAACAAAGATTATCTGTATTCCCATTTAACACACAATAAAACAAACTTTATAGAATGATGAAGATTATACTACTGTTTTCACTTTTTATTTGAAATGTATGGTCACTATTATCTCCCCAATATACTTCTTTCTTTCAGTGAGTACTACATGTGCATATTTAAATCCTGCTTTCAAATACTGAAAAGCTAGTTTCTAAAGTTATTACCGTGCCTGCATATACAGTACATAAGAATGATAACCACAGCCAAGAGGGGAAAAAACCACACAGCCCTGAACTTTCATAGGTAAAACACAGGGATAAACATTCCTCCATGAAAGCAAACAGTCATGGTCTTTTTCCATTCAACCATGCCTGATTCTTTTGCAATTTTCCCGCAGGCTTGATCCCATTCAACAAATTAATCTGAGCCCCACTTTCAAACTAATCCCTCTCAGGCCAGCAACCTGCTTGCAGGTGCATCTCTGCTTTTCAAAACATTAAAATGCAAGCTTGCACCAACTTAGTTAAATTGGAACCATGATGTGAACAAGTTGTTGGTACATGCCCACTCAGAAGTAAAAAAAAATCCTTGGGATGAACACAATGATAAAATATATTAAAATATTCTTCATTACATCAGTAACATCGATAGCTGGTGTGGTACACTGGTTGGAGTCCTGGGATAGGACTTGGGAGATTTGGTTTCTACTCCCTATTCTGCCATGAAACCCACTGGATATCTTTGGGTCAAACACCAACTGTTAGCCTAGCCTACCTCCCAGGTGGAACATAAATGAAATGTAAGAATAATCATTGGTGTAACTTCACTTGAGGCGCTCCCCTCATTACGCACCTATACATTGGACTTTCATGAATCCCAAACTTTTGGCTGACCATAGTAGCCAGCTAAAAATCTGTGCTCATCAAATACTGAGGGACATGAGGTCTAGTGTGTGACATTTCTTTGAACTTTGGAATTGCTCCAAGTGCCTCAGGCATACCATGGGATCAGCTCATTCCTGTCCTTGGCCCCAAGGTAGAAAGGAAAGGGAAATGAAGGCTCACTCTCTCACTATCCCTGGTATTACATTTTGCTAATTTCCATGTCTCCAGTGTTTGGCACAAGCTCAGGGCAGAGCACACTCATCTCCAGAGGACAAAGGCTCTCACCAGACTGAAATATACAGTGTAACCTCCCTGGATTTTTTTTTATTTTTTTGCTAGAAGGTGTTATATAAACATTCACAAAATACACAAACCACAAATGCATGCCTTTGGAACAGTTTCATTTCTTGGAGTCAAACCTTGAAGACAATGAAAACTTGACTCATATAGACTAACCCTTTCCTTCTAGGAAAAAAGGAAAACCATGAGACATAATTCACAGGAGTAAACATCTTTCCTGACTTCATTCTCATGACATTACAATACTCAGGTGACTAGTATACCACCCGGAACTGGCAAAGTGCTGTAACACCTGACCTAGCTTGTAACCTACAATACTAAACACTGCTGTAGCCAAGACAATCTGGTGATGAGGCAGCAATCCCAAGACACAATCCAAACAAAAAGGTGCTTTTGGGTCATTAACAAAAACCAGTCCAGGAACTGCCATTCAGCCTGTTCTGTATCATCTGAAACATCATGTCTGCAACTGAGTGCTTCTGAACTATCCTGGATGTTGACAGCACTGCTTTGGGACAGCTCAGGCTGATGCACCACCTGCCTGGAGACGGCAGGTTCAGCTACTGCCACCTATTCAGGCCAGAGTACTGCAACGCACTGTACACCAGACTGCCTTTGTAGAGTACTTGGAAACAGCTCGTGCAAGATGCTCCTGCCAAGGTGATGTAAGAAATGCAAGACCCAAAGCAATCTGCTCTGGTATGATTCCATCTACATTGTCTCTCAATTTATTCCTAATCCAACTGAAAGAGTTGCCTAGAACTTTTACAACCCTAAATAGTTTCGGGTTGAGGTATCTAATGGACTGCTTACTTCCATGTGATCCTGTCCATTCATTAAGATCTACAAGACAGGTTCTGTGTCCCATCTCCATCTGAGGGGAGTTTATTGAGAAAATGTGGCAAGGTGTTTTCAATTTTTACATTCAGACTAAGCTAAGCCCATCTTGCCTGATTCGTAAGAGTTAAGACCATCCTATTTTACGTAGGTTTCAAGACTGGATGATCTGTTTCACTGATAGGAGTTAATACTGAGTTGTATGCCACTTTGAATGCTGCCTATGTTGGGGAGGTGGGGTTAACATGCAATTTTTGCTACTTATATAAGCCACTTTCCAGACATTTTTACAGCAGATGCTTATTACACCAGTTTTCTACCATATACAGTTCCTTGCTATTGAGGCAAGGCACAAACCCAAGTCAATAGAACTGCACATTTTCTGTAATTCCATGTTTACATTGGCACTGGGCACAACATTTAGACTTTTGAGCTTTAATTTTAAAAGAATACAGAAGTATATGGTCCTTAAGGCCTCAAAATCGCAATATCCATTGCTTTTTTCTGCACTAGTTATTAATGCACACATAAGTTCCTAATGTTATCAGTTCAGACTATGCCACCTGGTACCTCTGCTACACAAATGCAAGTGCAATGAAGGACAAAAATCTTGTGATACCCTCAGTATACAGGAAAAGTGAGCTGTGTGAACCTGCCAAGAGTGAGGAACAGCAGCGATGAGCTTGACCAGAAGTATTCTGAAATCTGGAATGCACAAAAATGTGAGCAAGCTGGTTGGCCTCCAAGCCTATACCAAATCCAGTTCCTAGCAAGCTTACAAGGTTTTCAAAGTACTGTACAGTGGTACCTCAGCTGACGAATGCCTCAGTTTACAACCAAATCGGGTCGCAAACAAAAATTTCTGAAAAATTTTGCTTCAGGTCACAAACTCCACATCAGGTGACGATCATAATCACACCCTTCTCTCCCCGAGCATGCCCGCGATTGCACTCATCTCCTCCCCAAGCGCAGGGAACACGGGCACAATCATGGTCGTGCTGAGGGGGAGATGGCCGCACTCGTGCTCGGGGGGCGGGGGGGAGATGGCCACGATCTTTGTTGTCACTTTGCTTCAAATTTTTGTGATAAAAAAAAATAAAATAGTTACAGAACAGATTAACCTTATTTACATTGGACCTTATGGGGAAATCTGACTTGGCTCACAACCAATTTGGGTCACGACCAGAGTCCTGGAAGGAATTAAGTTTGTGAGCCAAGGTACCACTGTGATTCTTCACTAAGGACAGGTATTTGCAGCAGCCAGGAATGCCTTCTGCCAACTTTAGTTGGTAGGCCAGCTGCAATTCTATCTAGAGAAATCAGGCCTACCCTCAGTTATGGTTGTCCTAGAGGATGGTCATATCTGGGATTGCCTTTGAAGATGACTCAGAAACTTCTACTGGTTCTGAATGCAGCTGCTGTTAGGGCTAGACAGTTGCCTCATATTACACCAACTATCAGCTGCACTGGCTGCTAGTGCATTTGAAACTAGCACCAGTTGTCAGTGATACACCTTCCTTTTCTTTCTGATGCCAACTATTCAATGTCTATTTGCTTGCATGTACCTTCTTTCTGAAAAAAGCTATTTGTTTTACTGGTGAGTTTTGCCTTCTTCTTATGAGCTGTTTTATATTTTGTATTTCACTATGAGTTGGATTCAGATTTAGGTGTGTGCAACTAGACAGGCAGAAGCAGACTTCCCCTGCTACACAGAAGCCTGTCCAGCTCACTGAAAATACAGTGGTACCTTGGCTCACGAATGCCTCAGTTCGTGACCAAATCGGATCGCAAACAAAAATTTACGAAACATTTTTACTCAGGTCGCAAACTCCGCCTAAGGTGACGAGCCCGATCGTGCCCATCTCCCCTCCTCCCCCGAGCATGCCCGCGATTGCGCCCATCTATGGCAGCGATCTGGGTTGCGCTCGTGCAGGGAACGTGGGCGCGATCACAGTTGTGCTGGGGTGGGGGGGAATGGCTGCAGTCTTTGTTGTTCTTTGTCACTTTGCTTCAATTGTGATTAAAAAAAATAGTTACAGAATGGATCAACCTTATTTACATTGAACCTTATGGGGAAATCTGACTTGGCTCACGACCAATTTGGGTCACGACCAGAGTTCTGGAACGGATTCAGTTTGTGAGCCAAGGTACCACTGTAGGAGGTGCAAAACGCTCTTAGTTTTTTCCTTCTAAAATATCAACGGTTTTCTGCATCTGTTGCTTTATTGTCTTTGCTCTTTTAACTGATTGCCTTCTTTCAAATTCCTATCCCCATTTCTATTTGATGCTGCCAGAACTGTATTCCATTCATTAACAAGTGGTTTGCATCCACTGAGAAGAGCTGTCTGAAGTAACAGTGTCGCAGCATTCATCATCATTACATCAGCAGTAGGGAAAGTTTATGCTGATTGCTATCAGCATCCAGAGTGCCCTGATCAGTGTGCAAGCAAACACAGGACGTTTAATTTTTTAAGAAATGACTCTGGGTATTTGGGGTGTTCATATGCGCTGCTTTGATCCGCGCTACTGGAGGCAATCTTTGGGGATCTATCGCAACAGCGCAAAAGCGTGTAAAAGTGAACAACGCAAGGGGTAGCATGTAGAACAATCAGAAAATTAGTTTCTTTCAAGAATAAAGGGCCTTTTATCAATCGTATCAAAATCTGTTATTCCAATTCTTGGAAATAAAGGATAAAGAAAGCTCCATCTTGGTCAGATCCATTCAAAATATACACAAGACAATTTAATATGAGAGCTATTTTATTGAGATGCATACAAGCTTGTGTTGGGCATGCTAACAACCCAAAGTCCTCAGAAATGTTTAGCAAAGATTCAAGCAAATCTATAGTGACAATTTCCTGAGAGCCAAAGGCTTGTTCATAAAACACGGCATACTTTTAAAGTCTTTTAACTCCGTGCTACCTTACCTACCACTTGGGCAAAAACTCCCCCCCCCCACAAGGAAAAAAATGTTTCTTGCATCCATCCATCTATTCTGTGAATACAACACAGGCACACACAAATATGTGCACACACACACGCACTCCCCCAAAGGCGTACCAAGTATAAGAAAACCCACAAGATCGTAAGTAACACTCTCACCTTGCTGCTGCCACTGACAGAATCTCTGTTGGTGCTCAAGGATATTTGCAGCAACCATCAACAGTTCATCATAGCTAATATAATAACCACCACATCATCATCATCATCCTCCTCCTCCCCACAAAAATCGAACAAATGTGTTCATTTCATGATGCTGCTGTCTTTTTCAAGTGTGCTTTTGCTGCTCTTCAGTTTGTGCAGTCTTTCTTGGTCAATTTCCTTGTAAGTTTCAGCTGCCAAAGGGAACTGCAAAATAATTAACATATATGGAAACCGACAAGACAAAACTGCATATAAGCTAATTTGTGCACTGTTCCAGGATCCCATCACCAAGTTGGCAACTGAAAAGCATGGAAAAAGAGGGGAAAGCAGCAAATGTCAGTATCTGCCACTTAGCGATGAAATCCTTCAGATTCTAAATGCTGAACTGACTCTTCTCAGAGACATCCACATTGCTCCTAGTGTCCAACTACTCCAGAAAAGGAAAATATTAACTCCCCAACTTTTCACAGCTCCTTTTCATAGTATTTACTATTGCAATTACTGCCATGCCCTGCCAGTTCTATTAAAACAAACAAACAAACAGAAATTTATGCTGGAAAGTAAATAGAGGGGAAATTTGTACCAATGTATGGACTAGGAATTAAAAGGCAGATATTTTTGACTATCTGTGGTAATTGCTCCATTACTGCAATTGCACAAATTTCCCTCCATTGACTTCCTAGTAATTACATTTCTGTGTATTGCCCAGTCCAATAAATTACACAAATATTCCTAGCAACTTTTTTTAACAACAACAACCCCTTAAGGGTGGCAAAACAGGAAAGAGTAGCTGGGGTGGCAGCGGCAGCAACATTTGCACCTTTCTCTAGGGGGCCCCATTCACCCCTTTCCACTGAGCTGCCTCATGGAGGGTTTTTTATTATTTATTTTTAGAACTCCAAAGGAACTGTAGTAACTGAAGCAGCAAGTGCTGCAAAAAGACCCCCCAAAACTGGGGGAGCCAATAAGTTCTCCTTCTGGAGAAAGCTGGAAACCCAACAGGTAGAAGGCACTGAGAATGTTTATTCAGTTCCTGAAATAGAGCATTGCATTGCTAAGTGGGACATACTCCATTTTCCTGCTCCACACCAAAACTTCTGACTGATGAGTCAGCAATTGCTCCTGACAACTCTGTATAAGTTAACCAATATGCAGCCTCTCCCTGTCAGTTTTTATGCCTACCTAACTCTACTTTGACAACTGGAACATCAGAGGAAATTGACTACACAGGCCTACACATATCTGACCACTGTAAGAGTGCATGTGTGCATTTGCAAGAGACAAAAAATAATAACAATACTGCAAACACATTTACAAAATTTATAAAGGTGATCTTTTTTAATGCAACCCCAATTGCTATTTTTGAGGATCTGGGTGGAAGCCAGCAGTCACCAAAAAGAATTAACAATGGCAGCTGGAAAGGGAAGACAAAATAGGTTTGCCACAAAGGATACTGAGATACAGAGTGAAGGACTAAGTCAGGAGCCCTCAAAATTTTTAAACAAGGGGCCAGTTCACTGTCCCTCAGACTGTTGGGGGGCCGGACTATAGTTTGAAAAAATATGAACAAATTCCTATGCACACTGCACATTAAAAATAATTAAAATTAAAATTAAGTAAAAATTAGCTAAAATTTAAAAAAGTAAGTAAAAAATTAAAAAATGTTTGCTCTGCTTGCTCGGCCTACAGCAGAAGCCCAAGATGATGCTGCGCTGCCCACTGAAAGAGAGAGCATGACACAAGGGGGGGGGCCATGAGGGTGCACTTGCCTCGGTTGAGGCTTTCCCGGCTCCTTGCCACTGCCCCGCTTCCAAGCCGGAGGAAGGTCCCTTCACAGGCACTCCCCCAGCTGCGGGAGTGGGAGGCTGGAGAGGTGGGTGTGGGACGGGTCCCCCAGCCGGGAGAGGGCCGTGAGGAGGGAGGTAATGGCTACTTTCCGAGGGGAGGCGAGGGACAGGGCCACAGCTGGCTCAGCAGGGGGAAGAACCATGGCAGCCACCCAATAGTGGCAGCGGCTTGGCCGGAGAAGGCCACGGCAGAGGCGTGGGAGCCATGGCCCTGCTCCCGCTTCACCTTGGCCCGTCTGCCCCCGGGCTCGGCGAGGTGGCCGCAGCTTGACCCACAGCCCGGGGACATAGCTCACAGAGTTAAAAATAGATTTCAAAAGTTATTTTTCTTATCTTCTATCTTTTTTTTAGTGTCTTCATCTCCCTCTATCTTCCCACCACCCTCCTTTCTTCTGTATTCCCACTCTGTATTCAGAGCCAACACATGCGTGTACTATAGGGAAGAGCTGGCGCACACACAGTTGAAGAGAGCTGTTACAATTTGGCACATGCGCCAGCTCTCTGCTAGTCTCTGAAACTGAAAGACTTGCAGAGAATGCCTGTGCTGACTCAGAGCTTTCGGACTCATTCGGAGAGCATTTTTTCCAAGCAAATCCAAAAGCTCTGAGGCGGCCAGGTAAAGGATCATGGTGGGCCGCATCCGGCCCACGGGCCATAGTTTGAGGATCCATGAACTAACAGGTAAGAAGTGGGAGACAAGCCACAATGAGCCTGATGAGCAAACAGTCCACACAGCACACCTTACTCACAGAGCACTTTAGCATGTGCAAATGTAGTAGTTGTGTAAATGTGGCCACAGAATAGTACTTTATTCTACAGACGCAAACAAGCAGGGAACTGCCTTATCCTGGCCTTGCTCGTGCAAAACAACAACTTATTTGTTTTAACCCTGATTTTTCATGAATGAGCAAGCATGCTTAGTTCATGCTGCTCAGTCACTTCCACTTTGAGTGGAAGCAGCTGAACAGATCGGGGTACCCCACTTGCAATGACAAGTAGACCAGGAACTCCAGAGCCAGAGTTCCTGATTTGAATATCATGATTAACAACCCAAAGAAGGGGCATTCCCAGCTTGGTAGCAAGGAAATGATTGGACACTATCATATCCGTTATCCAGATTTTGCTTGAAGTCTTGAAGTGATATATACACTAGGTTACCAGGTTACCAAGTCAGGCCATTGCTCCATCCAATCTAATGTTACCTATTCCAAATTATGCTGGCTCTGCAAGGTTCCAGGTAAAGCTCCTTCGCAACCCCTGTTTATGCAGAGAGGATAAACATCAGTCTCTGAATCTTCTAAAGTAAGCCACCTGGATTAGAACCAGGGAGAGCTGGGTTCAAACTCGAGCTCACTCGCTAACCTGGAGCCAGGCATTACTTCTTAGCCTTATATAGGTGTTGTGAAGATAAAATGGAGAGTGGAGAAATGCCACCTTAAGCTCCTTAGAGGAAGAATGGAACAAAAATGTAGCAAATGAATCCCTGCAAAGCATGTACTCTGCTACTGAGCTAAGAAGCCATCCCCAAGCATATCTGAGAATATTACATGTCAACTAAAGCTCTCATTCGTTGTTTTCACAAGCTGTCATAATTTTTCTAATCCTCTTCCTTGTTGTACGTTTTATTTTCTGTGCTATCCCTAGACTTAACACCAACCTAACACTTTTCCTCCACAGGAATGATTCTTGTCAACTCTACTCAATGGATCTTCCCCCCAGAACGAACTCTACTTCCAACAAAGCATTGTTTATTAGGCATTGCTTCATGGGATGCAAATTTTTGTTCTGCACTCCTACAGGAGAAAAATCTTATACATATGTTATATTTCAAGGGATTACTTAAACACAGAAGGAATGACTGCAACCAGTACAGGCATAATACAGGTTCAGTAATCAAGGAGCTATAGTTGATGGCATCCCCATTTTTAGGGTACGTTCTGTGGTAAGCTTGACTTTGCCTCCAAGTGCAACACTGAAAAGCAGGTTCAAATCCTCCTCACACATGAACTAAAGTCCAAGTAATAACTGTCTAAGTACTTTCAGTAACCTAGAATAAGAATTGCTTATCTCAGTGTCTTTGAGAATAATGTTAGCATTATGAAACTCATGTGTTGGCAACATTCAAGGAGGTCACATAAAGAAAACTTTATCTTAGTGCCCTTGATCAATTAATGAGTATACATATTAAAATTCTTGATTGTGCTTAATAAATTCTCCATAATTAAAGAAGCTTGCGTGAGAGAGAGAGAGAGAGAGAGAGAGAGAGAGAGAGAGAGAGAGAGAGAGAATACCACTAGGTCTGCTTTTGCTGTCATGCCCTACTGTCATAAATGTGTATTTTGAGTACATGCACAAGCTTGTGCCTATGTCTAGACCACAGTGAGAAAGGCAACACTATACTAATCCTGATCTTCATGGCAATTCATATGATACAATCATAGGTAGCTTCTAATTTTATTTTGATGCACTTTATAAAATGCCACCAATGATGTGATTCAGTGCCATTTTTAGTAGAAAGATATAAATTAAATAAATAATAACTGATGTTGAAATAGTCATGAATAGCTAATATCTCATACGGCGTGAGTTCAACATTTCTTTTTATATGTTAATTTGGATAGCATTTTTCCATCATGTATAAGCCAAGATTTCAAAAGCTTGCCAATCCATAATGGGTAAATCTAGGTCCAGCAACACAGGATCCAGAGTAAAGCTAATTAGAAAAAGCAATTACAACTATCAATCTCAAGATTAGGAAACTAGAGTGAAGGAAATAATTCAATGAAGTACCATGAACAATTGATCAAATGTAAAGGGAATAGCTCTACCACCACAAAAACATGATCTTTACCTGGTTATTTGCAAACTGAATTACAATGAATTAACACGCGAATGCTATCTTGCAAAGAAGCCCTCCTACCTACACATTCAGGAGCTCAAAGGGAAGAGGAACTTTTTTAGACCTTCCTGACTTGGCGGTCTGGTAGCAGAACTTCTTGATTTAGTGCCTAGTAGCAGGCAAACTGACAAGTGGCTATTTACAAGTTTGATACAGTTCTTCAATTGCTCCAAGCCAGAAGAAATCAGCATCTACTTTTGAAGAGGTCCTGTTGTCAGGTTCTATATTCTACTCTGCACCTCTATGTTTGTTCATAGATTGCATTTACTCTACATCTACAGCATCAGAATTGAACAACAAATATCA
The DNA here is from genome assembly GCF_004798865.1 of Varanus komodoensis. Taxonomy (NCBI): domain Eukaryota; kingdom Metazoa; phylum Chordata; class Lepidosauria; order Squamata; family Varanidae; genus Varanus; species Varanus komodoensis. The sequence goes on along the minus strand of NW_025335269.1, from coordinate 12,117,725 downwards.
GCTAGCTAGCTAATTGGAATTTTGCCTTAGTATTTCAAGAGTTGCACTAAAATAAAATAGTATGACAGCTTCTTTGACCCAGGTCTCTAATTTTTCCTAGTTGTTAACCAGCATAAGGGATGCAGAGTAAAGACTGAAGGAACTTTTCCAAAAACTCAATTGTTATTATTGAAAAACATCTGGAATGTTTTAAACATAGCTTGGATTGTTTACTGAGGCTATTTTAATGTTTATTATGTATCCCTGGGGACCCAGATAGGGCAGAAAGGCAATTTATAAATATTTTAGTTTTTTTTAAAAAGCACCAATTTCAGGGCTGGACCAATGCCAGGTATTTGGTCATGTGGTTATCTAAAATTCTGGTGCAGGCATCAGAAATTTAGAATTTACAAATCCGTAGATGACATCTAGGAAAAAAATTCCCAGTCTTGATAGCTCCCTTCTTAAGCAAACAAACGGCTTCCACTGAGCTGATCATACATCAGATGAAGTAGTAAGTATCAATAAGTAAAATTTAAAATCCATTTGAAAACTTGCATCCTAATGCTATGTACAACTGCTTGCATGAAAACGTGTTCTAAGAATAAGATGTATCAGAGTTATCTGTAATATCTTAAATGTTCTGTTCATAAAAGATTACAGAGCAAGATCAGCTCCAGAAATAACAGGCCTAACTTGAATTGAATATACTTTTAAACATCTTATGGCTTCCTTTTGAATTCCTTCTTCCACCCCACAGCTCCTTTAACTGCATTCAAGTAAACAGGAGTGCAGGGCAATTATCCATGAATTTGTAAATGTGGTATCTAACCATATATGTAGAACAGCTATTTACTTTTCTCATATGTTATGTTTTGTTAAGATACCATGCCACCCCCCCCCCCCCGGTTTTCTCTCATCTAGATCACTGGATGTCACCTGAAGAAACTCATCCAAAGCTATCCAGTTTGAGTATGTTTATCAATTCCATTAGGAGAGGAGAGGAGAGGAGAGGAGAGGAGAGGAGAGGAGGAAATCCATAAGCATTTACGTAGAAAGGAAAATGCCCACCCTGTATTTTAGTAGGCAAAATCATGGATGAACTACATTTTAATTTCTACATAATAACCACTCTTTTCCACTGTGAAATATAACCTAGTGCTAAGCATGGGGCAAGAAAAAATGCAGAAACCTTTTCAGGATCAATAGTCCATACTGCATGTATGGAGTTTGTCTACTCCTGCCCTTTTATAATTTTGGTCATTCTAAAGGAAAGAAATATGTTCGGAAGGGGACTATCAGCATCTCTTGTGGTGCTGACAAGCAGTCTTAGCTTCCCCAGCTGAATATGTTACTAGTGTTATAAATTCTTGTGGCAAGTTTTTTGAATCAAAGGGGTAGTGGTAAGAGAAGTATCTCCTGTCACTACAACAGTTTAATAAACAAACTACAAACAACATCAGTGGTTCTGGATCCGGGTCCTGGTTTCATTTCTTTACCAAACAAAATATAACCATACCTATTAGCTGCCGCTTCCTTTTATTGTTAAGTATTGAACCTAAATAATTTCTTGTGCCATAGTTTCCATTCTCACTGAAGCATTGCTATATGGCCTCAATCCCAATTACATAGAAATTTAAATCTATCATTGTCACCCAAGAGAGCTCAATGAAGAATATATTTAACACACAATAGTCTCTGACACACAGCTGCGACATGACTTTCATTTAGCTTATGTAAATCACAGACTCCTGCATCCCACCTTTATCAAACCAAGTGTTAAGCAAGATCACAGAGCCATAGGGTTCAACTCCTGGAATTCTGCTTTGCCTGCTCACTGTATTTTGTTTAAAGATGGAACATGCTCTCACATTCTAAGCAAAGCCAGATGTTTTTCACCTTTCCAGTAAAGAGCATGACAAACTTTATACACCAAGAATAACTTCAATTGTAAAAATATAAGTCATTCCCTTCCAGCATTGAAACTTCATTTCAGGCTTTACACTTGATTTGCTGTAAAACAGGTATTAGAACAATTTTACAGGATAGGTGGAGGAAAGTGTATTTTGTTTTTGCACTGCTGCAATAAAGGATAAGAAGTGACAGGAGAACTACTCTGATTTTCTACAGTGGAAATTATCTTCAAATTCTTTCTTCAAGAATCACAAAACTCTCTCTACTCATTCTAAGAATAAACATTTTCAGAGACTCTTATAAAGTTGGAAAAAGTCAAGCCATGCCACACTTAGCCACATAGCCAAGCTAATTATTGACCAAGTTAGGATGCATAGGATCCAATTTTTTTTACTGATGTAAAGATTTTTCCAATCTTTTTACTGATGTAATCTTTTTACTCTGAATTAAATCTTGCAGATTTCAGTGGATTAACTTTCAAGCAAAGACACAGAGGGCTACAATCTTCAGCACAATTCTGAAATTGTCTCAGTGTATCAGATGTGACTTACTTTTGAGTAAAATGCACTGTACTAGAGAGCACCTACTGAGAAACTGTAGGTTTGATACTACTGTTTTAATTAACTTGGAACACAAGCAATCACACAATAATAATGTATTAAGCTATAATGAAACTTAACAAAAAAAAAACCCCAAATTAGTATAGCATGCCACATTTTAGCAATCCCCTTGCAGCTTAGGGTTAGTGAAATGCCTATGTCCTATTCCTACCATAACAAACTCACCGGATGAAGCCAACAAAGTTCCTAAGGAAAACCCCAACCCTTCCCACCTCTCCACACACGCGCGCACACACACTCCTCCAATCTTCTGCAATCTCTGCAGAAGGCAGACTTCGAAAGAAAGCAGGAGCTTGGAGACTGAGCTGGAAGGCAGGGAGGAGACTTACCTCGAAACCTAGCCAAGCGGAAATCAGAGCAGTAATTCTACAAGTCGGCCGAGTACACTTTGAGAGCTACAGTGGTGTGAAGAAGTGCTAGGCAGCTATGCCTGAAGGCATCGCTAATACACTGATGACTAATGACTGGGCCAGGAAGACAATGAATTTGGGGGCTGAAAACTAAGAGAAACCATGCAGTACCTTGACAAATGGGCTTTCACAATTTCATTCACTGAATAACCTTTAAGCACAAAATTGGCTCAACTTCCCTTGGGAATTACTTGACACATGTTGTTGAGCAATGATATAGGTATTTTCCTAGTTTTAACAAACCACTTTTACACTAAATACATAAACATCATTGCAAAGAATGAAACCTGGAAGTTAACTGTTCAGCAGCTATGGGCAAACAAGAATGCAAACCTGAACAGACAGACAAAATTGCTCTTCCTTATGGGGGATAGATAAATATTCCTGATTTCATACTGTGGAAACAACTTCAATTTACTTTTTCTTCTGGTGGTAGTGATCCTTTTTTTTTTAAACAAGGAGGGGGGAGACAATTTGCATTTTTCAAGACTGATTATACAACCACTGAATAACAAATAGAGATGAAATGCTAAAAATCCAACAAAATAAGGTTCATTTTCTGATGGACTAATCACCATAATCAAATAAATCAACTTCTGTGTAAAAACTTTACAATGCTATGCACAATCACTGCTCACCAAGGCCCAAAGACAACAGCATCGCCCTGCTAACGGAATGCTTTTGTTGTTGCTGCTGCTGCTGCTTCATCAATGTAAATAGCCTTCCAATTTAAAAATAACAATGTGAGCTATTTTTACAGACAAAATAAAATATCTGAAGTGTCTCTAAATTAACAAGAGCCACTTAGCCCAGACAGCATTGCCTTTAGCAGCTCCTAAAAAACTTCAGAAAAAAGGAGATCTTAAAACAGGAAACTTAGCAAGCTCATAAAACTGTTGTTGGAGCCAGGAACACATAGCATATTTAATCTGCAAACTGTGAGAGAGTCTACAATGATTTCAGCAAGATCTGAGACATGCCCTCAAGGTTTGCTGGGATCTGGGATTAGGGAGTTGATAAGAACCTCAACTGCCCATGGACATGTTTTTCTTCTGCAGTTAAACACAAATGCAGAGAGACGTTTGACTGCTGCTTGGCGTTACTGCTCAAGTTATATAAAAGCTTTGCAGCTCCTTTTGCTGTCAATATATCAAAGTTGAAAAAAATCATCAAAGTGTGAAATTTCATTTAAAGTCTTTGCCAGTCTACAGCTCTATTTCACAGACCTATCAAATAAAAGTAAAGATGAGGAAAATACACAGAGAGAACTTGAAAAAAGTTTTACAGTGTGTTCCCATTTTTGTTGTTTATCTCTTTTTTATTTGTGCGTGTGTGAGAGAGAGAGAGAGAACCAGAACAAATCCATTACTATGTAGAGAGGCAACAGAACAGGGAGGGTAAAGGAAGAAGGCTGAAGGTAGCTGTTTTAAAAACACTTGCACTGAAAGTATTCTTGAAATCATTATTAGAGCTGAGCCTTTTGTAAAAACAACTCGACAAGATTCCCAGGGTGATTTTAGCATTTTCATTCCTTACTGCAGCTGATCAAACAAAATATGGCTTGTGTTCATCAAAACAAATCAAATAAACTGCAGAATATGAGGGCCAGTCATAGGAAAGCCTTCTTCAAAGTATATCCTTAGATCAGAGGATTTACTAGAGCTGCATAGAGTAGACAACTCTGACTTTTGAGATAATCGACTATAGTCTAAAAGCATTAACATTCCATTACTAAGGTCTTCCTGAGGATTTCATGACTCATTGATTCAGTCTTGCTTCAAGTCTCCTTCTTCTTAGTACATTACTGTCTCCTCATGCTGGAGTGCATGCAACAATGGCCATTAAACTGTTTCCTTTCATAATTCTCCAGCCTCCCCCTTACTAGAACGGATCCCCATGTTTAATAAGCATCAGATGATTTACTCAGAGGGGAAATGTAGAAAAGTTTTCTGAAATGTCTTCAAACATCAAATAAACACTTTTGAGAGTGCAGAATAAGCCTGTGATGTGTGCAAGTAATTACAAGTGATTTCAAGAAAGAATTGTAAAATAACATTACTCTTAAAAGGAACATGAACAGATAAGTGGTAAGTAAACCAAAAAAAGTTATCCTTACTCCACTGGAATAATTTGGAAATCAGCCAAAATACTTTAAACTTTTCAGCATTTGAAGCAAGTGTTGCAACTGATTTGCTAGCAACAGAAGTCAAGTTTGATCAAACATCTTGCAGAGAGAAAATGCTCTTTATACAAACATCTAAAATTGAAATTACTTAAGAAAATAATACAAGGTGGTTAGAACATAACCATGAATCACTTTCATTTCAGAAGATGTGACTTTTCTACAGAGTTCTACTTGGTGGCTATTATACAAGTTCTGCATAATTTTTGTTGAGATGGTGCATGCAGTATCTTCTTTGGTTTCGTATTTCTTAGAGTTTGCTGCAGCAAACAATGCCATGCTGATGAGCATGTGCAGTGATGTGACTTCAATTATGCACATGCAAACGCACCCTGAATAAAGTGCTACTTACTAGCTTTAATTTTCTTTCTTTTAAAAATTACATCTGTTAACCCATTGTCTTTGTTTAATTCAGCAGATTCCCATCATTCTGATCTTAAACATAATTATTTCAAAGAAAATTATATTTCACTAATTTCATTGGAACTTATTTTCTGGTTAGTGTGTCTCAGAAACACGGTCCAGTTATCTTATAAGCTATAATCTTCACACACACTTTTTCCATCTATAGTAAGTCCCACTGATCTCAGTAGGACTTACTTTTGAGCAAACATGAACAGAATGGAAGCTGTAATATTTGACAAAAAGTAGCAGCCTCCTTACAGTTAATTAAAGATTATACATGTTTATTTTAAATTAGGCTGCAAGAACCAACCAAAAGTCATTTAACAGTATGCTGCAAGCAATTTCTCATAGGTAATTTAAAAAATTTCTTTATGTAGTTTACATTAAGCTAATCATGGTTAGTTTTTATAGGCAACCTCGACTCAGCTCAAGTAAAGTGTTAAGTATTTCACAAATCTTCAGAATTCTTTACATTTTATACATTGCAGTCTTCTCTCAAAATAAACTTTGAGATATGCAACTAATAAACTGTCAGATCCCAATTAATGTTTAATAAAGAGCCTAAAGGAAACAATTATAGGTATCAATCACCAAGGCACCTTTTCAAATTAAGAATGTAACCACATAAATATTCCAAACAGCTAAAGGGTACTTATAGTGGATTTCAGCCTGTAACTGGGCAGTCCTTTCTCTCCTTTCTACTCTAAGCCCTTAAAAAAGGAGGGGAAAAGCAAAGCTTGGTTCTTCCTTGAGAGTTCAGTGGATCCAAATAGGTTCTTCTGTTGGTGCTTTGCCATAATGTGGATACTTAAAAAAAAGAAGCAGCAGCAAGAGAGACAAGTCTAAAAAATGTGTTCTAAAAAAAATTGGTAATTTAATGAACCATATATTTTAAAAGATGTGGGAACAGCTCCATTTTCTGTGACCCATGGAAATGAAATTCAAATAGCAGGCGCAAAGATCAGAATGAATCAGGCCTGATTTTTTTTCTTTTTTGTTCAAGTTTAGTGACCACAGAAAAAGAAGTGGGTTATCATGGTATGGCATAATAACCCTTGCTGAACTGATTAATAGGTCATTTACATATTGACTTGCAAAAAGTGGTGAGCCACCTATATCTTGGGTTTGAAAAAAGGTTCCGTTAGGCTAGGTTGTGAACGGCCCATCATTTCAAACTGAAGTGGCAGCTGGAAAATGTGGAACAGCTGGCAAAGAGCAGGGATAAAATGTTTTACATAAATATCTCTACATATAAACTGGCAGAAGGCCACAAACACCAGACCCAAAGGATGGGATCAACACGATACACCAGAGGATTCAAATAATTGGGGGCAAGAGGGGTAGCTTTTTACCTTTATTCCACGTGGTGTTTGCAGCAGACAATACCCAATTGGCAGCCTCTCAGTTAGAAAAGCTGCAACTGTGAACAACCCAAACTCACCAAGGGCTACACTAACACAAAAAAACAAATACTTTCCTGGAGCCTTTTAAGGTTCTTTTGATGTGCGTATTTGTCCAAGAGTCTAATCCAAATTGCTTTGTCTGCAACTATTTACTCTGCCTCTCACTCTCTTTCCAAGTTTGAGAAAGTTAACTGTTGGGTGCGATTCATACAGCTTTCCAGTCATGCAGTCCTCACCATCCAGAGAATGCAGTTTGGAAGAGGGAGCCAAACACCAAGGGAAATCTGAACAGAAAAACACTCCTATTCAAGGAACTTTTGATTTGCAGCTTGCCAAAATATAAACCTCTCAGCTAACAACAGAAATACATCTGATGAAGTGGGCTCCTGCCCACAAAAGTTCATGTCAAAATCAACTAACCAACAACCTTGAGGCTGCCACAGGAATTTTCCCTCATTTTGCAAATGGCTAGTGGCATTAAAGTTTTTACAGTTAAATAAAGTTAAAGACAAAACTTCCAGTGTTTTGACCTAGGAACTTTGCCCTCATCTTCTTTTACCCCATCTCCCTTCCTCAATAGCTTTCAAGAAAATGAATCAAACTCAAAAGAAAAGAGACAGATTGAAAATGCATCCTTCCTTCTACTACAAATAATAGCAAAAGGTTGTATACAGTATCACATCCGATCACTTGCTTCCACCCTTCCAGATGTGGCAAACTTCCAGCCACCACAGAAACTGCTGGCAAGAAAATAAGTGCTATCCCCCCCCCACCCCGGACTTGGAAGAGGCCAAGCAGCTGCTGCAAGCCTGCAAAATTTGCAGTTCAACTGAACTGTGGGACGTTAAGCCTCCAAATCCTCTCTGACTGTAGCTGAGCAGACATTGCAAGTTGAGAGAAATAGCTGAACTAGGTGGTTAAATGTCCCGCACTTTTTTGCATTCTGCAACTAGATCCGACCCAATATGTTTACTCAGGAGCAAGTTCCATCGAGTTCGAGGGCATGGGACTGACTCCCCAGTAAGTGCAGGTAGGATCGCAGTCAAGGATTTCACTTCCAGAAGCGCTGCAAGCCACCTGAGGTCCTTAATTCTTCACCCTCTTGGCCTCCCCATCCTCTAAGAGATCAAGCACAGAGCAGACGCTCTCGTCCCTCCCTCCTGCAAAAACAAAAACAAAATCCACTCTGGCTCCTTTGCAAGCCCGGCGTGTTGCAAGTTAAACAAAGAACTTTTCTCTCTCACGCACACAGACACCCCCCAACGGACTACGTACCTCCTACTGCAGCCGGGACTTCTGCTGGGGTCCGAAGGCGCCCCAAACTTCCCATAGGAAAGGACCGGGGCCCCCACCCGTACGCCCGTGGCTGCACACAATGCGATCGCTGGCTCCTCAGCGGCCAACTCTTAACAGCACCGATCCCGGAGGATGAATGAAGGCATTTTGCTTCTGTTTTGGAGGGGGAGCGAGAGGGGAGGGCGCGATGGCAGAGGGAGGGGGAGGAGCAGGAGGGCTCGGGATGTGTATGTGTACGGGGGGGGGGGGGGTATCTTGTTTTATATTTCTGCCTTCCTTACATACAGAGAGCTCGCCCGCTCGTTCGCCCGCCCGCCCTCTCGGTTTGCGCGCGCGCGTGTCTGTCGATTCCTCTTTTCTCCACCAAGATCTTACATCAGTTCCAGGGATCCTGTAACCCGATCCCTTCTGACTCACTTAGCCCTGAGTGACATTTCTCTGATTCGGTTCAACAACAACTAGAAGAGAGCAAGGAAGGAAGGAATCGAGCAGTCTGATTTTGCAAATCAAAACTTGCACGCAAGAAAAAGGTTCGACCACAATCATTTCCTCCTCCTGGACCCTCAAAACGGCCGGGTCTGCGTTTGGTTTGCTTTTTCTTTTCTCCTTTTTCTCTCCCTTCTGGCTCCCTTTCAATCCATAGACAACATTCCACGCTCCTACTCACGTGTTCGAAAAGTTGCCCGTTCCGCTGCTTTCTCGGCCGCCTCCGCCTCCTCCCGTCCAAGTTTTACAGATGTTGCAGGGTTGTCCTGCTCCTCCGCCACCCTCTTTGCCTTTCTTCCTCCTCCTCCTCCTCGTCCTTTCTGTGCTTAGGGGTGGGGAGAAGATCTACCAGGCAGGAGCGAGCGAGCGAGCGCGCGCGATTTTGCTGGAGACCCCAGCGCGGTGCTCTCCCAACTTTATTCTCTGCGTGCCTCTCCACGTGGGGGGGGGGGCGCGGAGGCGAGGAAAAGGAATTTCTCCCCCCTGATACTTTTCTCGATCCTCTGCCTTGCTGCACGACTTGCAAGGAGCCCCCCACGCTCTCATTCGCTCGCATCTAAAAGCAAAAAAGGAAAGGAAAAGGCGGGAGGGTGGCTGCGAGCGGAATGGCGGGAATCCGAAAGTGACGAAGTGATGCACCCCCACCGCCGAGGGTTCTCACCCTGGGCATGGGAAGAGGGAGACGGGAGGGCTGGGGCAGCTCCGCACGGCACGCACACGCTTCCCTCTTGTTCCTCGGGCTTTGCCCGAGCAGCCACTCTTCCAGCTGGGAGGGAGGCAAGATGCCCCTCAGGTCAGACGTCCCGGATTTCCCTCGATTCCTCCCTCTCCTCACTTGAGGCTGCCCCGTCTTTGTCTCGGGAGCTCTCGTACACACGCACTCACGCCCTTCGTTCAGAAGTAGACCAGAAACCAGGTGGCTCACCTGACAACTTCTTCTTTGGCCACATCTGGCAGCCCCAGATGTGGGAACACAACCCGCACAGAAGAAGCTGGCTGTGGTTTCAGGCAGATGAACCGCACCAGCGTCAGTCTGGTTGTTCCCGTTTTACTTTTGCACCTCTTTCAGATTTTTTGCATGATAGAGGCTACAATTTAAAATGTGGTTTGTAGTCTTTGGAATTTGTTTGGAGCTTGGCGTTTTCAGGCTGTTCTTGAGGCGGCCTCTTACTTTTAAAAGAAGCTGGTGCTCTGTCTCCTAAAGCACTTGTTGATGTCTAAGGAAGAGTCCTGAGGAAAAAATGCCAGTGGCAGTGCAAGCAATGGACTCTAGAACAATTTTCCTCTCCTTTTACACACAGAGATAATCAGGTATCAAGCGTGTTTGTGGCTCATACCATTATTTTAGGGCATGTGCTGGGCAACACACACCTGGATGTGTTGTTTAAACAGGTCTGCTTCAATCAAAGTAAAAGCACATCAGCAGTTGCATTTACTCACTCAGATGCTGTCCACCTAGCCCAGTATTGTGGCTGGCTGTAGCTCTGTAAGGCCTAGGAGAGTGGTCTTTCCTATCACCTGCTACCTGATCCTTTTAAATAGATTGAATTGAAATCTTAGACTTTCTGTGCACTACACAAGTGCACTATGACTAAGCTTTGATCCTTCCCACTAACCCAGTTCTCACAAACACTAGATGCAGAGTCAAACCTGTTTCTAGGTTGTATCACTTCAAACATAATAGGTGGAGTAGGGGGAACACAATTTAATACAACTGCAGCAAATCCCTGGCACACAGAAATGCAGCATGTCAAGGAAAAGGCTAAATTAAAGCCTGGGGTGTTCAGAAGGATGCTTCTAATTTTGTCTCCCCCCCCCAATATTCTATTTGTCTATGAAAATATTAAAATTTTGAAACAGGATAATTAGCAAAAGGGGGAAATCAATGCATATGACACTCTGTATTCAGTGGCTCAGCCAGGGCTGGACTTTAGAACAAATGCAGGGCCTTGCAAGCAGGAGCAAGGCCAAACCACCACCAGAGGATGGGAGTGGCAGAGATGAAGGGTGGTGGCAGCAGGAAGAAGGCACAGCATCAGATATAAGCAGTAGCATACTGAGGCTGATACCTGTGGCTACAGAGCATCCTTTCTTCCCATTGCTTTTTTTAATGTTTGCTCAAGCAGCTGCTCCCAAGGTTACAGACACACCCACTACCTTAATTTCTCCAGAGTGCGCTGGGCAAATGAAGAGAGTGGTCCAGGGCAGAGCCATGGCAGTAGACATTTGGCTGCATAGCATGCTCACCTGACTAAGGTCGCAATCCTATGCGTACTTACCTGGGAGTGAGTCCCATTGAGGATTACAGGATCCACATATGAGTGGACCTTATGGCTGCAGTGTAAAAGTTTGAAAAGGAAAAAGAAACTACTTCCTCCTGCCACCTTGGGAGAGGGTATCAAGGTAAGTGGAGTGAAGTGACCAGGACATTGAGGTATGGGCACAAGAGCAGCAGGAGCTGAAGATCAAGTGTGGTGGCATGAAGGAGTCCTGGACTCTACCTTGCCCAGGAAAAGTGACTATCCGTATCACTGGGCACTAGACAGATGAAAGCAGACACCTCTCCTGGCTCCCTGCTCCTCATGTTTATATTTGTTTCTTTAAATATTTCAATTGATTGTTTTTAAGCTGTGAGTGTGGCATGCAGCCAAGCAAAGTGCTTCCACTCCAACACCATCTTCATGTGGATTCAAAAGAATGGTTTTATGTTTTGGAATTAATATCCCACCTCTGCCTTGTATTTAAGATGTTGGGCAGGTTACTTTTCTTTTAGTTTCATCAGCTTGTCTTATGAGAAATTTGTGTTTTGTGACCATGCTTTTCTCCAGATTCTACCGGGCCATCTTGACTTGCATTTAAGTGACAAAAGTTTGTGGCTGAGCAAGATTACAGATGTGAACAAACCAAAGCTATCTGATGATTTTAGGTTTAATAGGTAAGGCCAATAGCACCTTGCCTCCAAAAAAAAAAAAGACTGGAGAGAAAATTGACCTTTGCCAATGAAAACACAGTGTAAATGTTTCATCACCTTGACAATGAATACTTAGCAGAAACTTAGAACATGGAAGGCCCTTCAGCAAAACAGATGAAAACAGGCAACACTTTGTTGAAGTAACAACCTTCTTAACAATCTTTCATGTCTGTTCCAGAAAGTTCAAGTCATTATTTCCATTACTTAAAATTTACACACACATAATTTATTATATACTATACCTAGAACTGGGAAACTCTTGCCTCCAAACCTTGTTATCGCACCCAGCACTTGGGCATGATCTTGTCTCAGTCTCTCTATCACAAATAAAAGCTGCATTTCACAAAGTATTCCACAGAGCTAACTCCAAAATTAGCATTTTCTCTCTTCATGCCTGTTGCTGATTTGGGACCCATGTGGTATAACTTGCTGAGCAAATGAAGTCTTTTGTCATTTGCTGTCTTGTGATGAGCAGTTAGAGAGAGCAAAATGAAATGTGGTAAACATGTCCAGGACAAAATTTCATGTTTCGCATCTGAATCTTAGCTTAAACTTCAAACCCTATTTCAAATCAGGAATGGAAATCAAAACTATATTGTAAAGTTTCTGGATTTAAATACTGTGTGGAGCTAAAAGAGAAAAAAACAGGTATAGGAGGACTGACAAGAAGTTGAAGGTGAAACTTCCTACTTCCAAACACCAATTCTTCCCAGAAAATATCCCCATCCTGTCATGAGCATTAGAAGGGCAACACAGAGTTTGGGAATCCATGTTTCATTCATAAGGGATATCTCCATCCTGATAGTTTACTGTTAATAAGTTCAGCAATTTAAATTTTTTGTATGTTTCAATTTTTGGAGTTTTTTTTTCCTGAAAAAGAGGGTCTAAGACATTTTTATTCATAATATTAATTATTTTCCAAATGATTATCTCCCATTTCTACCTGTCACAGAATGGATTCTGAAAGGAAAAACACATGGATAGCATTGCCAATCATTTACCGTAGCAGGGCTCTTGTGCCTTAATGGATGTATGACAGACAGCAAGGTTGTATGTATAATGTCATGGTTCTACTTCCATCGCAGGTATCCATTCACCTGTAACATAATCATCGCAAAATTCACATAGGTAAAGCAGCCTGTCAGAAAGAAGTAGGTTAGTAATCCCACTCAAAAAGACTTGAAGTAACCTACTTATGGTTGGTCATCATGCAGGGCTTAGAAGAACAAAGAATGGCAAGGTTGAAGAAATGAGAAATGATCTGTGACAGAAAGACACTGTCCCTGGATGATGCTTAGATGGGCATGATAGAGTAAGGCCTTTGTCTCTGTCTCTGTGGTGACCAAAGTAATATTTTCCTTCTGTGACTCCTCATTTTGTTCTAAGTGGCCACTCTGGTATGAGTTGCACATTTGTGTTTAGCCAGGAGTGGCAAAGGCTGAAGAGGAGTATCTAGAAACCCCGCTTAAATGTAAGAGTGTATGCTTAACTTTCGATTGCCTACATGGGAGACACTGTCCCCAGCTGTTGCAGAAAGAATAATTGTTTCACTAAATCAGTTTAGGCAAGACTAGAGATAGGAAAGTTCGGGAAACAAACAGTCCTGTTTTTTCCAAGGACTGTTTCTGGGTCTTTTTAAAAAAGAAACAAGTAATTTCAGATAATGAAACATTTTCTTTCAGAATTTAAGACAAGGTGTTTATATATTGTTACCCAGCCCTTACTTCCCCCAAAGTGATTTATAAAAATATGTAATAAGAACACTTTTACTGAAAGGCTAGCAACATAAAATGTTTTGGAATGTCTGGAAACAATTGTTACTTTAAAAATGGTTTTATCCTTTCTGTAAGATTTCCAGTATAGTAATTTCTTCCATTACTTATGAATATTGATTGAGTGTACCTTTTACTGATAGACATTTTGGAATGATCAAGGTCAGGCTTAGTTTCCCAACAATCAAGTACAGTCACCATATTATAACATGGAAGCAAATACATATGCTGCACTGTTTGGGTCTTGTTCTGGGGAGTCTTATGTTTCCAGGCTTTCTCTTTTTAGACATTGTAGCAGTCAATTAAGATTGTTCCAATCTAAAACTTACATGTGAAAAAAACAAAACAAAACACTGTAGATTATCCCACCAGTGTCACTATATGCAATGGAACAGCATGTGGATTACCTTACCTATTGTCTTTCGTTTTTAATATAATTAAATTTGAAACTTGGTCTATGCAACTCATTGCCACAGTTTTTTAAATAAAGTTCTCAATTAGACTTTACCACTTGAGAATGTTTCAGCTATAAAATTTTAACTGCTACCACTAGAATAAAAACTCTCTACCTAAAAGAAACTCAACAGTCTGGGTCCTAAGGCATAGCATGGGACTGACACTACCTCCAGAGGCCACTTTTCAAAATGTACAAAATGCAGTGTTCCTCAATGGAAATTATTTGCAAAGGTGAATAAAATGTCACTCCAAATAATAGGTTCAGATTGCGTAAGAGTTCCACGTGTAAGTGTTCCCGGGAGGAAAGTGTTAGCAAAGCGTTCTTCCTATAGGCGTTCTGGGATGATCCACATTCTTCCCTTGTTGTGTATCTCACCCTTTCTCCATGGCTCCCATCCCCAACATCCCCCTCTGTGCACTCTAACTGGGCATGACACAAGGCCAGAGAAATTAAGTCCGATGCTGCACACTCTATCATTTGAGTTATGGACTCATTGTCAGGAGTTTTGATATTGCTGTTGCTGCACTGTAATTGGGTGTGGTTAATGGCAGCACAGTGGATTGGCAGATAAAGTGGAGTAGTTCTTTGCCCTCCACTGTGTTCCATGGACAGCTTTTTACTTCCCCTTTCTCCCAAGTCGTCCTAAGCCTCTATCAGTGCTAGAGATGGGACCAGGATCTGAGGTTTTGGGAAATATAATCCTCTCCTTTTCACACACACTTTCTGTCTAAATTTGACCACTCAGTGAGTCATTCATGGAGTTGTGCCAACATACCCAGAAGTCAATGTATACCCACTGGTGGAGGCATATCTAGAGATACACTGGCATAGAATAATTGCTAATGGGCCGGCTACCTAGCTGGCATATCTGTGGTACAGAACTGTGCCTTGAACTGATTTTTAAAATCAGCTAAAACCAGTTTCATAAAACCTAGGTAATTATCTCAATGAATGTGTGGAAATATTCACCACCAGTACAAAAAGGTCAATCTAAACATTCTTCTAATAACACATAGAACTACAGGATTGGCTTATTTATTTCACAGTGGGGACGTTAACAATTAAGAAATTAAAATTGTGAAATTTTACATAGCTCAGTCATCAACTCAAATGGAGACTGTACCCCAAAAATTTGAAGAACATTTGAAGAAAACTGAGAAAAGAAGGAAAGGAGCAGCAATGAAAAGTAAAACAGTTTCACTGGACTCCAAGATTAAGATTGTCCACACTATTGTATTCTCAACCACCATGTAAGGGTTTTAAAACCAGACAGTGAAGAATGCTGACAGAAAGAAAACTGATGTTCAAATGATGGTGCTGGAGGAGAGCTTTGCAAATCCCCTGGACTGACAGAAAGGCAAATGGGTCCTAGATCAAATCATACAGAACTTGCCTTAGAAGCAAAAAAGACAAAACTAAGGCTTTGGGAACATCATGAGAAGGGAAGACTCCCTGGACAAGACAATCATGCTTGGGAAAGTAGAAGGAAGGAGTAGAAAAGGAAAACCAAGTATGAGATAGACTAACTCTATAATAGATTGACTCTATAACAGAAGCCACTGCCTTGAATTTGCAAGAGCTGAACGAGGCTGTCATGGATAGGACATTTTGGAGAGCTCTCGTGCATAGGGTCGCCATGAGTTGGTGGTGACTTGATGGCACATAACAACAATCACAGGTACTGAGTTGGATTGAGACAATGATGCTCCAGGAAGGGGTGGTGTCATGCTCTCCCCATGTATTTTTATCCACATTTTAAAATTTTATTTTCTGCAGGGTTTAAAAAGAAGAAAATACCACCACTGTACCTTTTTTTAACAAAAAAATTGGGCAGGGCGGGCAGGTTTCAGGATGAAAGGAGGTCAGAAAGGCCTGATCCCTCCAGAGCACCACAGTCCTGATTGGAATCAGAGACACACGTAAAGAAATTACCTATGCATAGCTGCTGTGTGAGTAAAATAATGTTTCGATTGGCTAGCTGGACAAAGATAGGATTACTACTGAATCTAGTTATGCTGGCGAAAAAATGTTGCATTGCACTAGAAGATTTAAGTCAGTATAACAACAGTGCCAGCAGTGATACTGGCAGTATGTGAGCTAGTCAGTAGCACACCACCAGTGCCAGGAGCAGAATGCCTGAGAAATGTGCTTTATCCAGAAACCTGCACTCATTTGAAAGTCAGTTATGATGCACCTAACACTGACATAACAATCCAGGGGTCCTCAAACTTTTTGAACAGGGGGCCAGTTGAAAGGTGCCAGCAATGGGCTCAGGCTGCCAAGGCGGTGCATGCGGGGGGGTGGGGTGTGCAGAGATCCTTTTCTCCGAGCGAGTCCAAAATGATCTCCCTGCTCACAAGCTGGCGCCTTGCCATGCGTGCGCATGCAGCAAGTCCAAAACCTCTATGGTGGGCCGGATAAATGGGCATGGCGGGCCAGATCCGGCCTGCAGGCCATAGTTTGAGGACCCATATAACAAACTGTCCTCAAATAGCTGGCGTAAGATGACTGCTCTCCACTTGCCCGCTCACTCATGTTTTGGAGAATAAGGTTCTGACCAGTTCAGAACTTAGCTGAGAATAAGTCCCAATTCATATATTAGGACATACGATATAAGGAGTGTGTCCAAGTCTGTAAAACTACAAGCATGATACAAGAGGGATGCTAGGTGAAAGTCAGTTCACACAAAAGAAGTATGTTGCACAAACATCAGCCAAGTCCCCTCCATATATATATGCAGAGAAAGGAAAGGTAGATGATTTTCAGTTGCAGTTATTCTATTGCAAGAGGCCGTACAGAAATATCCACCAGGATTCTGTATTCCATGCTTGTAACTGAGTCAAGGCACACCACACAGGGGAGGAGACACTAAAGAGGAGAAGCCCATATCTCAGTTTAACTCCTGACTTCTGGACATCTCAAGGTCTGTAAATCCTCCCCATACCATGATTTCCTCCTGCTCCTCCTCAACTGTGTTCCAGCTTGACTACTCTTTCTTACTCTAGACTGGCGCAGTGTTCTTTGCAAGAGTAAGGACACCTTTTGCATTAAATGGGACCCTGTCAGTCCTCGTACCCAGGTGACTTCTCAACATGGCCTGGGAGAAACAGTGGCTTGATGTTCAGGCTTCTTGTACCTTGTACTGAGAAATTAGGTGCCAGTTCTTGAGCTGGAGACTCTAGCAATGGAGCCCTACTTCCTTACCTCGTACAAGTATAAGAAAAGGCCATACTAACCTCAATAGAGTACCATTGCAGCAGCTGGCTGGAATGTTTACTGCTGCTTTCAGCCCAGCGGGGCTCAAGGAAGATGTGTAGTAGCCAAAGCACATAAAACACAAAGACAGACACACTAGTTCAGGATTTTCTAGGCTTTGTATTCTGCAATTTTATTCCTTCAAAACACAAGATGATACTACAGAATTTGGCTTCAGTTTTGCTTTGTTTTTACCTAGCACACAACCTAAAACTAATCTCTTGCTATGCTACTACACAGACTACTATGTTTCTCTTTACCCCCATTCTTTGCCTACCCAGGAACTGTATATTTGGCCCAGGGCCATTATCTTTTTAGAAATAGGGCTCAGACATTCCTTCTATGTCCCAATACTCAATGGATTGCTGGCCAAAGCCATTTCCCTGCCTGAGGCAGAGCAGTAAATGGTTCCCCCATTGCCAACACGCAAGCCAAGGTGAATAGTATGCAAACCCAAACAAATTATTTTGGCATGTAAGGTGGAAAAGCCCTGACAGAAAAAATACAGAGAACTAGCAATTTGCTGCCCTTTCATGAAACCCACAGCAGCTCACTCTACCTACTGGTAGGGCTGGTGTTACCTGCGTATAGTCTGATATCAGTGAGTAACAATTTCATTCAGCCTACAAACTTCATTTTGAGACTGCCATTGATATCATGGCCACAATACTTGGCCTCTTCAGTTCTTCCCTAATCTAGTTTGGTACCATCTAACTTCATGGAGACTTTGAAAGCTTGTACAATCTTTTATGGCATTTTGGTTGTTCCTAACAAAGGTCTTGCATAACTGTAGTGTGTAGCCAAAAGGTCCCACCTCAGCTTACATAACTGTAGTTCTGGCTTGTCTCGCTATTCCTGGCAATGCATTGTGCCAAATAAACTGCTCACAGCTTGCCTTGAGACCCACCTGCACATCTACTGGGCCCTTGGATTGGGTTCTAGGTCCCTACAAGATCTGTGCAAGTTTCTCTATAAATGTGTGCACACACAGCTTCAGATGAGGTGCTCGGATGTCTTACATTACAGCAAGCAGCCCTCTATCTGAAAGGCTTCCCAAGGTCAGTCCTCTACTGAAACATCTCGTCTATCTGAGAGGCTGTCCTGTCCAACTGTGGTTTAAAAGATAACCATGAAAAAGGAGAACAGCAACCTTCAACCTTAGTCAGTCTGGACAGCAGAATAAGCAGGCACACAGATCATAGATGTACTAAATTTATATTCAAATTATACTAATTCTGAATGTGCATCTGTACACACATACACACACCAGTATATCAGTATACACAAATTGTATGTAAATATTAAGTCCTCTTAAGCCTTAAGTCCTCTTTTTCACCTTTTCACTAGTCAGGGGAAACTCAATAGGGAGAATTTCAAAACACCCCCACATACTTGTATCAAAGCAATATTCACAAATAGGAAATAGTGCAAATCAATCTGATGCAGAATTTTGAAATAAATCAGCATTCAGAAAGAGCCTAAATTGTTTAATAACATGACTACACTGCAGATTGAAAAAAGTTTAATAGTCATTCCTTCTCTCCAGGAAACTTCAAATAACACCCTACTCCTAAGTTAGAAAATATTCTCTAACAGATAATAGTTTCAGTACTGTAACTAAATTATGTCAGAGGAATTGGCTTTCCCGCTTTCTGTCCCAACACTGGAGGGGGGAAAGGGGGCAGATCAATGGTATGGATGGATGCCATGCCCCTAACACAGGGGAAACCTTAGACCAGTCTGAGAGCTGATCCCAATGTTACTCTCCCATTGCGATTCAGCGGGACTAGAAAGCCAGGAGGAAATGAGCGGCAACTGCCACTCCTCCCTCACTTCCACCCTAATGGCAGGAGCCCGGCAGGGCTTAGGAATGTTAGAGCACTGCAAACGAAGAACAGGATTGCCCTGTGTAACAGAAGACTGAATGGAGGGATGATTGACAGCCGAAGCCAGAATAGAAGGGGTGACAGTTAGTGTCATTTGGAGAAAATTAGTTAGGAAGAAGTCAGGCATGGTTAACAGCATATCAGGAAAAGTGTGGGGGAGGTTCCTGCACACACACACGTGTGTGTGTGTGTGTGTGTGTTTGTAAAAGAGTGAGTTGAATTAGGACCAGGAAGAGAAGAATTAGAGACCAAAGTTAATTAGTTAAATTAGTTAGTGAGTAGACTCAGATAGGGATGGACAAACCTGTCATTTTTTTCAGCTTCTCCTTTTTCAAGTGTTTGATTTTTCTTGCCTTGAACTTAAAACAAAAAGCCTCATTGGGTGGATTGCTCCTAATATATGCAGTTTTGTACATAATTTTGCCTTATTTACCTTTTTGCAAGGAATTTTCCTAGTATAATGCATTTTTAGGAATATATGCATTTTTTTGTTCAAATCTACACATTTTTTACATATTTAGAGTACTTCCATTACATTACATTTTAATATTAGAGTACTTCCATTACAAAAGCCAGAAAGGTGCAGCTTCAGTTTACATGTATTGGTTCAAAAGTACAAAATTAGATAAATGAAAACAAAATTATTTTTCCCCATACCTAAAATCAGAGACAAGGTGCTAATCAGAAGGGAGGGAGAGATGTTACTGAAAGCAGAGATGCAGTGTTAGGTTTTTGAAATCACTGTAGTTCTTATTCCATTGCTATTTCTTCTGAATGCTGATGTGTTAAATAATTATACAGTCTTTTAACTACCTGTGTTCTGGCCTGGGTAGATTTGAAGGTTGGCATAGCTCACCTCACATGCTAAGGATGTAAAGAGGAGAATTCTATTGTTCTCTATAAATCAATAGGTGGTAGCAGCTTGTTTTCGAGGGTCTTAGGAAAAATCTTGACTCAAGCTCTAGAGAATAGGGCCTTTTAGAGGAGCCCTAGGTACACTACACCATGTAAGAAAGCAAAGCCATTGAGATTAGTCAGCTGGTGATTTAGAGACAGTATATGGAGTCAGCTTGCAGTGTAGCCTAACAGGTCAACAGAAAGATCCTGGTGCGACTTGCTTCTGAGAAATGCATGTAAAGATGTAATTTCCCAAACATCAAGGCCATTGCATTGTTTCAAGCTGATGTGTACAGTTAATGCTTAGAATCAGTGTTTCTTAATTTGTCTTCTTGCTCCAATTGAAACAAAGCTTGAGTGCATGTTAGCAGCACTCATGTTTCCCTTGTTCTTCTTATTCCTTCCTCTCCTTTCATGCCCCCCCATGCAGATTGCAAATTAATCAGAGTAGAGATCTGTCTTATATTACTCTCTACATAACACCATTTGTAACAATGCAGGAGACTCAAACATCCATTTTATTTTATTTTTAATAGAACAAATCTGGTAAATACTCCCTCAGAATAGCATTATTTTTTTCACTCGTATTCTGTAAAGGAGTACTTTAAGATAAAGTTGCACAAGTGTTACAGTTAGGAACGCAGTGCTCCTTTGATTTGCTGGTACCACTAGGCATGGCTCCTGCAATGCGGTGCCCCTAGAGCCCCATCAAGATTCCGTTCCCCTGGTGGAGGCAGCCCTATCAGGCTCAAACTTCAAACTACAAAGGCATGCATTGGCTAAGGAAGTCTGCAACCTACTGACTGAAGATGGTACTGCAAGCTCCAAACACACATTTGAATTAATAAAACACAGTGAAGTTTTAAAATAGAATAACACTGTTGCATACCACTAGGGCCTTTAGTGTGCATACAAGTTTCAGGGAGCTAGGTTTTGTGGTCTCAGTACTACGACACTGACAGACTGGCAGTCTCTTTTAGGGATGAGCATCCTGGCTGGTCCTCTCATGAAGCTGAGTAAAGCAGTGTGTTAGGGGCTGGAATGGAAGCAGCAACACATGGTGTGTTCCCCTCTCCGCACCAAGAAGGCCCCATCGCAAAGTGGCTCTCTGGTTGCTCTCTCCTTGCTGCGTGTGATACATCAGGAAGGCTGAGCATAACAGGTCCGTTGGAGAGCCCTGCCACCCCACCCTCCTGCTGCAGCACACGCTTTAAAGAGAGCACTACCCGTGTGAGGCTCGGGAGTAGCCACCCACTCCTGGTTAACCCTGAGGATCCTCTCAGGGCATTCCAGAGGATGGGCTGACTTTCAAAAGAGCTGCATTGGCCAGAAAGTGTGTGTTTGTTTATCTTCTATATCAGCCAATAGGCAAAGCTCTCTGCGTGGTTCACCACAGTTGTACAGGACCATGGTACAATACAAATAACTAAGAAAACATTTCTAAAACAAAATGGCAGCCGAGCAGTGTTTTATAGAAAATATACATATTTCAAAAACCAGATATGAGTACCCCATCAAAGCTCTTATATCACCTCCAATAACTTTAAATGCCCCCATGCAGAGAGATGATTTAACCTGGCACTGAAAGGATAACACAGTTGGTAGTGGGCAGGTTTTGGTGGGGAAATAATTCCACAGTTAGGGGACCACCACTGAGAAGGCCCTCCCTTTGGTTGCCACCTGCTAAGTCTGCCTTGGGGGCTGCCACTCACAGGAAGGCTCCAGATATTGATCATACTATAGGTAGATCGCAGTTGGAAGTGGCCTTTGTGATCCCAAACGATGTAAGGTGTTATAGGCTAAAACCAACACCTTTAACAAGTCTTGAAGCGTATAGGCAGCCAATGCAACAAGCCAGATTGGTGTCATGTGTTCAGACTTTCTGATCCCTTATTTGTGTTATAAATAGTAAAAAATATAACATTTTATATTAGCTGAAGCTCCTGAACAGTCCTGAAGGGCAGCCCCACATGGCATGCATTGCAGTAATCGAATGTAGAGATGATCAGAGAATTGATTAGTGAAACTATGCTATCTCCGTTCAGATAGTGGTGCAGGCAGGCCACCAGCTGAAATGGATAGAAAGCAGCCCAGGCCACCGAGGCCACCTGAGACGCAAGTGACAAAGATATCTCCGGAAGGGCCCCCAAGGACCTGCTCCTTCAAGGTTGGGCCCCACCCAGAACAGACTGAATGCCTTCATTCACTTAAAAAATACCCACTAAAAGCATCTCAGTCAAGCCTGGATTGAGCGTCAGTTTGTTAGTCCTCATCCAGGTCCTGATATAGCACACGCACAAGCTCATCTGGTGGGGAGTCAAAGGAGAAGTAGAACAATGTATTCTCAGCATACCAGTGGCAATACACTCCAAAACTCCAGATGCCCCCATACAATAGTTTCATGTAGATATAAATGGCATGAGGACAGAACTGAGGAACCCAGTGCTGGAGAATCCATGGGGCCAAACAGAACCAGGGTCTCATCGAGCACTCAAACAACCTCACCAACACTCTCCTTTGAGACCGCAGATACAAAGAAACAGGAATTTCAATTGTTTTGATGCCAACAGAAGGACAAGATTTTAGTGATATAAAAATCAACCAATTTTATGTGGTGTGTTTAGAATCAGTTACCCTTGAAAAACTCTCTAAGTTCTAAAATAGAATAAGATATAAAAGATTTCTCAGTTTAACATCTCTTGGATTATGCAAATAGAGCTAAAAGGGCAGGTTTTTCTCTTTTTTAGGCAAAAATGACTGAGTCACAAGATGTGGGTTTGATTAAAAAATTGTTGTGGAAAAACTAGGTTTAGCTGAGCTTGCTATAAGATCCTATGCAGGATATACTTTGGGAGGGGATCTTGAAGGCTGAGTTAAAAGTCTTACCTACTCTATTCAAGATTTCTTGAACATGGTAGCAAGTATACAAATGCTCATTAAAAAGGATCTGTTGAACTTTGTCATCACCACTTCCCATGTACAGATGGTGAAAATCACATTATTTTAACTTAAGTTGCACCACAACTGAAAAATCCACTGATTTCCTTGGCAATGAAAAGCAAGAACAATTTATGTAATAGGCATTAGGTCATAATCTTTATTCATGTGCTTAATTGTCATTCATTGATTAAAAACTTGGAACTACAAAAATAAATTAGCATTGTGAAATGGAGAAGGGGACAGAAGAAATTGATTTTGTTAGTTTGTTTTGGAAAAGAACAAAATTATATCCGGAAGACAACTTTAGAAATTTGTTTCAGTCTTAAGATTATTATTACTACTATTGTTATTACATTGCATTTATATCCTACCTTTTTTATTTTGCAAGGACCACAAGACAGCTTACGGTTCTCCTCTACTCCATGTTAACCTCACAACAACAGTCCTTTGAGGTGTAGGCTGATAATGAGTGACTGGCCCAAAGTCATCCAATATTTCATGATTATTCAGGGACTAGAACCCCGATCTCCCAGGCTCCCAGTCCAAAATTCTAACCACTCCACCATCTTAAATGTATTCTCATTTTTTTAGCCAATGCCTTTTATAGGATGATGGTGTATTAATATTATAATATATATTATATAATATTAATATAATATAATACATTAATATTAATATTGTAATATTGTAATGATGATATTATAATATTATAGTGTGGAAGACCAAACTAGCAAGGTGTAAGTGCAAAGACTTGGAAAGAAATTTGACTGGCATTGTAGGCAAGTCACAGCCTTCCCATTTAGAGGGCCTAATGAGGATTAGTTTGGAATTGTTACTATCAGTACTCCACTTTTTCAGAGCAGCTTAGTGCCCACTTTGGCTTATATAAACATTTTGTTTCATAAATCCATTTCTAGCCACGTATTAACAGAACCAGAGTTATCCTGTAGGTGTGATAAGAACTGGCTGCCTCATATTGTGCCCCAACTACCTTTTTTCACACCTGTGGATGGCAGAAACCTAGGAAAAATGCTCCTGCTTTATGCAAGCTTTACATACCCTTTTGTAGAACTTTCAGCCCAATTTCCCTATCTTAGTTCCACTTGGATAATGTCAAGTCTAAAGGTGCAAGAGTTGATCAACTCCAGTTGGTTGATTAATTAAGCCAAGTTGGAAAGCTGTAGTTACATTAATGTGACATTAGCACACCAGAGCCAAAAGAACATCTGCCACTAGTTTATTGGCACATGCTCTTTCAGCTCTGGTGTGTTACTAAGACAGGAAATGAAAAAGTCTTTCCTTCCAACAATGAGTAGCAGCCTTTTTTACTAAAGTTATAAGTTATCTTACACTTCTTCAAGGATCTCAAACAGGCATATTTGACACATTTGTTTACCTTTAAATATTCATTTTGCAATGTACACGTTTATTGAACTATAACCAATTGATCAGTTGGTTAAAAGGCAATCAATTATTTGATTAAATATTATCTTGCCTGATCAACAGTGGGAATACCCAGTGCCCACTATAGCCCCAAAACTCCAAACTACTGTATCGAGGGGAAATGACAATTTAAGTACAAATGGTGTGAACTCCTAGGCCATCCTAAATTTGTGAGTGTTTTCAAACAAACTTACATAGAATCATAGAATAGTGGAGTTGGAAGGGACCAAGAAGGCCTTCAGGTCACCAGTGCAAGACTCTAAGTTAAAACATCCCTCTCAGATGTTCAGGTGCAGCTTGAATACCTCTAGTGTGGAAAAGCCCACAACCTCCCCAGGTAATTGGTTGCATTGCTGAACTGCTCTAACATTCAGGAAATTTAGCCAGATTCTAGCTGGAATCTGACTTTCTATAACTTGAGCCCATTATTCCATGTCCTACACTCGGGGATAATGGAAAAGAGATCCTGTCCTTCCTCTGTGTGACAACCTTTCAAGTACTTGTAGAATGCTATCATATCTCCCCTCAGCCTTCTCCAGGCTACACATGCCCAGTTATTTCACTCTCTCCTCACAGAGCTTCATTTCCAGTCCCTGGATCATCCTTGCTGCCTTCCTCTAGAGCCTTTTTAGTTTGTCTGCCTCTTTCTTTAACTGTGGTGCCCAGAACTGGACACAACACTCCAGATGAGGCCTAGTCAACACAGAGGAGAGGAGAGGAGAGCGACTAGTTCACATGCTTTGGACATGATGCTTCTATTAATGAAGCCCTAACTAGCATGTGTCTTTTTGCAGCCACATCACATTGTTGACTCAACTTGGAAATCTGACCACCCAACAGCAAGTTAGTAAGACAGTATAATAGACATACACCCTCATCTAGTGGGCTGGGAATAATTGCTGTCATATCTTTCAAATGTCATCTCCATCTGTCTACTGGCAGTATCAACCTAGTATTATCATGCATGAGACTCAGCAAGTTGATGCACATCCACATCGTATCACTAGCAGAGGCATCCAATTCTCATCAGATTAACCAAGTATGATATAAACCTGGGTTGGTATCATCCATGTACAGATGATACACCAAACATTCATTGCAACTTGCTGACTGGGCATAAAAAGTTGAATACCTAAAAATGATTTGAGTACCCCCAAGGCAATGGGGATTTTCTCATCAGAGGCCTTGCTGACAAAGGAATTATGAGCAATCCATCTCATATTAGACAGCCGACCCTTCTGCTGCTCTGCTTGTGTGTTTGTTTCTCTCCCATAACATTTTTGTGCCATTTGCAAAGATTTCAGGAGTTTGCTCATTTCAACAGGCTAGTAAGTTCTTCCATCCACCCTGTCTTGTTTATTTCCCAGTGCTGCCAAGCATGCTAAAACTTGCAATGGATATATGTGCCTAAAATTACACTAAGACTCCCATTTGTCTAGCTGTCAGCCATCCAATACATTATGCAGAACTGGTCTACTGAAAATTGGGAGAATTTTTTTTTCTTGGAGAAGCCTCAACTCAGCATTTCATTTGGTACTAGCCATCAACTCTGTGGCTCCATATCCCTTTGCTCTTGGAGCAAAGATACACAATAATGTACACTCACACAGGAACTTTCTAATATTGTGTTCTCTTAGGTTAATGTCTTTAGACAGTGATCGTTCAGGTGGTAATGCCTCTGCCCTACACATCTGAGGGACAGATTTTAGAGCAATTATTATTATTTATTTGTAGAGCAAGCAATAATTATTTATCAGTACCTTCTGAAGTTTATTTTTGCAATAAAGTAGGCAGGAAAATATGTTAAATCAGGCACTCCTTGAAGTGCATCAATTTTATAAATACTTCATGTTTTGTTTTACCATCTTCTATTTGAAGGGTTGTCAGAACACAGTTCTCTTTTTGAAGGTGTCCTTGATTTGAAGAGCTTGCCAGTCCAAGTCCAATTTAAAGATAAAAACCTATACAAAGCTAAGAGGGCAAGAGCTGAGAGATTGCCCCTCCACCTGGACAGTGGACTGAGCAGGTCCACAGACCTTCCCCATTATGGTGAAATGGCCTGCATTTCTTTTTTAAGTTTTATTAATTATTTTTAAATGAGCACATATGCATAAAATTAGCATATTCAAATTATATGTAAACTATCATCTGTTTTGGTTGCTGCATATTTGGCAACCTGTAAACAGACACCCTTTTGAAGGAGGTACCTAATGGACGACTGCGACTGCCACAGCCACTTTATTGGCCAATTGCCATTTGCCTCTTCCCTTCCAAGAATGATTTCCTTCACTGGCCTTAGCATCTGATCAGAGAATAATTTTAATGTTCCTAAATTTGAATATGCTTTGTTCTTCCTTTCCTTGTCCTTTCTTCCTTATGCATTCAACTTCCTGCCGGAGGTTCAGTAGAATTTTAAATGCTTCCTAAACCTGAAGATGATATGTTCCCTGTTGTTTTGCATTGTTTAGTCAGAAATAAATGTTTAAAAAATGTAATGATGGTGATAATTTACTAAGAGGATGTTTTATTTAGGCATACTTCTCCAGCCTGGCAACGCTAAAGATAAAAGTCAGAGGTAGAGAACTTCAGGTTCAGGTTCCCATTCTGTTCCTCCAAGGTGACCCAAATGGTCACCAATCAGTTGGTATTTTCCCAGCTTTTTCACAGTGTCTTCCCCATTTGGCTTAGTGACATGGAGTAAAAATCAAAAGCTGTGGTGCATTGCCATTTAAACAGTATTTTTGGCCCCACACATCACTACAATGAACTGGATTTCACTCTCAGGCTAAAATTGTTCCCCACACCACTGGTACAGAATAATATTCCTGTAGGGTACAATCCTATGGACAGAAAAAAGTGCTACACATCCCAGTATTCCTCCAGCAAACAATGCTGTCAGCAACATTCAGGGAACTGTAGGCCCTTTTTCTGTCCAAACATGCTTCGGACTCTGATCTTTACTTCTCAAGAAGAGCTGCCTATCGGCTTCTTCCTAAAACTGGGAGCAAAGTTCAGCCAAAAGTTAAGGATATTTAAATCTGATACTTAACCCTCTTCTCTGGAAATAAATAGGATATGGAACTACTTCATGCAAGCAGCTGAATCCCATTGTATACTTTCATCAGAGTGTAACTAAGAGGCATTGCTGCATTTTTATTTTCATTTTTATTTATAGGGAAACTTTTCACGGGGCATTATTCAAACATGCGACCATATCCCCGGTCTACAACAGAAAGTGGCACAGTCCAAGGAAAGCTTTGCCTCAAGCAAAGAAAAAGGAAATGGCATTGGTCTAAACACCTTCCTTCTGCTCTCCATATTGTATTTCAACAAGGAGCTGAAATTAATTTTTGTATTTCCCATGGACTTGTAATTGAGAGGACAGAAGTAATTCATGAAAACAGACTCAGTTTTAAATCAATGATTTAAATCACTTTATCTACATTAGCACTTAAAGATAAGCAGAAACAACACAGAAGAGATCCTAAGGCACCTGTTAGTATATATTTACATGATAAACCTACTAGATTTATATGCATGGCAAGTGCGTACAATTACAGAACACAGAGATCATTCACACAACTATACTTCCCACATTGCCTGATTCATGACTAGTAAACCTATTCCTGTCTGTTCTCCAATTTGAAAACATATTTCATTTAGATCATATCTAAAACAGCTAATGAGCAAAGAACTGGAGCATTAATAACATCTTTTGAATATTGTGGGTGGAATCATCAATGTTAAGAAACCATGCACACAGTTTGCTTAAACTTTCTGAATATATGTAATAATTGTGTTTGTTTTTAATTGATATAGGTTTGTCTCCCCAAGATGTAAATCTTTATAAAAATATGAACTGAAAAGCCCAAAATTGCACCTGCTTATATCAATAACACTTATGCTGTGTATCTCTACTACTGGAAATTTGTCCATTTAGGCCAAAGTTCTGTGTACAACCCATGTAAGCAAATATGTTTTTGACAAGTATTAGTGTGTGTCTTCAGTGAAGATGCAAGGGATGGTCATTTCTTGAAAAGGTGAATTATTTTATTATCTATATTTCTTCCTTTCCCCTTTGAGATTCTGAAATAATTGATGAAAAGAGTCAACTACTTTTCACACCCCATTTTTGGAAAGCATTTATCTAATTAGTTGCTCTGGAGCTGAAGAAATAGCGACACCTATGCTCTTCATGGTTAAAGAAGTTTTATACACATGATTGAGACTGAGCAGCCAACTTCTTCCCTGGTAAAATGCTTCCACAGTTCACTGAGGCACAGTCGGAAGCCCTAAGCTTGCAAATGTGTCACTTAAGTACAAGAAAACTAGAAAGCATCCAAATGAGACCCCAAAAGAAAGAGGTACTCTCAAGATGCTGAAGGAATTCATGCTATTCTTTAAGAAAAAAATAGGCTTCCTAAAGAATAAAAGGGTTTTTTTTCAGTATCTCGAGTCTCTCTTTTTGGATTAGATCTGCCATATTGCAAGTCATATAGCAAGTCAAGAATGGTGAAAAGCAAGAAGAGCCATGGCTGTCCTCTCTCCCACAGTTGTAGGAGATTTAGAGATATGTGTCCAGTGTAGGAGATGACAAGCCTAGTAGGTAGAATGTTCAATCATAGCTTGGCCGTAAAGATGCTGAATGTCCAGAGATACTCACTTGGGTAGCGATCACTACCCGTAGCTGTGCATCTCTGCATTTGCTTCCTCACTCCTGTATGAGTTATAATGGAAAATTGCTAGTGGAACTGAGATGCCTGTGGACCCACAGCATTATGGAACCTCACACTTCACTTTTGTGACTTAGCAGCAATCTGATGAGCAAAAATGAAGCGAGGCAAAGGCTTCCTGGCATGGACATGTGGTTGGAAAGCTTTATTTTTTTCCATCTCTGAATATGTCAAGTAAAGGCAAAAGAACAGAATTAGCTGGCTGAAGGCCTGTATTACGATAAGAAACATCTAAAAGGGTCACAGTGTCTTAAATTCAGATATAACTCTTGGGGTTGTTAAGACACTTACAATTCGTCCATGGGTGTAAATGTTGCATCCCAGCAATGATACATACAAGGGCAGAAGTGAAAGCATTCACTATAACTTCCATGGAAATTGCCCCGAAAGAGTAGTGCCTGTAGCCATGGATCGCCATGGCATCAGTCATTACCTCCTCTATGTGAAGGAATTTCAGGCATCTAAACTGGTGCCTAGTTACCTCTGGAATCAGTTCCAAATTAACCAATGCATTAACCCATTATATTACTAGCATCTGTTTCCTTGCTCTTTTTTCTTTTAACTTACAGTTTTTATCCTTGATCCCGAAATGGCACTGAATGCAATGTACAAGCAATACTTTTCATAACACATCATGAAAGAATATAAAATAATCAAAACACTAAACAGCAGTCATAATTTTTTTAACCTAAACCCAGCAGTACATGTGGAATTCATCAGATGGACAGACAGATGTATTATATTCACATTCTGTGTTCCTTTGAGAATATGTAAATTGCTTGTACCATGTCTTAATGCTAAAAGGGACATATTTTTTGTCTCCTCTTAATTAGTGCTGATTCATAATGGAATCTCTGTTGCAAAACTGCTCCTTGCCCATTCCCAAGCATATTGAACCAAAACCTAGCTTGCTTTTATTAGAAGGGTATCTTGGCAAAATAACTAGGCTTTATCTTGTTTTGGCCTGCAACTCCAAGGGCCAATGGCAAGAGTTAAAGCCAAAATATTTTGAGGGCCACAGTTCACTAACTTCCATTTTAGAAGGGTTAGGGAAAGCTATGTAACTTGAATTTTGATAGTTCGTTTGGTCCATTGCTATTTCTTCCTTTGGTCAGATCTGGGTGATACCAGCCAAGCTAGGGTAGCCACTTATGAACTTGCAGAACAGAGGAGATGCAGAAACAAATTGCAATACAAGTTGTATATGCTAAAATATATGGATAAATGCTTATTTAGAAATACATTTAAATAGAAATGTATCAATTAAATACAAATGCAAATAAATTTCATCCTAGCATAGAAGAGTATGACCATGTGCCTGCCTGTTTAGTCTGATTTTCAGAGGCTAGCTAGAGATGACCTACAATTCTTACAATTCTTTATCTTTAAACTGAACTTGGCCAGGACAGACCTTTGAAGGATACCTTCACAATATTCGACAGTGCTCTGGACAGCCATTCAGGTAAAGCTGCTTCTTCTGTAAAAGAAGAAATACGACCACTCTAACTATAAGCTGTACCCCTGTGCATTTCCCATGATAAGGGGAATACAGCTTCATATCCTTACACTCCTCAGAAAATGCAAGCAAATATATCATTCCAACTTGGGAGAGTATTTCCTGGGCATTTTAGAGCTATTCTGGCCCATCTCTTCGCATGCATGACATACAGCATAATACAGAAGGCTTGTCTGAAACAGGAAGACCACTGTCATTTATATATGTGGGTACATAACAAAATCAAAGGAAAATTGTGATGGGGACATCAGGTACTTTGGTTGTGCCTGCATCTGTGCTGTCTTCTCCACACATCATTTTAAACATCTTGTGTCCAGTCTGAAAACAACTATCCTCTTCCCAGCCTGTTCTGCTCTCTTTTCTCATGATTAGGGAGAAATCTAGGAGACTAGGAGACGTACCACTTAAGTGGAGCCTTGCCAGTTTATTCTGACAAAACTCTGTAATTTGCACTGTTATGAAAGTTCCTGATTTCCCAAATGGCAGCCCTTCCTCCCAATGTCCTTAGGGCCTCACGTGTAGTCAAAGTTGTCCTAACAACTTCCCCTTGTTCCCTTCCTAGCTGACAAATAGTCAGCTGAGAGACTACTGTCACACACTAAGT
This sequence comes from Varanus komodoensis, assembly GCF_004798865.1. Classification (NCBI taxonomy): domain Eukaryota; kingdom Metazoa; phylum Chordata; class Lepidosauria; order Squamata; family Varanidae; genus Varanus; species Varanus komodoensis. Next base: position 12,086,556 of record NW_025335269.1, on the reverse strand, counting down.
TCAGCACGTGCTGCATGTCCCTTCCACAGGTTGTAAAGTAACAATTTCCCAGGTTGGATTGCCAACATTTCCACCGCCCTTGCATCTGGAACTTTAACAGCAGACAGATGCAAAGATAAGAGCGGCTGGCAATGTTTATCGCAATGCTGCGAAAAGTTTCATCTGCAGACTTTAGCAAATCAAGCTCTTGTTTAAAGGGACAAGCCCAGGGCTGGCCATTTTCCTACCAAATCTATTCACAAACCTATTGTGAAGATGAGTGATGTTGGGGTTACAGTGCATGCTGGGTAAAGTAGCACATAAAAACATTGGGAGAGCTGTGCTGGATCAGACCAAGGGTCCATCCAGCCCAGCATTCTATTTACGCAACGGCTAGCCATCTGCCTGTGGGAAACCTGTAAGTAGGAGTGCAATACCATTTCCCCAAATGCCATTATGACTAGCAGCCACTGATAGCCTTCTGTTCCATACATTTTCTAATCCGCTTTACAGTCACTCAAACTATAGCCATCCTGTAGTAGTGACTTCCACATTTTAACCACATTTTAAACCAGGTTTGGTGCAATCCTTTGGTACAGAAGCTTCCATATAGCCTGACGTGCCTAATCTTGGAAGCTAAGTAGGGTTGGGCATAGTTGACAATTGGGATGGGTGACTTAAATATTGTGCACCCCCCAGAGAACTTCAGCTAGGGGCAGTATAGAAATGCAATGTAATAATAATAATAATAATAATAATAATAATAATAATAATAATAAGAAGAAGAAGAAGAAGAAGAAGAAGAAGAAGAAGAAGAAGAAGAGGATTAAGTAGTATAGTGGTAAAGTCACAAAGCCACAAGCTAAAAGTCCAAAACTCTTTTCTCCCACAGACTCAGTGGGCTGTGTTCAGACTAAGTTGGTTGCATTTAGTTCTTACTGAATCAATAGGACCTAAATTATGACTATTTTGTTCATTTGATTTCTGCTACCTAATGTTGTCTAGGTCAAACTACTAAGTTGGCTGAATGCAGGTCCCTTCCTTTCAGCTGCCATCTCCATTGGACTGATAATCCAGGGATGACTGTGGTGATCTGCTTTTATGAGTTGTAGCAAGGATAACTGGGAGGTATTTTGAGCTTTGAAAGCTAAGGATCCTGGACAGTAACATAGTCTAGATGACTAGATCCAGAAATCTGAAGGAGGGAAGACCTGGAGGAGGGAGGACACAGGGAGAGAAGAACATTTTAATATTTCATTCAACATATTTATATTCTAAATAAATACTCTTCAACAAGGATGTTGTTTTACTGGGAGGATATGAACATCAGCCAGGATAAAAAGCTTCTACCTGTGACTCATCATAAGAAGAGCAATTCTTGGTGCTTCTCTGCCAGACAACCTCTCTCATGGCCTGGGAGTGGATGATGAATGCTTCTGTTTTGATTTCGGAGGGCAGTAAATTTTCCCAGTCTTTTCACGGCTTTTCTACAAGCCTTGTTCCTGGGATCATGTGCCTGCAAAGCCTTTGCTGGGCTGAGGCACACAAGCGTTCCCCCAGCCAGCCCTCAGTGGGGCAAGAATAACGAGAATGGCAAATGGTGCCAAACGCAGTGCTCTCCTGCACCATCTGCCTTTTGACCAGGCTTTGAAAAGAAGTGGAGGTTGCAGCACCCAAATGCCAAGAAGGCTTCAAAGAGGCTTGTTTGGACACTAAAGAATGCAACATTTGTTTGCCTAACCTCCTGGGATCTAGTTATAGCTTTTCAGGACAGGAAAAAGCATATTGTTTTTAACCTCAGTTCTGTAACTCTAAATGAAGAAAAACCCTTTTCGATCTCCCTCCCCCCTTAGCAACGCTTTGTTTGTTATTTATTTTCATCCTGTATCTTTGGATGCTGTCCAAAGAAATTAATTAAACAAGGATATATTTGTTTCTTGTTTCAGTCTCTTTCTTGGATTCCCGCTGTTGGGCGTAGCCCCTAATTAATCACATTTTCGTTTGAAATCACATTCTTAATGATCTCTATGCTTTTGCTCTTCACTAAGTTCTACTTAATGCATTAAAATAACTGATTTCAATGCAACTGTTTATTCCCAAATCATGTTTTTCTTGGACAAAGAAAACACAAACTAACTTTTCTGCTACTCCACAGTCTGTGTTAATCACTCAATAACTTCTATGTTTTCTGTGTGTGTGTGTGTCTGTGGGTCTGTGTGTGTCTGACTGTGTGTGCTTTACTTCCAGCTGTGCAATACACATCAAAACCAATCTGTGATTCTCCAGCTTGGTAAACTATGCTACTTCTATTTTCATTTCAAAAAACAATTAGTCTTTGTTTTCTTTCAGCAAACTAAAGGAAATTACTATAATATTCTTTTCAGTGGTATTGAGATACAGGATAATTGATTTCTTCTTCCCACTTCAAAAAGAATGTTGTTTTGTTAGTATACAAAAAGGAAAATAAAAATAAAGGCTTTTAATGGAATTATACAGTTTTTGCTATTAAAATGCATTTTTAAAGATATCAGTGGCAGATCCATTGTTCTATTAGAACAGCTAAGTGCTGCTAGTGTAGTCACTAAGATTGTAAACCAGCCTTCCCTGACTTAGTGCCCTTCAGATAATTGAGACTACACCTCCCATCATTCCACTCCATTGCTACAGTAACCCTCCTAAACATCTAGTTGTTTGCAGATTAGGAAAGGAAATTAGGAAATCTCCCATATACTTGTGGACACCTAGCTATTTACTGGATTACAGTACTTCTCATAGGCAAATGCAACAGTTTGTACCATTTTGAATATTTAATTGCTGTTGTCTCTCATGCAGACTATATTTACCTAACTCTGCTATCTGGATGATTAACCTTTGCTCCTGCAAAAATGGAAGCTGTAACCTGGCCTTCTATAGCAGAAATCTCCACATGCATATCTGGTTTCAAAACCAGCAGTGGTCTTTATTCTTTCATAGAGTTGGTGACATTACCATTTCCTTTCTCCAGCATCTTCAGTTTTCAATGAGAGGGTTGACAAGAAGCATAGTTATAAATTCTGACTGATTGTTCTGCTTCCTTCCATCTGTAATCTGTTTAACATGCTATGTGAACCAGGAACTCTGGTCTGTCCATCCCACAAGACAGAAGAATAATGTAACAACAAAGTATCTTGGTTTGCAAATCACACCAAAGAAAGTATGAAGCCCTATGGTTTGTTAAGCTACTCACACTTGCACTGAAAAAGCTTTGCACAAGGACACTTCTCATACATTGTCACCTCCAAAGGAACCACAGCTTATCATGATGTGCAAATCAGGTCTGTCTATCGCATCGCAGGGATTCCAATGGAAGACTTGGGCAGACTTCTTTAACAAGTGGCTTGATTCCTGATTGTTGTGTATGCACATTCTGGCAAGATACCCAGGCACACATGAGAAGCTGACCATTTTGGCTGGACTGACAGCTCAGATTCTGAGAATGAGATGTGTGCTTGGGAGTTGTTCTGATCCCATCAAGACTGACAGCTCAGACTCAGATAATGAGATGGCTGTTAAAATGAACTCAGCCCCAGCTGCAGTCTAAGGCCCTGGGTACCCACCTGTGCCTGCTAGGAAAAAGAATAGTTCAAGGGCAGTCAAGGGGCCTAGTAAACCCACCCCTGGGAACTAAGAAGAGCAACAACATCCTGAAGCGGGGGGATTTAGAGATGAGGAGTTTATTGGATGGGGAACTCCAGACTCCTGAGGAGATAGACCCAATAGTTTGTCATCACAGTTGCAGGGTGGCCCAACTGGGATCTCAGAGGAAGGATCGCAGGCATGCCTGGTTCCACAGTGCTCCTCCCACCCGAGACAGACACAGAAGGATTCATGACAAAGCTTTGGATGACGGGGGGCAGAGAGGGTTCAATATTGTGCTTTGTGTATGCTCAGAGACTTACAAGTAAAATAAAGACCTGGTTACCTGAAGGAGCGCTTACGTCCGTATAGGCCTGCCCGCCCCCTGAGATCTGCAGGAGAGGCCCTTCTCCAGGAACCCTCCGTGAAGGAAATTAGGAGGGTAGGTACTTGGAGGAGGGCTTTCTATGCAGTGGCGCCCAATCTATGGAATGCGCTCCCCAGAGAGGTCCGCCTGGCGCTGTTGTTGTTTGTTTTTCGGTGCCAGGCGAAGACCTTTTTATTCAAATGTCATTTTAATGGTTAATACTATTTATTTATTTTATTCTTCGGCCAGGGCGACTTATTTTATATTGTTAACTTGTTTTATATTTTTATTGTATAATATTTTAATTGATATATTTGTGAGCTGCCCCGAGGCTTCGGCGAATGGGGCGGCATAGAAATTTTCTAAATAAATAAATAAAGACATTTTGCAAGAAATGCTGGTGAGTCAGTTACTGTTGGGAGGGAGTACTCAGCTCACAACATCAATAAGAGGAATCCAGGCCAAATATCTGGCCAGGTAAAACATGTCATGCACTGAGGAAGTACAAAACTCACTGGTCTCCCTACAAATTAAACTCCTCATCAATTGAGGAGGAATTAAATGTTGTAGTTGCCAGCATTTGGGAAGATTTTAACTAGGTCATTCTTAGAATAAAGTGGAAGACATCAAGCTATTGTACAATTAAAGATTCCATTCACTTGAAAGCTCCATATTACTTCTTTAAATATAACTATCAAATTTCAAAGGGCTTGCAAACGCAACAAAAATACATGTAAGACTATTGTTTCTGCACAGGGATAGTCAGTATATGAAACAGCTTTTAAACAACTCAGACTCATAGACTACCTCAGGAGCAATCATTCAGGTGTTTCAGAGTAAAACTTACAGAATCCTTAACCATAGGAAAAGCTGACTGGCTCTGAAAGGCAGTCCAGGTCCATCTGAAGGGTTGGACCATCTGAAGGGTTCCAGGTCACCTACCTCTGGTCTGTCTAGCTCAGTGCTGTCTTCTCTGGCTGGCAGTAGCAAATGGAGACCAAACACAACATTTAAAATGAAAGGCTGCTTCTGGAGAGAACAGGGAGAGCGAGGATGAAGAAAGTGCCTCTGCCTTCTGGTTCTCTCCTCTAGAACCTCTGACGGCGACGTGCCCTTCCGCTAGAGAAAGCGTCCTTTTGTGGGATTCTGTGAGGAAGAAATACAAGTGCAGAGAGCATTCAGAGGAGAGAGCTGATGGCAAGGAAGAGGGCAAAGCAACCTTTCTTCCCCTGCTATAGCTTCCCTTTCTTAAATTTCCCTTTCTGGAATACAATTTCAAAATGGCTTGGCAGGATAGCAATTACTCTATCATTGAGTTAAAACCCAGAAGAGGGAAAAATAAGGATGCTGAGGTATTTTATTGTCTTCTTCTTCTTCTGGCAAAGTCTATCAAATGTCATGGTATAAAAATGGAACAGCTCTAGTGTGAATGTCTTTTTAAAAAATTAGGCAAACCTTACAAAAGACTGGTCTATTGGGTCTATAAGTAGTTCCTACTAGGCAAGAATGGGATCTCTTTAACCCAGAAGCCTCCGGTAGGCAATAAGTTCACACACATATATAACTCATCCCATAAGAAACTTTGCATCTTTAAATATATATATCAACATCCCTTGACATTTATGCACAGGTTTTACCCCAGGAGCATCTACCAATTTGCCTCAAGGTTGTACAGATCTAGATCTCCAGAAAAAAATCTAACCTTTATTTGATTATTCTTAAAGGGGGGGTGTTAATTTTCCAGATAGGTTCTGCACAAACTCAGTCTTCCACAGTCACTTTAGATTTCACCTGAATGCAATTCTAAATGGGAATGACTATCAGAAATGGGATGCATTATGTAAAAGGCACAGTGCTGTAATTTTTTAAACAAGGAAATTAATGGGCAACTCATGGCCATCTAAATATTGTGGGGATGCAACTCCCATGACCCCTTATCATTGGCTACATTTGCTAGGCCTGATGCAGTCCCATAGCATCTGGAAGGTCAAAAGTTGCCCATCTCTTCATTTAGTCTACAGGTTAGACAGTACAGGAAAGTATTGTCTAAAAACAAAAGCCCTAGATTTTAGAGAGGTATTGACTACTAGAAGGAGGGGATATGAACATTCTTGATGGAGGCATTGAGTGATGATGATACAATATTACTCGCCATAATTCAAATAACAATGGAAAGTGCACAAGGATGTGGTGGAAATCAATGTTAGAATGGTGGACCCTCATACCTTCCCATAACCAGGGGGTATAATATCATATTGGCACTACAGTTAAAAAGCTTCTGTTCTGATTTCAAAATACTGGCATTGATGTTTTGCTATTTCCCTTGCCAGTCCACTTCAGTGTGAGCTTCCCTAATTCTTCTTGCTTCTCTGATTACATTAACTGTCCTGTCCTCTTTTACCTTCATTCAAAACTGCTACTGCATCACATGTAACCCAGTATACGATAATAGGAGTACTTAGACACACAGTCATATACACACAAACCAGAAGTCATCGGCTCCATAAATTATTATGAAAATGAAAAATTTTGTGCCTTTGGATTAGAAATGAGAAAATGTGTTAAACCTTTCAAAATACAGATTAATCAATTATGTATGCCAACAAGGGCTCTAGAATTAGCAGTGAAAAGCAGAAGCGAATTTCATAAGTACAATATATACCTCTGGGATCTTTCAGACTCAAATCCATCAGAAGGATGTAGTCTGCCTTCTTGTATGTCCATAAATCCCATGAATGTCAAAAGGACACTGTTAAATTACTGCCGATCCAAAACTTGGGCTTAGTAAAATAAAGAGGAGGAGGAGGAGGAGGAGGGGCTGGAAAATCCTAAACGTAACAGCAGTTTCCTTTTATCATTTTGTGATTTTAAATTCCAGTGAACATTCAGAGGGCCATCCGTGTGGCTCAAAGCCCAGCAGCACTGTACTGCTGATAAAAGCATGAAAAAATATATTAATGCCTCTGGTATTAGCTCATGTCAACCTAGATCCACAGAGGTGCAAATTGTGATGTACTGGCAGTCACTGCACCAGCCAGTATGTCCTCTGGTTAAGCACTTCCTTCCTGAACTTGATTTTTCATGCCTCATGGCTGAAAATCCAGCCTGTCTTGTCTTTGCCTTCAACCACTCCTCTAACATGCCCCAGCGACTGCACCGCACTGGCCTTCCAGCCTATGCCAGTGCTGCACCCACATACTCAGCGGGGGGGGGGGGGCAGTGCAGGATCAAACCAACCTCATGCCCCCAAGTCCTTCTGTGTCCTTCAACACAATCTGCATTCTTCAATAGAAGGCAGATTCTGAATCCAGCCCTAAATGCAAATTAGACAACGTACTATTATCAATGCAAATTACCTGCTACAATGCTATTTCTGACCTAGTTGTAAAACCAAGAAAGACCTCCAAGATATAGGGTAATAAACATAGCTCTAACCTATCTGTGTGAGGAACTGGCCCAGAAAATCAACTAAAATTAACTAGACTAAGTAAATAAACAAACTGTTACCATCAACAGGCTTCACAGAACTTACAAAGAGGTCAAACATCAGTGGAATATCTCTTCACTACATAACTGAAAGGCTGAGCCTTTAAAATGATAGCTCAAAATCAAAAAAGTGTTTCTCTTCATAGGGATACTGCTTTAAGATGACCAAATATGCATTAAATTAAAATTTTGTAGGATAGTCATGCATATAATGGGTTGTAGCATAATTATTGAAAACACATTTGAAGTTGAACAATGTAATTGATATGTACATATGGCACAGTTGTTAACTCCATAGAGACAGCCCCAATCAGCCAACAATTAGAAACATCTTCCAATTCACAGGATGATATATATCTTAATTTTAAAGAATAAATCATTTCCAGGTGACAAACACAATCAATGTTAACAAAAATGATGGGCAGTTCATAGTGAAGTAAGGCAGTGAGAAGCAGGAGTATTGGTTGTGTTGTTTCCCTTTCCTTGTGGTTCCCAGGTCAGAAACGTGTGAAGGGATGGGCACCCTGGAGATCTAGCAGAATCCAGAGTAAGCTGCATGCCCATTTCTCTAAGAGAAAAACTGCAGCTGGATTAAGCTTGACGCCATTCGTATGTTTCTTCTTTAGCTCTACGGAATAGCCAGATCCATTGCCAGCACCAGCCAGAAGCAGTGTTAGGGCAGAACAAGTGATGTTCTGAGCAATGAACTGATGCCCGGTCAGATCTTCCTCTGGGGCTCTACGGGACTATTTGGGAATTCCCCTCATACCTTGAACAATCATTTGGACCCGTAGCACATGGTGTGTGCTTAGTGGATCCAGACCTGCAGTCACAACCCTGCCCACCATCCACCTATTTATTTATTTATTTATTTATTTATTTATTTATTTATTAAAACATTTCTATGCCGCCCCATTCGCCGAAGCCTCGGGGCGGCTCACAACATGACGTAAAATACAAAAATAACAATATAAAAACAACAATATAAAATAAATAACAATATAAAATAAGTCGCCCTGGCCAGATAAAATAAGCAAATACTGTTAACAATTAAAATGACGCTTAAATAAAAAGGTCATCTTCGCCTGGCGCCGAAAAACAAATAACGACGGGGGAAGCATGTTCACATGTGTGCGCAAGCTCTCTCCAGGGTGGAAACCCTGATGCAGTTGGGGTTCTGTTTTGCGGGTGAGGCCTTGCACATGTCGGGTGTGTGCACGAGTGCGTGTGTGAAAGGGGAGGCGCAGCAGGAACAAGCTTACTCTTTCCTTCATATCGTTAGAAACCATGTGAGGAATGTTGCAAGGCACCTCAAACGTGCCACTTTCTTTGTGGTGTGGTCTAACGAACTACAACTCCTGGGGCTTATTGGGCTGTGGTGAAATAAGAAGATCCAACAGGTATGGTATTCAACTGGAGAGAGGGATAAATTAAGCACCATAATAATCAGACACTTAATTCCCTGAACAGAATAGCTGCATGTTCTACTTTACCAAGGACAGGCACCTATTTGAAGGGCTCACCAGTCCAGGTTGCTTTTAAAATAAAGGACCATAAGAACAAAGATTGAAGGGGGGCCTTTGACTTGCACCTGGATTGCAGACTGAACAGGAAAGCATTAGGGGCCCTGGTCACAGGCCTCCCCATTACCATGAGGGCTATTGTATTCCTGTTTAAATTACAGTAATTAATGTTTACATTTTCATCTATGCATATACATGTTATGTAAATCAGTGGTCCCTTTGGTCCTTTATGTTTGGTTTTGATGATGCATTTGGTGATCTTATCCCATGAACAAACAGCAGGATCCAGTGCTAACTGATATAGTTTGGGTTGCAGAGTTGATAGAAAGATGGACACATAGTCCTAGGAGCATGGAACACTGTCTAAAGAGCATTTCTCTCATCTTTCATTTTCTTTTAAAGAAAGTCTAAGTTTCTGGCTCTTATGATTCCAAGCATATGGTTGTGTCTGGGGTATGAGAAACCACAGAAATGTTGAACAAGAAATCAGAAATGTCCGAAAGCAGACACATAGCTAAAGAAGATTGCCAGTGGGGGAGGCAGGGGTCAGTGTCCCTGCGACTCCCATAACTATCAAGCCCAGAATTATGCAAGGCAGCAAAAATGTAGGGTACATTCATGCAATTTGCTGCCAATGTTTTGCATAATTTATGTAGATACAAAATCCAGCTTTCCTTGGTGTATGATTTCAGTTTTCCAGGAGCACATTTGGTTTTTTGTTTTTAGAGAATTCCTGACATTCAGCTTTGCCCATCCAAACCAGCTTCAGAAGTGACTCTGCTCTGGGTGTCAAGCTTTAAGAAAATCTGATCTAGGGTAGTCTAGGGTTGGACAGTCCTGAGGAAGCTCATTCAGCTGCCTTGGGAATGTTATAAAAGCAGCAAAAACCTATTTATTTGCTCAAGTATATGATAATGGATGATGTTTCCCCTTCCATGTAAAAACTTAGATTTCAGTGTGCTTTAATTTCATTGTATATATAGCTATGGGTGCTTTTCTACGGAGCCCTTAACCTAGTGGTGAGGTACGTAATTCATGCACCAGACATCTGACATCACGAACCAGGGCAATATTTTCAGAGGTGCAGTGCTGGATTTTGAGGTGCAGGTGCTCAATGTTACCATCACTGTAGCCATGCTCCCAGGGAGAATCCAAAAATTCGGGTGGCTGTTTTGGACCATATCAACAAGCCACTTCAAGGAGTCTTCATCTCCACCAAGTGCAGGTCTTTTGTACAGCTAACAATTCTTAACGGCCCGTTTAAGAGTAAGTTTCCCCCAAACACAGGGAGCAAAATAATGTTGCTGTGAACATTCATTTTCCCAAAGCTAGTCTGAAGATTGCAGATAATCTCAGAAGGAACAGGAATTGTGAGGGAGGCTGGCTGGCACATGATGTCAGCACCCCTGCAAATCAAAATCGGTTGGTGCCACGTCCCAACCAGAAAACTCCACTATATGTCTATATGGAATGTCTCCAATACCCGTTGCAAAATTCACTGGATTAGCATTCTTGAACAAATGACCACAGGGACAGGACAAGCTGTTGGAAACTTAAAAGAGCCAGTCCTTTCAATGATTCATTGGTGCCCATGCTTTAATCCACATCAGTTTCCCGAATGGTTATCCGGGGAACAGTTACCACTTCTACCCACAACAACCAAGCAAAACACTACATTTTAGCAGCATTTATCTGGAAAGATTTTGAAAAGGAATACACATTACTCTCTCTCCTCACATTATTTAGGAGCCTTATGGCTAATGGGGCAGGCTAAAAAACCAATAAATAAATAATAAATTGTTTTTGGAGACTGACAGTAAGCAAATTTTCTCCTTCAGGTACAGTGGAAGGCCATGTGAGCTTTAAATAACAAGATTCACTCTCAGTAGGCAATTGTATTGCCACATGGTGATTATTTAGCCCATTTACCAGTGTAAAATCCAGGAGATTTGGGGCACTCCTTGAGAGGCTCTGAGTGTGTAAACTACTGCTGGGATTTCAGCTGCCCACAGAGTTGTATTTATTTTCCTCTGTGGTTTATGACATACATTACCTTCTGACAGTAATAAGCAAAATAATCCACATGTAATTCAAAGCAAGTTAGTAATGTAGTTTCAATATATCTTAATATTATATAGAGATCTCCAGTAAGGAGCCTGCAAAAACAAAATAGACTGCAATTTAGAAACTAGTCTGAAAAAACCAGGGTGTCACTCAATTAAGAAATGGAAGTCAATTCATTGCCTGAATTTTAATCAATTAATTATTGAAGTTTGCATAAATTTGCATATGACTGAAAAATAGTTGTAAAGGGAACAGGCATGTTTCCCTGATAATGCAATCCTGTGTCACAGCTGACATGGCTTTAGAAGAGACATTCCATTTTTAGATTCTAGGTATCTTTAGTTTTTACACATCTCCATATAAAAAGCAATTTAAAATAGAGGGGGAGGATCTTGGTGCCTAAATAATTGGAATTACCTATATAATTGTTTAGAATGTATTTAGTAAATTAGTTCATTTAATTAGTAAGCTGATTGATTAAAACAATGAAGATAAAGCAATATATACAGAATATTCATTATTGATACTTAAATGTAATATCCTTTGGGGGGGGATCCTTGAAATATTTATTTTCTATTATCATGTCTTCTCATGGAGGTGATAATGCCAAATCGAACCAAGATGGGGCCATAGAGCAAGGAGTTCTATAGGAAACATGGGATGTCCAGTGTTGCAAAACAAGCAGAAAAGTAGAGGTGAACTAACTGGAAGAGGAAGAGGCATGCCTCTGGAAGAGGCATGGCTAGCTGACTAGCTGCACTCTGAACAAAAGCATTCCCACACAGACATGAGAATACAGGGCAACATTTTCTTGCAGACCCTACTTATATAGTACATAGGAAAGTATACAGTAAGTGGGAATAGTGCAAAAACCCTGGCGTCCAGTATTTACTGGTGCCTATATACTGGATTGGGACTGCAGGTGGCGCAGCGGTTTAAACCGCTGTGCTGCTGGGCTGGTAGATCAAAAGGTTGCCGGTTCGAATCTGCACCATGGGGTGAGCTCCCGTGCTTTGTCCCAGCTCCTGCCAACCTTGCAGTTCAAAAGCATGCAAATGCAAGTAAATAAAAAGGTACCACTTCGGTGGGCAGTAACAGCGTTCCATGCATTTTGGTGTTTAGTCATGCTGGCCACATGATCACAGAGACTGTCTGCGGACAAACGCTGGTTCCCTCAGCTAGGAAACGGAGATGAGCACCACCCCCTAGAATAAGGCATGACTGGACTTACTGCCAAGGGGAAACCTTTACCTTTACCTTATATACTGGATCAGGCGACTGCACTCGCAAGTCTGCAAAATTATGAAGCAGATTTATCCTCTGTTTGGCTCCTCATCATTTCCACTGGCATCTAAATGTTGCAGAAACACTTTGCTTTCCTGATATGTAGTGCAAATGCATGAGGTCTAACTTAGTCAAGATGGTATTCACTCCATTACCAACTGGATAATTCTCTCTCGCTTTTTGAAATGAATTGCTTTAGAAGGCAAAAATGCTAGAGAAATATGAGATGGCTTGTTTCCATCAGGAAAGCCACAGCCTCGAGTTTACAAGAGCTGGGCAGGGTTGCAAGAACAGGACATTTCAGTGGGTGCTCCTTCATAGGGTCACCATAAGTCAGAAAGAGCTTGACATACAGTATACAGCTGACATCCTGATGGAAAGTATGAATTCATACATCCCTCCATTCTGGTCCCAATCCAGATCTACTGCACATGCCTGCAATTTGTATCACAAGGAATTTCCAATTGCTGTCTTCCACTGCCTCTTCAATTTATTTATTTTACTACGTTTATATCCTGGGTTTTTTCCCCTCTTTCAAGGGACCCAAAGTGGCTTATAAGGTTCTCCTCCTGTCCATTTTATTCTCACAACATCCTTTGATGTAGGCTAGATTGAGAGCCAGAGACTGTCCCAGACTAACTCAGTGAGCTTCATGCCTGAGTAGGGACTAGAAACCAGATCTCCTGAGTCTCAGTAAATCATTGTAACCGCTGCACTACCAGTGCCTTTCCCTACCTGGGTTAACTTTCTGGAGAAAGGGAAGAGGAGGTAGCAATTCAGGCATTTTCATAATCTGGATAAACATAGCCCAGAATTGCCTGCCTATATCACAGCTGTATTCGTTCCAATCCTCTTCATGAGTGATCTGTGAGAAGAATTCATGTTTGCAAGCTACCCCAGCTGACAACATCCCTACTTAATTTTTACACCTAGGAACTTTTCCTTTTCTCTCTAAATGATACTTGCACCACATTACAAATAAGCCTTTTAGATACAATAACATAAAAGATAAAAGAACTGGATCCCAATTATTAGACAAATGAGGCCATATGAAAGGAATTCTGTGGGTCTGCTTGATAGAAATCATTTTAATTGTGTATTACTGAGGTTGTATGACTTTTGCCAGCCATCCAGAGAGATCTCTTTTCTTGTTCCTGAATGACTCTGCAAAGCAATGTTAGGCATGACCCACTTCCCAAAGCTGTGAGGAGTCCACAGGCAATGCCAACAGAGTTTATTTTGGATTAGAGAGCTCTGGAGAACATGGTTGCCTTTGGAGTTACAGAGCACAGGGAAACCAATATTGATTTTATTTACAAATTCATGAAGAACATGCAGGAAGCAAATCTAGATTCTCTGCAGCAGGCAGCAAATCCACTAACCCTGATCCCAAGGGGGAGTTCGCACATTTGTGCATGTACCTTGAATTCCACAGCTGTACGTCCAGCTCGAAGTGCACACCTGACTCCCAGGTCCTCTCCCTCTCTACCCCTGAGGGCACTTGCTTGCTGAAGGCTGGATTCCCTTCCATCAGGAACTAACATCTCCCAGTCATGGAGGACCATTATGGTCCTTCAGTCAAAGCCTGCCGCCACACTCTTGCAGCATTCAAGATGGCCAAACTCAGCCACAGTGCTTACATTTCCAGTGCAAATTCCTGCAAAAAGAGGCCTTCTCCTCAGAGAATTCACAACCTCAGCTTAAGCCAGCTGTTTCATCTCAGTCCTCTTGCCAGAGAGGATCTTGAATAAAACACAGGGAGAACGAGAGCACACAAAGGTTGTGAATGTGCAGCTGAAGCCATCGCACGTTTACATTTTTAATACACACTTGTGGAAAACTCTGAGCTATTTTCATAGAGAAGGCTAGCCTGCCTGTTCCAATTTGGGCAGTAAGCTCGAGACACATGGCAGACAAATAATAAATAAGCAAAGAGCTTTACATATTCATAGGTATAAGTCAGACAGCCATTGTATTTTCCAGAAACACAGCTTTGGAAAAACCCTGCTCTCAACAAGATTGGTTCAATTCAGCTTAAACCTCTACCGCTCATGTGGGAAAGACGGTGTGGGATGTGTTTGTTCCGGGCAAGAAAGACATAATTGAAAGACGTTCTTCTCTTTTAAAGCACTGTGTTTCCATCTCCTTTCTGTGGCTAAGAAACACATCCATTGTCCACAAAATGGCTGATCTAGAAACCAGTCAATACTAAGATGGCAAACTCTGCCTAGGCTGTAGCATTTCAGGCTTCTGGTAGGGATTCACAGGATATAGTGGTTGTCCATACAGCAAAGTTTCCTCCACATAGAATAAAGGTGTGTCAAGGAGAAGCCATCCTCCTGACTTCAGTGTGATGTGTTCCTCTGCGGAGGATGTTTCTCATCCATGCAAGCACCTTACCTGCAGTCTGAAGTGGTGCAACACCAGATTAAGGTTGTTGTTTGAGCTTTTTTACCACCTTAGTTAGAACTATTTTAAATACCTTCCATGGCTGAATTATTTTCTAACCCAACAGCAGTAAGACAATAGCAGGTATTGTCTTATTTTATAGGAGGGATAAAGCAAGCATTTCACGGAAGTTCTCAGTCATATTATTTATTTCATGAGGATAACAATAATTGATACAATTGCTTGCTTCTGGCTATCAGGAGGGCAAGACTTTAGATGGGTTCTTTCATTAATGTCCCATGTTCAAATACTTTTTCAAAAATCTCTAGGTTATGAAATTTTTCAAGTACATAAGAAAAAGTAAAAATAATTTTAAATGCTTAGCTAACCAAAATGTATACTACAGCACTATTCATGGCTCTGTTTTGTGGATTATACATCTCAATGACAGTTTGGGCCACGGTATGTGAGGGATCTAACCTACCACTTAACTAAAGCTTCTTCCATTTTCATGACAGGAGCAAAGCTGTATTTTTATCCCTGAAGTTTTTACTGCTTTACCTTTCTATATAGTGTTAACCCACCACAGGGAGGCACTGTGTATGGCTGCAGCGCAGCATACTTATTACTGGGTCACCTCTCTGTAGGCAGTAGCTGTGCGCCCAGGTTTGTGCCCTCTCTGCCACCATGGAACGCATTTCTGTAGCTGCTCTTCTGTGGGCAGAAAGTAATCTTGGAAGAGCTCGGGTAGAGCAGAAAGAGGGTTGGTGGAGAAGAAAGTGGAAAGAAGAGGCTAGGATCCACAGCTCTCCATCACTGTTCTCGCCCACTGCTAAATCCACTGGGTGGTCCCAGAGGCCTGAATCCTAATTTCTTTTAGGAAGAATGGGAAGTGGAATCACCTCCGTCATTCCTTTTGCCCTACCTGGCTCTTGCCAACACGGCAAGGTTTTAGATAAATGGAGGACTCCTCTAAGATTAGAGCTGGACAAATGAAAACAAAATACCCAAGTTTCATAGAACAATGCATAGCTTACATTCTATATCACTACCTTTCACAAGACTTAAAGCATAAAAAGGAGCATTTTGCTATTTGCGAATTGCTGATTTAGCCAAGTAATATGCCCTCCCCGCAAAAAAGGACACTAGGAACACTTCCACTAGTGTCCATGTCTTTGGAGTGAGTAGGTTACACTTTATTTGGTGTTTAAAAATGTTGTAATAATGTAAAGGTTGATCAGTGATGGTTCAGTGTATGGCACCTCTTCATCTGGTACTGCAGCTAATAAAATAGTTTAGGCTTACTGACAGTGACTGGGAAGAAAGGGTTTTAAATCTTCATGAAGTTCACCCACTGTCCCAAAGCTTTTACTGATTGTTGCGTACATATAAATCCCCCAATTCTTCCCCGTTAAATTGCAATGCCCCGGAGGGTCCTGGCAACTGCCACCACTCTTCCCTTCCCCCACATCCTATTTCAAGGCATTAATGAAACTGCCAGGATCCAGAGCCAAAGTGGCTTGTGTTATGCACCACCAGATTCCTTTTCCTAATGAGTCCCTCTAAATCTGCCATCAGATGATTTTATTGACTCTAAGATCATAATTAAGCAGCAACTCACTTTCTGGTTTGAAGTCTCCGTCCTTGTCAAGCCATGGATTTTCAGATGACATTTAATCAGCAGTAATTGAGTAGTGCCTGCCTGGGCATTTAATGTTTCCAAGAAATCACCCCAATGTGTGAAAAACCCAGACAACAATGCCCTTGAAATTTCCCAGAGTCCTTTAACATATAAGTAGTGCACTAACAAACAGGAAATCAGCACACTCAGTGGTTAATTGACACAGTGGACAATGTAATTGCTTCCCGATTAGGGTAGGTGCTGCGACAGTCCATCTTTGCTGGAACAAGTACCATATGTGAATCCATCAATATGTAGCCACTTCTAATGGCTTCAAATCTTTGATTTTGTTTTTCAGTTGTATAATTATGAGGAAGACTACACATTACACAGGAGATAGGTGGCTGAATCTCCCAAAGTTTGGATATTTACCTAAAAGAAGCTGCGGGGGCGCTGAATTGACTGAAGTAGCAGCACAAGAGAGGGGGTGTTGAACCATTTGGTCCTATATTCCTGATCTAATGCCCCTCCTCCCAGTAGCTGCTATTAGGCATGCTGGGACCGGGAGATGTGGGAATAATTGCTACTGTTTAATTCATGCTTTAGGCCAGGAAAAAGGCAGGAGTGAGGAAGAGTTAAATATCATATCTTCCAGCATCACTGTTGTAAGAAAGTTTGGAGCCCTCAACACTTCCTTCATGGAAGAACCAGCAGTCAGGAACTCCAGGCACAAATCTCCCATAGTTTGGACTTCTTTTCCCCTCCAATCCTGTTAATGCCCTAGATACTAGATTATATTATATACCATGTAATGTTATATTATTACTATTACTAGTGGAAGGTCATAAACAATGTGCGTCTAGATTGAGAAAATGACATAATAAGGAATATGTACCTTGATGGATCACCCACCAACTAAAATTAGACTTGTTTGGTAAATGCTACAGAAACCCAAACATTATTGACAGTTTTAACAAGTCTCCAACAACACCATCCAATGTGGCTGCCCACAGCCCCCTGAACTGGGAGGATTATCTAAAGCCAGTAGAAGGTAGGAGGCGTATGGAAACAAGGACTTTCATCACTCTCCCATCCTCCAAAATACTTAGATGACTGATTATAGCTCCTCTGAGTTGCCCTGCACACTGGCCATGCCTCTCCCTTCCTCTCCTTGCCACCAGAACACCCCCTCCCTAATTCCAGCATACCAGCTGGGAGGATGTCCAAAGCTCAGAGCCCCAGCTCTGGACACTTTGCCATGGCGGAAGCTGGGGCGGCATAGAGATGTTTTAAATAAATAAATAAATTTGTCCTATGGCCATCTAGACAGCACCTTGCAGCCACAGGATTACACCCTTGGTGTGTGTATCTTATAAGCAGCAGAGAAATAGGATTCTGCTCATTCATCCACCAGACATACCACTTCCACCTCTAGCATTTCTATTAGCAAAGTCCTGGATATAACATTTGCAAATCAGCCATGTGTACAAAGTATTCCTCCTCTGAATCTGATCATGTATTAGATTTATGTGCTAATGATGCCTTATGATGTAGCCCTCCAGCACAGTTGTACAATTAAAACTTGTGCTCAACGAATGCATATGCCTCAGTCGTGTAATTGTGGTGCATGACCAACATTGCACATTTCACGCATGTGTCTACCACTTGGCCTGCATTCAGGCTCTGAGATGGAACAGCATTACATAAAGCTGGCTGGTGGGTGTTCCACTTTCCTGTACACAGACTCTACATATCTAAGATCTCTCTCATCTGGAGATCCATCATACTGAACATATCTGAGACTTTTCTTGGAGATGTTCTGGTGAATCTGTTTATATCATTTATGAGGTGGGAAGGTACTCGCTTTAAAGACTTTTTAAAACCATCAATTATTTTTCTCTAATTTCACATAGAATTTGAACCACACCCTGATCATGAAATCAGCTTCCACACTTCTGAGCTCCATTGTTGACTGGAACTGGAAGCATAAGAGCTAAAATATCTTACATAAGAGGGGTTGACATATTCAAAACTTTCCTAGGCACACAGCATAATCAATGCATGTGTACTTTAATGTAAGAAACCTACACAAAAGTAATTCCCACAGAGTTCAATCAGGCTTACTTCCAGGTAAGTGGGTACAGAATCGCAGCATCGATTACCTTAATGTGAATAGAGGCAGATACCATATAAAGTCATACACTGGAAACTTGCATTGGTTTCATTTAACCTGAACTGCCATGACTTCTCCCAAAGAATCATAGGAATAATAAATAGGTGATGGTCCATTCAAAAACTCAGATCTGCCATACAGTGACTGAGGATACTTCACTGGAAAGTGCTTTGACTTACATTGACTTAAAACCTTATCAACTGATAAGTACATAATGTATTTTCACAAAAATTAGAATAGCAAAACCTTTGCTATTCCCTTGAAATTTGAAGATAATAAAAAGTAGTAAGACAAATCCCCCCCTCCGTTGCCACTGCCAAAGGTATAGGGAAATAAAATTGTAAAGAGGAAAAAATATAAGGGTAATGCTTAACTCTTCTATTTGCAGCTGCTTAGTGTCTGAAAATTAGCATGATCACGCCATGAAAACTTAGATGTTGGCTTCATGATGTTTTCTTTTCCTTGTCCCATACATGCTGGGTGGGTTTTGCTATCCCCATTGCCCATTCTTGCTGGGTTCCAACTTCATGGCAACCCATGACTGGTGCAGATAATTATGAGAATGTAGTGACATGAAACTAGCACACATGGAATAGAGAAAGGAAAACACCATGGCCTTTTTGCCTAATTTAAAATAGACTGGATAAATGGTCTGGACATTATTAGCATTTAGCATAAGCTTTATTGGCTGCCATCTTTAATTCAGGTATAACCCCAATATAATTGCTGAAGTAAAGCAAAATTTAGATTCAGTATATCAAACTGCATGAAATACAGCATTCAAAACTAATTCTACTTAAATAACTTCCCTTTCTCTACATCTTACCTGGTTCCTTTTTTTCCACATGCATGTACTAACAATATTTAGCTATGAGATTTGTTAATTAGTTCATAATTTAATAAAACCATTCACATTAGTGGGAATAGAATTTTGCCTAAGGAGATTAAATGCTTCCAAAGTAGGGCACATTGGGTAAAATCTTGGGAAACAAAATTTTAACAAATTGTATTTAGTACAATGTAAACTCATTACTGCTTCAGGTTTTCTCCATTTTCTCCGTCAACATTTTTAGAAGTCTCAGACTGAGAAAGAGAACAAGCGCACATGCTAACATATAAAGCTTGCGTAATCCTTGAGGCGTTAGACTAGTGCTGTTCCCAATAATACCTTCCTATAAACATCCTCTCATAAATAGCACCTTCTGAAGAACATCTGGAATCAGTATGGATGCTACTACATCGCCCCAAGTTGAGTCCTTTCCTTTGTTCCATATCACTGACAGAAAGGAAGAGAATTTAATTTTATATAATTCCTTTTTTACTCTCAAAGTGCACTTTACAAAGCATTGACTTAGATACCAATAATGCCATGACTATATTTATTACCACTTTCACTTTGGTAATATCCATTGATGCGTACTTTAAACATCAGAGGATGCCATTTGAAGAACATTTAATTAAATGCAGCTGAGCCAAACTAATTGGAAGAACTGATCTAACCATGCCATTTGGTGTGAATGAAATTAAAAGGGATATTCATGAAGAAAATAAAAGCAAGAGGGTCTAAAGGAAAATGTCAACAACAAGAGGGCCCCAAAAATGGGGACAGATTTAAGATAATCTGCACCCAGTCATTACTCTGGCAAAACAGTAAGGTTTTCCCATTCTTCTTTCCTAGATTTGCGATAATATGTTAGTGTGGTAAAATAATGAGCAACCTGCCAATTACTGCATTGGCTTCTCTGTTCAATAAGCTACTACTCAGGACTGGCCCAAGACATTTGTTGCCTGTGGTGAAGGACATAATGCTATGGCATTATGAGAGTATGTAGCTAGTGAAAGAGAAGAGAAGCTAGACATCTTATGTCTATCCCTTCTTCCCCCAACCAGGTTTCTAGCTTCCTTACCAGTTTGTGTTTGGGTCTGGTGGTACTAGTCCTGAAAGTCAAGTTGGTCCAGAACAAAATCTACCTCATACATATGTTAATTGTAAGATTGCTTACCTGGTATGAATTACTGTGACCTGGGTGGGAGAATTGGAAAAGATTACGCTCTCCCAGTATGCCCTCATGTATACTCAGTACAATACCAATGTCAATTTGAGAATCTGGAGTTATGTGGGGGATGGGGGGAGAGATGGGTAGATAGGGTGCTGTGGTCCATAGAACTTATATCTTGCTCTCTAGGCTTCCCATCTGTCCAACTATCAATTCTACTGGGAATTGCAACCAAGAATTTAGAAGACTAAGACCTGGAACGGTAATATAGAAACAACTCAAAAGGATTGTCAAGTATCAGGATATTTCACTGGAGACCAAGGCCAAAATCATCCCATCTTTATATTTTATTTTACTCTTCTCTGAAATCACTTTACTGGAATACGAAATGGACATGCATTTTGTTGATAAATAAACAAATGGTATATATATGCAGGCCCCAGTCCCTTAATACTTGAGTACACCAGCCTCTGCCCTCTTAGCCCCAACCTTGCTGTGTTGACCCTGAACATGAGTAAAACTCTCAACTCTTAGGGACTCTGCTTTGTGTTTGTAGTCCGTGTTCTCTTTCCTCTCTTCCAGGACAGAAGCATTACTCAAGTGGCCTCACTTCTCTGTCCCCAGCTGTATTCAAACTTTTGCTACCTTTTCACCCTTTCATCCCACCGATTTCTTGCAACAATGTCAGTGTTGTAAAATTTGGGGCATGAAGCCTTTTGGGATTTTTTGCTTATCAAGCTTTGGTAAGGTCCATGTTACATAGATGCCAGGTGTATAAAGAACAAGAACAACCATTGGTTATCAGTATAATTACAACTGTAAAGACAAGTTTGTGGATTATGAAATTAAGGCTGCAATCTTAAGCCTATTTCTCTGAAAGGAAGATTCGTTTAAATATATAGATTTCCTATATTTTAATAAACATGAGTAGACTGAGCTGTAAATATCCATGGGGAACAGAATTCAGAGTAAATTTTAGCCATTTTCAAGTAAATTTTCAAGACTTCATGTTACGTTTTTCCTTGAGGAGTGGAGAGAGAACTTGGAACTTCTAGGGGATCACTCCTTGTGGTCTGGTCAGACATCTCCAAATTATATGGCCCAGCTCAATCTGTAGAAAATAAGCTTTATTAAACAGTCCACAAGATTCCCAGGACAAGAAAGCAAGAAAGAATATGCAGAAACAAGAATGCAAACCTATAAACCATCCACTTCTACCTAATCTGCAGCTCTGCCATTTATGTGCAGACCCCGGGGAGAAGCCCCTACTCTGTATACTTCATCATTGGGGTCAGTTCCTGGCCTGGAGTGGTATAGATTTGGTCTCTGGGCATCTTCTCTTGTATATACCTACACAGACCTTAAGATCATCTATGGAGGTTCTTCTTCAAGAGCCACATTTAAAAGAAGTGAAGAAGGTGGCAACAAGGGGAAGGGCCTTCTTGGCTATAGCACCCCGATTAAGAAATCAGTTCCCCAGGGATATATGACTGGCACCAACTTTATGTATGTTTCAGTGCCAGGATAAACTGCTTTTTGTTCTCTCACTATTTTAATGGAACATCTGGTTTTATATTGTCTTTTATTATATTGTCACTGGTACATGAGGATTCTTGCTCATTATTGGTATTGTTTTGGTTTTCTTCATATTGTTTACATTGATTGAATTTTATTGGTTACATAGATCCTTTTATGATTGGTATCTTTGGTTTTAAATTGATTGATTGTTGTTACTATACTATACTATTTGATTGTGTTTTATTGTATAACCATTCTGAGATCCCTGCATTAAAGAATGGGATATAAAAACCTAAATACATAAATGGGTTTGGTTTTCAGTGGACCTATCCTTCCCTGGCCTGCCAACATGGGCCTTAAGCCTCTCCTTTTAAGGAGGCAGATGCTAACTTGCACCTGTCCATCTCACACCCATCCCTGCACCTAATTGCCAAGGCCAGGATGTAGAAGGAAAGGAGTCTTTTGGCCCTCGTACCCCAGGCCAGGTAGCCTTAAAGAAAAAGTAGCCAATTTCAGGTAAGAAGAACAACCTCTTGTCCCTCTTCACAATTTAAATTTTGACAATGGGAGGAATATGGAGAATAGGCAAAGGAAAGATCCAACAAATAAAAGTTGTTTCATAAGGCTTAAAAGTACTTTGCAATGGTTGCATCGGGCCCAGCATTGTTGTTGTTTTTCAAATTGTACAGGTTATTGTCCATGACATTAATTCCTGTTTCAGCATAACATACCAGCCAAAAGACAGGTGAGAATTTCATAACAACCACATTTAAGCGGGTCTTGGAACAGACGCGTCTGTTAAATTCTTTGCAGAGTTTTCAATGCTGTCTCATTTCAAATTACAATATTTTGTTCGACAAATTCTTTTGCCTGGCATGCAGCCACATACACTTTGGGGATGAGTGGATTGTGGCTCCACACATTTGTGGGAGAAAAAAAATCTAGAAAAAAATGCATAGAGTCCATACTGCTTAGGATCATCTCCCCTTAGGAATGCAAATTCTCAAGTTTTAGTTACAAGATGAGGGAAGAACCTGAGGCAAACCTCACTAGATCAAACCACAGGCCCATCTAAACCAGAAAATTGTTCCCTACAGCGGCCACCCAGGTATCAATTGGAAGCCTACAAAGTAGGACAAGAGGACAAACAGACAGGACAGACAGATAAGTTTCAGTAAACAGTGAACAAATATTTCTTCCATCCCTACAAGAGAGGAGGGGAAATAACTTTACATACTTTTTATCATAGCCTGTCTCAACTTGCTTAAAATACATAAATAAATAAATGATACTTTATGTTGCAACCTTTAGGATTTCCTAATTTTGGTTCCTCGTTTCTGCATTTTTTCCAGTTCTGTGATATCCTTTTCAAGACAAGATATCCAGAACTGGATGCACCATTCCAAGTATGTATATAACATAGCTTTGTGTAAAGCCAGTATGATATTGGCAGTTTTATTTTCTGTTTCCTTCCTAATTAACATGTTATTTACCTTTTTGACAGCTGCTGCTCATGGGCCAATATACATTGGGATTTGCACCTAACCATGATCTTTTTCCTGGTCAATAACCACCAGCTTAGACCCTAACAGTGTATATGTGTAGCAAGACACTTACTTAATTACATTTATATCCTACGTTTTCTCTGCAAGGATCCCAAGGTACCTTACACAATCCTTCTGTTCCTCTCTTTTTTGCCCTCACCACAAACTTGTGAGGTATGTTAGGCCAGTCAATGACTGGCCCAAAGTCACCCAGTGAGCTTCATGGCTGAATGAGGACTAGGAGTCCCAGTCCAATATTCTAATCACTACACCACTCTGCCTCTGACCTTGAGCCACATAAGGCACCGTATTTCCTATTCATCCAGTTTGGAGGGATCCTTTTGGAGTCCTTGCAATAACTTTTTAGTTTGTGTGACCTTGAATAATTAGATGTCATCAGAAATCTTGTTCCCCATCAACTGACACAGAGGAGTGCCTACATCACTGAGCATGATCTATAACCATCCTGATAGTTCATAGTACCAAAGCTTTTATGAACAATTTTAAAAGCCTCAGCCCTCAAAAAGATATGTGAGGAACACTACATCTTGCATCCGCCAACTTATTATCCGCTTCTTGTCCTTTAACCAGTTATCCAAATGATCTGAAAGATGACCTTTTGCCTCAACCCTCCACTGATCAGTTTGCTCAGGAGACTTTGGTGAAAGACTTTGCCAAAAGCCTTCTGAAACTCCAAATACAAGGTCTGAGATCATCTCTTTCTACCTCTATGGGGACTGCAGAAAAACCTACCAGCTTCTGCTGTATTCTGACAATTCTCCAGAAAGACAAAATTTTCTTGCAGATTTATCAACTAAACTTTACCAGATCTGTAAATCAATCTGTTCACTCTGCCATATTCCAGTATGAGCTACTGTATCAGTTGGAATGTTTGTACAAATGTTAGATATTGCAAAAATGGGAATGATGGGGCAGACTTCATCCACTGTCAGTGGGTTTTTGACACATTGAAAACAGCACCAGAATCAGTTAGAAGAAACCAAGGAGATTATTTCTAGACTTCAAAGTACCTTTGCTGGACTATTTAATAGGCAAGGTGTTTTAAAAGTTTTAGAACATGGGTTTAAGATCTTAGCACTATCTAGACTGCAAATAGCTGCAAGATGGAAGCCAGCAAACACTGCTCAAGCAGGTCAAAGACTTTTGTGGTGTACCTTAGGCATCTATGAATTTGTTGTGCATACAGATGAATAATTAAAAGCCTAGATGAGGGATGAAAGCTACCACAAGGCTGCTGTATATTAAGAACCAACCACTATGTGGAGCTGATTAAAATTCTACTTAAATTATTGGCATCAGTAAGAACAACCCGATGTGCATCATGCAGGGTCATTTGTTCTTTTTCTCCGGCCTGATTCCTAATTAAATCTGGCTGCAGAGATCGGCATGAGGGGAGGTGCTTCAGGCATCTCGTTGCTCTAATATATTCAAGCCATACATCAAAGGGGTTCTGAACTATTAGCCTTGAAGAATAGATCTCAACTATGATGATTAACATTCTGGCTTTCTTGCCCAGGGTTCCCTTCTGATGCTGTCAGATCGTTAACTCTTTGCATTTGGATCCACCCCTAGAGCTTCCAACCCTAGTGTTAGGCTCAACTCAGCCTGACAAGCCAGCCACCAGGGTTGGAACACAAGGCAGCTTTCACCATGTAATGTCACGTTTTCTGGCCCCTCTTGAGCTGACCACATGCAGACCTCAGCAGCGTGGCGTTTCTGTAGATCAGCTTCCCCCAGCTTGGCACCTTTCAAATGTTTTGGATACAACTTGCAGCAGTCCTAACTAGACCAGATGGGTGTTGAAGTCCAAAACATGTGAAGGCCACCATGTTGGGAAAGGCTGCTGTAGATGATCTGGTTAGATTGCATGAGATTCTTGCAGGTCAGATGATCATCTGGCTGAATCATATGATACTCCTGTAGTTCAGCTACCCTCATTCATCCTTTGTTACTTTTCTTGCTGCTTTACCTGGTATGCTTTAGACCATAAACCTTCTTGGGACAGAGATTAATCATTTTTCCATACGAAACATTATAAAGCACCTTGTACAGTGAAGGTGTTACTGATTTCCTCACTTTGTAAATAAGATTATGCTGACTTAAGTGGTAACTAGTTGAGCACAATCCTATGCATGTTTAAATGGAAAAAAATCCTAAACTTCCCTGCACACCCCAGCCAGATTGTGAATGAGAAGAGAGGGAGAAATGTTACTGAAAGCCAGGATGCAGCGTTAGGTTTTTAGATTCATCATCACCATAATCAGTATTTCTCGGTTATTCTTGTTCTGAACATTGACCCGTTAAATAAATATGCTTATACTTTTCAATAACTATGTTCTAGTCTGAATGGATTTGAAGACTGGCACATCCCACTCCATGTGCTAAGTACAAAAGAAAGTCCTACTGATCTCTATAAATCAGACAAGACTGGCAGCTGATGTTTGGAGAATCCTGGAACAAGGTATGGGGCCAGTAAGCACGAAGCGACTTGGCATTCTGAAGATTCCCGGATATGTCAAAATCAGGCACATTCCTGATACAAATAGTTACCTGTACAATTTGCATAGGTATGCCCTGCAACAAAGAACAAATAGCAGGGAGAAAGCTGCTAGAACCAGTGCACAAAAGAGCACCTGAATACATATATTACCTAGCAAAACAAGCAACTAATGGAAGACTCAAGGACACAGCCAGTTCTATCCACAAGTGGTAACTATGATAGATTCCTTAGGGTGAAATCGTATGAGTTGCACCCTCAGTGCTCTGAAGTTGGAGGTTTAACAAGCATCCTTTGCAAAGTGGGAGAAGTGTTCCTCCCATTCTGCAAGTTAACTAGGTGGCCAGTTAAATCTACTGAATAGTCTTGGATAATTCACTGTTTCTCGGCCTAACATGTCCCACTGAGCTGTTGTCTAGATGAGATTATCTCACGCATGTTACTCTGAACCTTTCCGCAGCAAGGTGGAATAGAAATGTGATCAATTATTGAAGTACAATGGTTGAGATATCCACTTTTACAAATTTGTCTTATCCCATGCTGCATTTATTTTTATTTATTTATTTTTGACCAGGAAATGAGACAAGAACTTCCCTATATTGAAATAGGAATTTTAGCTTCAGAGCAAAATTTGTACTCCCCTGAGGGTGCCAAACTGTTCACTAGTGCATTTTGTAATGGAGTAGTAACCAGTTACTCTTTATATATGTAGGTCTAAAATGCTAAAGGGCAAAATTTTGAGTAACGCAAGATTTCAGAGGTTGCTATCCAGTAATACGTCCATGGTTTATCCTCTAAAGAGCTTTTTCATCAGATGTTAGAAATAGAAAAGGAAACTCTTTTTACGTGTAATGAGCCCTAAGGGAAATAAATATCTTCCAGTGGTCTCTATGTTTAACTGCAAAATTTCTGAAAAGGTAAAATTTAAGTTCAAGGGAAAGGTGTAGCATTCCTTTTTTACACTTTCCTTTTTATTAATAAAAGACATGAATGAGCCAGGGGAAAAATCTGACTCATGGGACATCCAGGCCATATTATCATGCTGAACATCTTGAAAACATCAAATGGAGAAGGATCTGCTTCATATATATTCCATCCAGAGGCAACCTATTCACCTGAGATGCCAGCCTACAGACAAACCCCAGTATGGAAACTTGATTTGTTTCTTTATCCGTATTTCAGCTGCTTGGACTATCATTTAAACACCAACTATCAAACATTGCCTTTGGCTTCTTTTGCTGCATGGTATCTGTAAAAGAAATTCCATAGGAAATATTATACATCACAGGAGTTTGTCTGTAGTATGCAACATTAAAACTCACCTGTTGTGAAATTGCTTGAATAATAACACCAGAAAAAGATCAGGATAATCCAAATGGCTACCATTATTCACAATATAAATCAGTGGTTTCCAAATTGTATTTTGTGGGTCCCTGGGCTTCCTTGAAAGTTCATCAAGAAAAGTGGACCTCAAGGAAAAAATCACAAATAATAGTTTCATGAAAGACAGAAACCCTTTTCCTGTGTTCTTCCTCTTGGAATGAAAGAATACAGTAAGGGGGAGTGCTTCAGCCCCTCAACCCTCTGTTTTTGCCTAAAATGCCCCATATGTGTAGAGGCTGATGGTCTGAAGAAGAGGACCTCCTGCATCCGTGTTCTTAAACACTGCTTTGCGCTTGTAAGGCATAAATAGCCACACTGCTGCTGAATGGGGTGAGTTGTAGTGCAAGGGTGGGCACACCATCTTCGTGTCACTGTCTATGAGTGGAGACCTTCTGCCCCCAGAAGGCAGATCCTAGCTCCACCTCACAGTTCTTAGCTCATGAGCAGAATGTTGTTTTTGTGTGCAAAACATGCAAGCGTGCCTGACTCCAGGTTACAAAAATGTGCATGTACCCACTGAAAATATTCACAGATTGCTAAACATGGCCTTGCACACATCTCATTTCCAATTCCCAGTTTGATTTACACAAAATTTGATCAAAATTTCCATTTTGATTTAGCCTACGGAGGAATTGGTGCAAATTTGATGAGATCTGTGCAAGTCTCCCATTCAATCGCTGCTTCGTTCATGCAGGATTTCCATTTGCATAGAACATGATTTCAAATGAGAACTGGATGCAAGGCGATGTTCAGAAAATCCTGCCTATGTCAAACAAGGCTTGTCTGTCCACCCTTAGTGACCTCTCTCAGTGTCCAACTCCCGTATGGCTACGGCCTTGTTCTCACAGAAAGCTGAACTGCAACAAGAAACAGAGCAAGGCAAGACTACACAGATGGGGGCTGCTATGGTTCTCCACAGTTCCCACTGAATTCCTGTATTGCTCTGCCCAAAGCCCGGTCTCAGCAGAAGGGAAGCTGAGAAAATATGGACAGCTTCTCTCCTTCCCTACCTGTGAAATCTGATGACCAAATTTATGGTATTCTCCCCATAATCAAAAAGTATCTCAATAGTTTGCATACCTATAATGAGATTGTAGCTAACAGGGCAAAACTGCCACGATAAATTTGTACCCCACAGAATATTCAGTGCTTCCTCCTGAAAATGTTTACTGAGGATGTTTCATCAGTAGAATATATACATTTCCCTGAAATATAAGTAAACAAACATTCTCCCCCTTCTCACACAACACATAATGCAAATTCCTTCCTCAGTGCCTTCCCTAGACCCCTTTCTGATTCATATGTTGAGAATAATTTTTAAAGGCAATCTTTTCCCATTTCCGTATCACTTCCAGCTGCAGATTCCCACCCAAATCCTGTTTTGAATTATGATTTAATAAATACACTTCAAATTGAAATCATTTTTCCCCTTTGTCCTTCCCAAGCTATAGTTTCCCACACCCATCACTCTTTCCAGCCATGATTAATATATGATTTATGTCTGAAATAAAAAACATTGCCTCCTCCTGCCTTACGATCCTTCCCAGCTTTGGATACCCCACCCCACCCCACATCTGAGCTACAGCTAATGCACAGGTTTAACATCTTTTATCCTCTCTGCTTATCTGTAGACTCCCACTCCGGTCTTATATTTTACCTTTGACCTTTGCTTACTTTCTAAATAAGAGGCACTGGGGCTCTGGAATATTTAGAAGTTATGATTTCTGACTTTGAAGTTCTTAGCATTGATAAATAAATAAAATAATCTTCGATGTGTGCAATGTTAGTTTATCTTTTTTATCATCTCAGCACCTCAGCGGTGTATTAGGATGTGGCCAGCAATACATAATCAGCTGAAGCCTGATTGTGAAGCCAATGGAGTGGCCAGGTGTCCTGTTTTACAGAGGACAGTCCTCTATTTTAAGATGTCCTCAGTATGAAGATCTGTCCAGACCAGGTCTGATTTAAAGATAAAGAACTATCAGAAGGGGGAGAGCAACAGGAATTTTGAAGTTGTCCATCAAGGCACAGCATTTCCCAATCTCATGCCCTCCAGATGAATTGGGACACAAATCCCAGTGTGCCACCCAGCCAGAATGGCCCTCTTTTTTTGGTGATGCCAAAGTGACCTTGGGTGACCTCCAGAATTCGATATGCAAGCCATGACAACTTGAGTTTGAGAAGTTAGTGTTGTGATTCTTGTTGTTTGTCATCAAGCTGTCTCTAGCTTTTGGCAACCCTATCAATGAATGCCTGCCAAAATGTCCTTTCCTGACAGCCCTGTTCAACTCCAGTGATTAAATTAATCTATATACTGTTTTCAGGGCCCAGAGCCTTTAGGACAGGGAAGGTCAAAACACCTGGAGGCATTCTGGCTACAACTTCCATCAACCTTAGCCAGCTTAGCCAATAGTGAGGACTAATTGGAATCATAGGCCTAAGCACCTAGAAGGGCACAAGTTGCACTACAAACAGAAGGATTTCAGCATGCTGTTGATTCACAACATCCACAACTATTCCAGTAAAAACCTGCATAATGTAATATGTACATCACATTAATAGAATGATGGCTAGAAAAAAAAGTTATGACTACAGAGTTGGGGATCTGTGCTTGGACCCTGTCCCCTTCTTTGTGGCAAGCACACAAACAGCCATCACCAAGGTTGTAAAAGTGACCTGGGAGAAGAGATAATACAGGTGTTCCAGAAGGCAGGGAAGGGAGAAGACTGGTCCATATCCTAGTGACACCTCAGCCTACTTTCCTCTCCATCGAAAACACTGCAGTTAGATGGCTAAAACTGGCCATTGGGAGAGGTGCATGGAGATAAAGAACTTCTCCCACTCCACAAAGTTGGAGATTTAAAGGCATTCCACTAGATTGTGCCCTAACTGTGCTTTACTTTTATTCCTTAAATATTGCAGCTCAAACACGTGGGGGGGGGGATTATGTGTGTGTGGAGGGAGTGGAAATTAACAGTGTACTATTTTCCAGCATTTGTCAACTAAATGCAAGTAAAAGTAACATGGCAAATTAGACTCCTCTAGGGCAAGCATGGGCAACATGTCTTCCTCCAGGTAATTTGCCCTGTGGTCCCATCAGCTTTCACAAGCATATCCAATGGTGAGAGATGAGGAGGTTGTAGGTCAGAACACCTGGAGGGTCACAACTCCCCCACTCTCGCTCCAGGCATCAGAAAGTGTTCCAGTGCACACTGAACATTTCCTATGCAAGTTAGCCTAATCTGCACCAGAAATTGCCCAGCCCGGACTGAAAATTTACCTATGCAAATACACCTCTGCAAATGAACCTAATTTGCATTTAAAAATCACGAACAAATCAATTTGAAATTTTCCAGAAAATCAACCTCATTGCATAGAGGAAAAGAGTCTGAGGAAAAATGCTATTTGCCTGTTCCAGTCATAATGCAGGTGTTTTCTAACAGGTTGATACCATCATCTTCTTAGACTTCTCTTCCAGCCTTCCACTTAAAATTTTAATCTCATCCATACTGATAACGTTTGTAGTATGTTGCCCTGTTTTTTAAAGTCTTTAACTATGTGCCTCTATATATTTCTATTCTGAAGTAAATTCCATTGATTTCCCAAGTGTATGTAAGTTTGCAGCTATGCAGGCTGGGGCATGCTGGGAATTGTAGGCATTTTTCCCTCTCTTAATTTGCACAGAATTGCACCTTAAGTTATTGAAATTACATGCTAGTGGGCGAACTCCATTTTCTTTGAATTTGGCATAGTCATAAACAAAAGTTTGGAAATCACTCTTTTGGCATTTAGTGAACAGCATTGTACTTCAGTACCATGAAGACTGCCAAGAAAACCAGAGGCAAATAGTAAATGTATGTCAATGCATTTAATACCTGCATTGGCATGAATGTTGAACCACACTGCTTGTAGGCTCAAGCCAAGACTGTGCAATCCAATTCAACCTCAAATTAATTTCAATAACCATTTTAAAAGCAATTGAAGTTTCCTTCTTTCTTTCTATTTTTGGCTCATGCATGTCAGTGGAGAAGGAGACTGAAAATGCTCACAGTATCATATATTCATCTTTAAATATCAGAACATACATAAGAATTTTCTATTATTCATGGAAAAAGTCAGCCTCGAATGTTGTTAAAAAATACTGCAAGTAAGATTAAGCCTGCTCAGGCAGCAAGTTATTGAACACTTTCATTTTCACAGTGTTTTTAAATACAGCATCAATTACTTCTTACGACAAATAGGCCTCCTATCAAATGACTTACTATTCCCAGAACAGGTATTTACCATGCATTTCTGTGTATGACTAACTAGACGTTTCATGGGATGTACCCCTAGGTAAGTGGGTAGGAAAGAGATTCCTATTGGAATAGTTAGTATATAAATAAATAGTATATAACTAAATAGGACTACAGCCTACATTTAAAAGATATAATGGAAATGAAGGTTAGGAGAGGTCTGCAGTTTGGGTGGACCCAGGGCTGGTTCACATGGCACGAATATCCATGGTGAAATCTTACTGTTCTGTGTGTACCATGTTATCTGGACCCAGTCCTGAGGTTCTTGCATGACACGATTCATTTTCTGGAACCACAGAGGGAGTCAATGATCTCTTCTAAGGTTTCCAGTTTTCATTACAGCTTCTCTAATTATCCAGAGCCATGATCACCATTTTGCCATTGCTGGCACAGAAACAGGAAAGATTTCCCTGGCAAGAGCAGCTGTGGAAGTCTCTGCTTCTTGCCTTCCAACCTCATTGCCCTCAGCTCCCTAACAACAGACATGTCATAGCTAACTTCATTCCCATTGGCTGAGCAATACACCAATGCACCAAAGAAGGGGGTTAGGGTTACGGTATTGATTTTAATTATTTAAAAAATCTGTGTGGGCCTGAAGGACCTGGGAAGTGCTGTAGACATGCAGGTGGACTAGGGGGAGGGGAGCCCATTTCAGTGCCACAGTTGACCAATCAGGAGAAGGCTGCTGCGGTCCACAGGCAAGAATAGGGGACAGGGATTTTGCTTGTTAAAAATAAATAGTTCAAGTCTGGCATAGTACAGATCAGTTATTAAGTAGAGCTGAAGCCCAGAGAATGGGTGTCTAGCACTTGCATTCAGGCCCCTACTCATCATCACCACCATCATCTTCATCATAAATTTTGTTTCTATTCTGTCCAATAGCTAAAGTTCTCTGGCAGTTCACAACAGCAGACAAAGTATAACAAAAATCTAGTACAACACAAAATGCAAAATAACAAAATATCATAGAAATACAATGCAGAATTTAAAAGCCAGATTGAAAACCAAATTTTTAAAAACTACTATAATCTTACCCAAATTAAGTCATAAGACCTGTTAAGCAGTGTAACAGGTCTTACAATGCCCAGTGTAATATCAGACTAATTAAATGCCCTCTCATAGAGCACAGTCTTAACCTGGTGCCAAAACGATATCAAAGTTGGAGCCAGGTCTTAAGACTCAGCAGGAAGCTTGTTCCATAGCTGGGGACCACCACTGAAAAGGCTCTTCCCTTTGTTGCCACCGTCCCTCAGAGGCAGCCATCAAAGGCAGCCCCAGAATTTGATTGTACAGTATGGGTAGCATGCAGCTAGGAAAGAACTTCTGTCAAGTATTATGGCCTCAAGCTGTGTAGGGCTTTATAGGTTTAAACCAGCACCTTGAATTAGACTTACATATAAGCATATAAGCACCCAAAGCAAGTGGGCCAAAACCTTTTGTTAAGTGTTTGGACCTTCTGGTTCCTGTTATTAATCTGGCTGCCACATTTGACACAGGCAGCAGCTTTTGAACAGTCTTCAAGGGCAGCCCCAGATTGAATGGATTATAGTAATCTGCTTTAGAGATTACCAAAGCATTGATTATTCTGATCCAGCTAGGGGTATATCTAGGTCAACATCCAAACTGGTAGAAGGCACTCCGTGCCACTGAGGCCAGCACAGTCTCCAGTAAGAAAGATGACTGAAGGGGCACCTTCGTATCTCCTACCTGGCATAGGTGGGGTGACTGAAACCATTTCTATGCCAAGTCTTGGTCTGAACCCTGACTGAAATGAAACTAGGTGTCTGGGGCATGTTGGCCACCAGCTGCTCAAGGACCTTGCTCAGGAATGGGCATACACCACCAGTCTAAAATTATTCCGATCTTCCGGGTTAAAAGATGGCATTTAGTAAAGAAAGCATGGAACCAGTACAAACCTCTCCAAGCATCTTGTCAATGTCCTTGAGCTATATTAACTGGAACTTGAGCAGGCTGTGCTTTGCCTATCTCAATTCCTTTGCATTAACATAGTGATCTGTCCCAATAGATGCAGGAGATACTATCCTGGAAGTGCCTAGCAAATATATTGCAGTGGGAGGCAGATGGCTCCAAGATGTTCATGGACCCAGCATACAGAGGGGTTCACGAGGCAGCAAAGAGAGAACTGAATAGAGGCTGAAGAATGAGCAGCAACGGATGCAAGTTTTCATGGAGCAGGTTGGTTCAGGTTATGAAGAGAAACCTGGTTAGATACAAAAAAGCTTGTTCTGTGCAACAGCTTGCACTGACATGTTGTGATTTCTCTTTCTCTGACAATGAGAGGAAGTTTATGTTTAACGAGCACCCATCCCTCTGCGGTAGTCACATCAATGCACACAACAAAAATATGTGCATCACTCATGGGCAGGCATGGTGGACGCCTTGGTGGAGTCCAAGCTGAATGGATGATGTGGTTTAAAATACCAGTTTCTGAGGCCTATAGCATCTGAAGATGCAATACAAACAGTGTTGCCAAACCAACACTGAATTTCTCCTTATCCTATAACTCAAAATGATGAAACATAGCTCAGTGGTAGAACACATACTCCGACTGCATGAGTGATCAGTTTCGATGCCAGCCATCTTTAGTGAAAGGTTTCCAAAGACCTCTGCTCGGGACTTTTTAAACAGGAACATTTGGGCCTCCAGAATGGTATGTGACCATAATTTCCACGTATAAGCTTACAATTCAACTCCTTGCAAGTGCACTCATGGTTTGATGCCTAAAGTTGCCTTCCATGTGACTCTAGCAGTCTTCATAATAGATTTTTCGGGGGCATTGTTTTTATTATCATAAAGCTGACAGCTTCACTTGACTAGTCAGAAAACAAGTCCCCATGTTCTAGAACCTTTCCTTCATTTCTGAAACAGGAAGGAACATACTCAGTGAAGAACAGCAATAGAATCTGTGGGGCACTGTCTTCCGTAAAGGGGAGATAAAATGGGCAACATTTAGAGTTCAAGAGGATCCTTTTAAGCTGACTTTATTTACTGCATTGCTATCAGTCATTTTTCACATCGCTTAACCTACTATAAAGACTTCACAACCTGAATGTTTGACTCTGTAAATTGTCCTTTAATGGGGAAGGGACTTCACATTTTTCCTGGATCTGCATATTTTGTATCTGCTTACGCATCTTAAAAAAGGCTGCCTCAGTCTATAATCCTGGACACTTGCTACCAGACAGTATAGAGACAATAGTAGTCTATTAGTCTGAGCTTCTCTGAGAGGAGAGTTAATTTGACGCAAATCTAGTCCCGACAAAGTTATAGCCAAAATGCCACCAATCGTGTGTAATGGGGAGCTATCAGCAAGTCTGGAGTAACCCATTTGTTTGAGCAGTTGTTCAGAAACATTCTCCAAAAGGTCCCATAAGGGCTCAGTAGCATGGAGTGTGCAGTAAATAAGTGGGAGTGGGTAGAAAAGGCAATCAAATGGAAAAGGGAATGGAATGGCTGGAAAGAGAAAAGGCAGAGGCAAATAGATCTAAAAACAGTAGAATGAACTTCCTCTTTCAATACAACATATCTTAGTTCAAATTGCTAATCTGTTGTAAAATGTTTCCAGGAGCAGAAGTAAAAACTTTCCATAGAGATCACTAGATTTTTTTTTTAAAAAAAATGATATTTATTATCTGGAATAGAGTTCCATTGTGCTCACTTCCTCCAAGAAAGTCTCCAATATAGAAACTCCCTGCAAAAACAAAGACACTCTCCAAAAGAAAGAGAAAAGAAAGAGAAAAGAAAGAGAAAAGAAAGAGAGAAAGATGCACCCCCCCCCCAAAAAATCCAGTGGGGCTGAAACATACTCAGTGGGCATGGTATTGTACTCAGACTGATGGAGACAAAAAGGAGAAAATGGAGTGGGGCTGGGAGTGGCTGTAATGCTAAATAGAAACAATCCACATTGCAACGTCTTAAATACTCTAAAAGAAAATATTTGGAAGCAGAAAAGTGAAATGTGCCTCCAGTTTTAATTCAGAAATAAGTATGCCCCAGCTATGAGAAGTTTGATCTATACTCCAATTAATGTAAGGAACTCATTGGTAAGGATTGAGGTGGAGATAATAGCTTCTTGGGAACCTGCAATATTTTTTAAGCCCTTTATCCATGATGAATAGTACTGCAAAAACAATGTTCCCATCAAAATGAAAAGCGCAGTGAACACTGATATATACCAGCCCAAATTCTGTTTGTCAGGCAGGTATGTTAAAAACAAGTCGCTCAAGGAATATTTTTCTTGATTAGATAATGGCTTGCTTGAAATCCCCTCAGCTTTAGTGAAACAGAAGTTAGCAATTTCAGCCATATCAGATGATGCATCAATATTCTGTAAACAGAAGACTGCAACCCACTTCACCGAAAAGCCTTTTCCGCAGCACTACTAGATAGAATCTCCCAATTTGAGAAGCAGTTCCATGAAATAAGACGTTTGCATACAAAATCTCCCAGATTTCCAATGGAAATGTAAAACAAAGGAGAGCGGGTTCCCTTGGGGATGGCACCTATCTTGGATTAGATCGTCTCTGATGTTCTTGCATCATTTTATCAATGGCTTCAGGGAAATGAAACAGCAGTTTCCTTTCACAAGAACAAAGGCTTCCAGAGTTTTAAAAATGACAATATATTTAAAGAACTTTTGTCCCTGTTCTTTCTAAGATTTCTTGGAGAAAAATAATAATAACTTATTGTATTTTTATTTGTCTGAGTTAATTACATTTGTATTTTGTCTTAGACAACTGGAATATTCATATAAGAATTGGCTGCCTATTCACACCATCAGGGGATATAGACCAAAGAAAGATGCATCATTTAACAGGCGTTCACCAAAGCATTCAACCAGTTGTTAGTGGTGCTTCTTGTTTGTTTTGGTTGTTGTTGTTTTTACCATGGATCTTTTAAACAAAATGGAATTTCCTTAAATGATGCAACACATCTGCAAAGAGCTCTAATTTAGGGATCAGGCCTGCCTTTCCATTGCATAGCAGCTTTGAATAAACAAGAGGGAAACATGTAAAAGTATGAAAACTGTCTTGCTGAATCAGGCCAAAGGTCACTCAAGCACCACGTTCCAATTTCAAGGAGAGCCGGTTCAGCCAAATACCCATAGGAAGCTCACAATAAGAGCCAATGGTTGTAGCAACTGCCCCCAATATTATATATTTATTCATTCACATATTTATAGCGCACCTATAACTGCCAAAGGCCTTCCTAGGCAGTTTACAACATCGGTCTCCAGCATCTCATAACCCTGCCTAGTTTTTAAAGCCTATGGGTTTCTTCGATCACATACCCATCTCCCCTGCAGGAGTCAAAAACAGTTATCCCCGCTTCTTTCAGACTGTATTGAAAGAGGTTCGTCCCCATCCAGGCCATCAGTGCTCACATGTGCCCAGTTGCCCAGGGCTAGAGCTGGGCTGGGACCATGCTTACTGGCTCTTGATGGCTTGTCTCCATGAACTTCTAACATCAGAAGGGCAGACAGACAAAGCATCTGCACTAAAGGTTATCACCACATCTTGAGGAATAGATGTGCCCTCTGTGAACATATTTCTTTTTGTATGCCCTGACCTGTTTCATTAAATGAGCCAGTTTGTTTGCTTTTTGACACCTATGCTGGGAGGTCAGTCCCACGGTTTCCAATGAGGCTGAGTCCCTAGTAAATGTGTTCAGGATTGCAGCCTGAATGGAAAGGCTCACATGACTAGTATTCCGATCTGTAAAGTTGGGGTAGCCAGATTTCTATTTTAAATGGAAGAGGTGTCCTACAAATTAAGACATTCTTTTCTAGGAACCCTTGTGTTTTTGGTTGTGTACTGCAGCACTGGAAGGGGATGCCCCTTCGACAAGTCAAGACCAGCCTTTTCCAGCTCCTGTCAGGAGCAGGGCCTGAGTCACCCTGCAAGTTCTTGCAGAACCAGGAACACCCCTGCAGGGTCTTACAGGTGGCAACAAGGCAATGCAGCTGGAAGCCCGGGAGAGCGGTACAGAAGGCTTCACTGCACTGCTGCTCCTTAGCATGGTGACATGAGCTGTCCTAGTGGATTCCTGGTGCTCTGGCTTCCAGCATCACCTTGCCTCTCCTGAATGCACCTGCCTAGCTACCAGATCCCTGCCAAGCTCCAGCTAGTTTCTGCTTCTGTCCTTGTCTCCAGCTTGACCCTGTCATACTAGGTACCTGCTCTCTTCCTCCCTGATCTCACTTACTCCAGAATGACTTTGTCTTTCCGGTACTTGACATTTGGACTGTGAGCTACTGGATGGTACAATTATCTGAGCCATCTTGTCTTGCTTGCTTTTGCCTCTGGCCCTCTAAATCTGGTGCAAGCCCCCACCCTGCATCGGCACCCTGGTCCTGGCATCTTGCCCATGGTTGCCAGCAGCCTATTTTCTGGATCTTACAGCTTTTTGCCCTCCAGATGTTGTGGAGTTCAGTTCCTAGCAGCCTCAGTCATCATGGTTAATAGTAAGGGCTGCTTGGAGTGAAAGTCCAAAACAGCTGGAGGGAACCAGGTTGTTGAATGCTGCTATACAACAATACATTGTCAAAAATGTCTAGCAAGCATATGCTCTTATCTCACATCTTTTCTTCACCCAAAACTGCATACTGACCTAGAATATTCATCATCATCATTAAAATTTACACCAACTTCAGTTAATTGACAGAGGAATGTCCATAATACTTAGGTTCAACTCCTATTATACCAGCAGGATTATTTTTGACAGAATAACAAATAGCATTATGTTTTCTGGGCATTTTAAAATTTTAGCCTCTCCTGTCCTCCTCCATGTCTTTAAATCAAACCATAATACTGTCCCCACAGAAGAAAGGAACTGGCTAACCGCTGAAAGTTTCACATGCAGTATGACAAGTACACTGAAGGAAAAGCTTTGTCCTCAGCTTCTCAACCGACCCAGCCCAGATGAAATGGCTTCCCCATCGCTGCAAAATTAACGTCTGGTCCACACAATGCTAATGAGCCTATTCTGAGGCAATGAAAAGGCTGTTTTCAGGGCAAGGAAGAGCAAATTGCTTGTTTTCCCTCCCTGAAGGTGAAGGGTTAATGAGGGGGATGGGGTGGGGAGCTAATGGGAAAGCAGCTTTCTGTCCGAGTTTTAGGCTGGAGATGAGAAGCCAGAAAGTGGGGCATATTAGGGCCGATGGTACTCCTCAGAAGGACATGGGACGAGGTAATTGCTTAGGGCACAATTGCAATCTCCACACTCTCTTTAGGTCATACTTCTCTGTTGTTAAAGATGCCTTTGGGTTTTGACAGCCTCATCATTTCCACCTTCCCATTCAAAGCCTGACTAGCACGCCTGCAAAGGGGAAAGAGACTGGGGCACGATTTCAGCAGAACACAATATCACCTCTTACTAACATTCCCCCATTCAGCCTTTTAGAGTGCTAACTGAGGCTTATCATGTCAAGGGTAAGACATCACTTAGCCCAGAGAAGGACACTCCATCCTTAAAACAGCCCCTTTTTAAAAATTGGTAACAGCATTGAAATTGCCAGCCGAATCTATTTTTATTGACACTCAAGGCATTCCTTGTGCTCCAAAGTCAACACAGTGGAGCAGTTGGGACAGTCTGTGTTGAGCCTAATTGGCAACAGGGAGCTTTCAGGAAAGAAGAGCTTCACCAGGGCTGGAAATGAAACGGGGCAGCTGTGTTTTTTCAGGCTAAAGAACAGGGCCACTTAACCCTGTAACTCACAGAACAGACTCTAGAGTGATAGAAGAAAAAGAGGAGGAACACAGGCAAGGAAGACTGCCGCTTGTATGCTGGAAAAGCCCGCAGAGCAATTCAACGGTTATTTTCCTACATGCAGGAGAAATGAAAACAGAAAGCAGCACTCCCCCACTCCACCTTTGTAATTCCAGGATGGTAAGATATGAGTCGGATGCGACACTCGCAGTCCTAAATTGGGAAAAAATCTGTGCTTTTCAGAGTTTTCTCTGGACATTATAAAGAGCAAACGGGGGAGAGGAGAAACATTCCAAGTTGCCCATTGATTTCAAGATATAAAGGAAAATGACAAAGTACTAGACATCCAAGGAGGCATCAGATAACCTCCTGGTGAGTTTCCTACTGATTGTATGCCCAACTTTTGCAGACAATCATTTGAGCAAAAGCTCTTGTTGTTCTAAAACAAACGCAGACAGAAACAATTTGACTCTAATTTGGTTTAAGTTACAATTAAGGGAAAAGCATAGCAGAAACATTGTTCATAAGGAATTCCATGAAAGATAAAATATTCCCTCCCCTCCTCTCCACCCTGCAACTTTAAACCTTTAGATGTTGTGTGTGCAAGAATCCACACCCATCGTCAGTGTACTGCTCTGCTGCGATCACTGAACTATATCCAGACGTTTCTCGACTTCATGCCATGCTTCAGCTGGTTTGGATGAAACTCCTTTATGCGTTTTACATAAAACTTTGTTAAAGGGCTGTATGTTTTGACTACATACTGGTTGCCTTTGTTAATCCCCAAATTTATGAGTATGTTTGTGTATATGTTTCTCATGTAACTACATACATAGAATCCATAGGCTTCAATCCAGTAAGAGTGATGCAGCCATAGATATATAGGCTTTTGACATCCCACAAAGGTTACAAGGCAGATCATTTGCAGAAATAGGTGCAGCAGATGTGATTCCTGGGGCTGGGAATCCCATTCAGCCCCAGGAATATGTAGTAAATTATGCAACACCCACCCCCACCTACCCCAGGAGCAGGAAGTTCCTGGGGCAAGTTTTTACATGGTCAGCTCCCTTATTTATTTTTAATTATTTATTGTGGGCATTTATTACCTGCTCTTTGGTCAAAAGGATTTCATAGCAGCTTCTGGCTAAAAACATAACAATGTGAAAACATTACACATGAATTATTAAAAGCCAGAGCAGCAGCTTAGTTGCAGAATAAAGCAAGTAGCATTCCAGGTTAAAGTATGGCTAAAGAGCAACACCACATAGCAAGCAAGTAGTATTTCCCTAGTGCCCGAAAGACAAAGGCTCCCCTTGGAAGAGCGTTCCCCTGGCAGTGTGCTGCAATAGCAAAGGCCCTTTCCTCACCACCGCCTTGCCTGGGAAGGTGGGAAGACTTCTGAGAATGATCTCACTCCTTGGGCAGGCTCATGTAGGTCCTACAGTGTAGCAGAAGGAGGCTCTTCTGATTTCCAGGTCCTAATGTGTTCGGGTTTTATAAGTAAGACCTACATCACCTCGTGAAGTTACAAGACTGAAGGATTTTGTAGGAATAAGCAGATTTCCTTCATTCTCTGTGCTTCTTCTTTCCAGCATC
Source organism: Varanus komodoensis (assembly GCF_004798865.1). Taxonomy (NCBI): domain Eukaryota; kingdom Metazoa; phylum Chordata; class Lepidosauria; order Squamata; family Varanidae; genus Varanus; species Varanus komodoensis. The sequence goes on along the minus strand of NW_025335269.1, from coordinate 12,045,477 downwards.
TACCCTTTCTTGAATTTTGGTCTAAGTGGGAGGATTTCTCATACGTATTCCAGAAGTGGAGGAGTCACTGTTCACTGCAGCTTATGGTGGGCAGCTGTCCTATTTTACAGAGAACAGTCCTCTATTGTGGAGAGCTGGCAGAAGATGTCCTCTGTTAGACAGGGTGGACAATCCATATCTAAACCAAATCAAAGAATTATAAGAAAGAGTATGCTGGGCCCTAGAAGATGCCCAACAGTGAGCACCTAGACAGAAGACTGACTAGGTATGCAGGTGAAAGTCACTCTCTACCTGATGGTGAGATGGATTGTATTTCCAGTTAAAAACTAAGTGTTGTCATTTCCAAATCTGCATATGCAAATGTTATGTAAATTGGTTTTGTTCTTTTCATACCGGGGGCAAAGGCATGAAAGAAGTGGAGGATGCTGCAAGCTACCTACCACTACATACAACTTTCAGGAATTAAGATTTTTTCATTGTCCTTTTTTTCTTAATTATCATTTCTATTTCAGAAGCAATTCCAAGTAATTTCAAACTACAAAATATCGGGGGGGGGGATTTCTAGATTTATAGCCATTTGTAATGTGCACTTATTTAAAAATGTTCTAGCTGAGCCACTGGAAGTAGACAAGTATGCTGAGCATCAACACAAGTCTATAGAACCTAGACCTCCAATCAGTCTAGAGGAGCAACACTTCCCCCAGCTGCCAGCCACATGCTGCAGCAAACCTCTCCCAAGCTGCGTCACGGTGGCCAGCTGGGAGGGGACAGAGAAACCAGACACCTCTCTCCAGTGCTCTTCGAAGCAGTGTGTCACCATTCCGTCTCCCCCAACCTGTGCCTTCCAAATGGGGAGGGCCATGATGCCCAGCCTCCCCCAAAACTGTTCCAGCCAGTAACCCAAGCCATGAAGGACAGTGACGTGCACTGAAGCAAATGTGTTCCAGCTGCCAGCTGCTATTAAAGACACATCTTTGACCAGTAGTTAAGCAATATCCTAGGGATGGTTTTCTCTTCACTTGACACCACAACAGCTTTCCTTTTACAATGCCCATGAGCCAGAGGAGAAGATTCAGAGAATGTACCCGCAAACATCTGCTGGCAGATGAAAGTTTTTCAAGGAGAGTCAGGGAGGCAGTTGGCTAGAGGTGGGCTCAGATTGCAGTGTGAAACAGGTAGCGCTCCTGGTTGCACTTGGAGCATCATTTCTGAGGGCAGCCAAATTTCCTTCAACCTCTACATCACCCACAGAGGCATCTTGCGGCTTACACCTTCCATGGGTTCCTTGCATCTCCCTGTTCATTGAATTCCCTGTTTGAAACACACAATATTTCAGAAATGCATATGAAGGAAATGTTATTTTAAAACCCACACAGCTAAGTAGAATGGACACAACATGTATGAGATCATGTGAGGTTTTTGAAAGAATGGCCGAACAGCAATGCTTTTCAAGCATCTGTTAGCTATGATGTGAGTTTTTGAAAAGCACATTCTCCCAATTCATTTTGCTGTGGATATGACCTCATCTCAGGTGGTTTGAGAAATCCCTTCTGAAATGTAATTAGGCAAGAAAAACATACACATTAAAACAGAAGGAATTGGAAGCCTGGCTTGAATTTGTTGTAAAGGATGCATTGGAGAAAAAGCGTGCGGTGGGGGGGAATCATTCCAGTTTCCCCTAACAGCAGAGTTGCAGGCACCTTTAAACATAGAGGGGTATTGAACAACAGCCATGGGTTTCAAAGACAACTGCCAATTTTCATTCTCTCTCTGAAATTAACCCTCTCAAATATACAATCCAGACCTTATGCCTGTTCTTTGCAGACCACTTATGCATAGCTCAGAAGGCTTAAAGCAAATATGGAGGGCAATAAACAGCCTTAACAATGATATCATTTGATATCTGGATGAGGCATAACAGCAAGCGTGTGCAGTACCTTGAACGATAAACTTTCTGCTTTGTTGTAGTTAACTTATTCTGGTCTGAGCCACAGCAGAAATCAAAAGCATCCTTTCAAATGCAAAAGTTAAATTCATCTGCAAGCTTATTAGGACAAATGCTCACTTGCACAGCATATCTTAGTTTTCCGTAAAGCCATACAAAATTTGTGTGAGTCATTTTGGCAGTCTTATCAAAACTCGTTTTTCTTTTCCTCAAAATTCTTCAGATGTTTTGCCTGAACAGGAAACTACAAATTCTCACAAATAATGCTGTAGGCAGTCTGAGCTCATTGTGAGTATTCTTTTTTGTCTGTCTCTTCCCCTTTAAGGTATGATTATTTGGATTAGCTCTGTAAGAACTTTGGGCAGACTATTTCTTCCTTTCCTAGAAAAGAACTAGGATACAACTTATTTTTGCTATGGAGAAGTAACCAAAATGGTCTTCTGGTGGAAAAGGATCCCTGGACCTGCAACAATAATTGAATACATTATCATACATATTGGGGTCATCACCCCTTAAAGCTTCTGTGAGCACAGAATAAGGCAATGGAAGCAACTGAATCAATGTGACAATTCCTTCTGAACGTTACAGGGGAAGATGTGAAGAAGCGCCCCTGGGTGCATTCCTCAAAGCCTTCTGTGCTCCAGCCCTAAACAATCTCCTCTTGAAACATTATGGTTTTCACAGCAGAGGAACACGGTGGACACGCCATGTCTGGCTGTGTGTGCTGCAGGCCAGCTCTGGTCTTTCCCATAGTTGATTCCTCTTCCAGGCTCTGAACATGGGAAAGGAAGCACTACACTGCAGAGCTACAGTTGTTCCCTGGGAAATGTCCATTATAAAAAATGTGTGATATGTGGATTCATGCTATATTTGTCTTCATTCTTTAATTTTATACATGACGGCAATCACCATTTGAAACATGAATGGCCCCCATTGTACAATCACAGATATAAATCACAGCTGCTCTATCATGAATCTCAACCAAAAAAATTCAATCAGTGATGGAAAGGGCTTTTGAGAGCCCAAGAATGAATTTCAGATGTTCGCACAGTCCTTGGAGGTGCACCGCAAATCACGCCAGGGAAATTGTGCCAGGTGTTTGGAGTTTCATGCCTGCTGCTTAGGCAACACTCCTCATTTTAAAAAAAAGTCTTTCCTCAAAGCAGTTTCACCAAAGGGAGGAAAGAAAATGACAAAGAGTCACTTCAGAAAATAAAGCAGAAGCCTTCTCCATTAAAAAGCAATGGCTGTTTTGGTTTTAGTTACCATGTCTAAAGCACACTACCCTAAATTTGTTTTTGTTTTCATCATGGTAGTCAGTAAAGATCTAGACTAGAAAAGATAACACATGGCCCATGAGCCACAGGAAGGGTCCTCATCCCTTTTTGGGACACCCCCTGCCCCAAATCCTTGCAATCCTAACAACTGAAATGCCACCACATTTCAGAGGTATACAACAGCATCAAGGGAAACAAAAACATTTTCCCTTAAAACATGTTTCCTTCATGGGGAACATGGCCCTTGCTTTAAACAATTCTCTGCTCCCTCAGGACTTCTGGGAGTGTGTTTTTGCATTAAAACAATGCATACCTTGTTTTAAAGGAGAAACTGACACTGAATTGGTGATGAAATTTAACCACAATTTGCAATGGCTGTTGGAGCAACAGCAAGAGCATAATTTCTGGTAGATACAGATGGATAGGAGTTGCCCTACTCAGAAGTTGCCCATCCCTGACCTAAAATGAACAATTGTTTTCAGATAGGGTTCTAGTGAATCCTGAAATTCCCTGGATTGGTAGTTGTGGGCAAGCATCCCAGAAAGACTGCTTAAAACATTGTGTTTAAGTTGTTAGAAGTCACTACTAATGCTAGTTTTAAAAAGTGGTCCCTGGCCGCCAGTAAACTGAGGATCATCTGGTTGAAGCCCATCCATGCAAATGTGGTACATCTCTTCCATCCCCACTTGCCCTAAGAAATTGGATCCTTAATGGATGATATATCAAAGCCCAAGCCATTTCTGTCCTCATCCTTGCACAGACCATTCCCTGGGGCTCTCCCCTTCTAGCTACGCCACTTACTTTCCCCCATCAACCTCTATGGACAATCCAAGATCAACTAGTTCAGGAATATTTGAGCTCATCCTCCTTTAAGCAGCTGAACGACAGACAGAATTCAAAAACGTGATTCACAGTGTAGCAATCCGTAGATTATGGCAAGAGAAGAGGGTGGTAGTAAAAGCTTCATAGAACAATGAGAAACAAGAGTAAGTTTGCCTTAGCACTGCAGTTAATGACTCAAAAGCATATTACTTAAATGAGATTGTGTTGACAGATGAGTCTGTTGCTGTTAAATATACTGCTTTGCTCTCTTTCCGTCTCCCGGTTTTATCGCAAGGGATAGAGTGAAGACGCAAAGTCTGGCGGCTTTTTTTCCTGTACTAATTGGAAACTCTGTAATGGAAGATTCCAGCAATCCTGTTGGGACAAAATTACACTAATCCAGGGTAGGTGAAATGAAGTCATAAAAACTAGACTGCAGTTAGGATTGATTTCAGAATAGGAATGAATTTGAATACTGGTAGAAAAATGTCAGATATTACAATCAGTTGGGATAAATCGAGATGCAAGACCAGATACAGAGCTGAATTGATGATGTAGCTTAAGTGAGGAGGGACAGATTGTCTCCTCAGGTATGTATCTACAGGAATGCATATAAAAGGAAAATACAATTAATCGGCATTCTTCTCTGAACCTAGTTTTGTCAACCACAATCCTAAGAGCATAAAGAGAACCACCTGGCTGGATCACACTGACAGTGCATCTAATTTAGCATTCTGTTCCAACAGAGACTAGACAGATGCCTCCTCCAAACTTCCCGTGAGCAAGCCATGAAGAAGGCAGGCCTCCCTCCTATCATATGGCCCCAGCATCAGCATTTAAGCCGTCCTGGTGCAACTGAAGACAATTGAACTAGCATCTCTGCCTAGAGAAACTTCTGTTTGTGATGCCATAGCATTATACCAGTTTCTGGGCCAAGGGCAGGCAACTTGTGGACCTCCAGATGTTTCAGCTGACAACTTCCACCACCCCACACCACAGGTTATGCTGTCTAAGGATGACTGGAATTGTGGATCAAAACATCTGGAGAGCCACAGGTTGCCCACCCTTGGTCTAGACATATATTAGTTCTAACTTCCCTATACACCATACATAATTTATCCCCGTGCACCTGGAGGGAAGTATACCCCATAATTTGTAAAGAATGCAGCATGTTTTTGTGGTAGGGGAGGGACACATTGGAGAAACAGTTACATTTGTCATCTTTTTAGTAAGTGTGTAACTGAAACACATACACAAAATGCTACAAATTTACATGGATAAGGCCATCAATGGTTGTGAGTCATAATGCTTATTAATTAACTCCAGTATTGAGGGGGTCTCTGTGTGCTAGTTGCTGGGGGCACAAGGAGGAGGGTGCTACTGCCCTCAGGTCCTTGTTGAGGACTTCCCACAGGTAGCTGGCGGGACCTGAATGCTGGACTACATGAGCTCCTGGTCTGATTCAGCATGGCGGCTCTTATGCGATTAACATCAGTCCTTCTCCCTGGGTTCTAGAAAGGAGCAGGGAATCTACAACCAGCCTTTGGAAGGAACCACAATGCTCCCACTTCCACTTGATACTTTATCTTAAATCAGGATAAGTTCACAGTGCAAATATCTCATCTTGCTTTGAATAATGTAATGTGTGGAGCAGCTTTTTCAAAATAGGCCATGAGCAGTTTTAATTCCAGGACAGCAGAAGATATTTTCCAAGCCTGGCCTTAATTTTCTCGTGGAAAGGAACTAACTAAGTATGAACACCACCAAGTTTTTGGGGTTGTTTAAGGAACTGGTTAAGATTCATGAATACTATAAAATCAAGAGATTAAGTGGATATCGCAGCTGAACAGAACACAATGCCCTCCCCCGAAATACATTAGATAGTATCACCATGGAAATCCAAGAGACAAGAATTTTCAAAGGTTCTGTAGGCTGATCCTTAACTGTTCCTGTGGCACAATTACAGCCTTCACTCCCAAAAGATCATTGTTTTGTGTGTGTGCCTTTATTTTTAATTTATTTTAGACTCCTCTGCCTCTAATTAGAGACTCTGATTTGGAAATGATATAATTTGTCAGGTGGCATTGGAGTGGAGAATGAATTGGGCAGCATTTTGCCCAAGCAGAAATTTCAAAGGCAGTCCCATGTATAATGAATTGCAGTAGTCCAGCCTTATAAGATAAAGCCCATCACCACATTTTGAAATAATTAATTCTGTAAGTTAATTATTGTGATTCATGTTGAAATAACTATTTTTGCTTGTGCTGAATCTCCTGCCAATCAGTTTCATTGGATAAGTTCTGACTTGACTGAGGCAATTTGTTTTACATATATTCTCCACAGCTTCACTTTTATAATCCTCTATTAATCCTCCTGTATTATCATCTTTGTTTTACTTCACCACCTTTTATTTGAGGAGTTACAAAAAATGTAACATGCTCTCATGGTCTCCCAACCTGGTCCTGGGAGGCACCAAAACTGCTTACCTTCTGAGATGGAACTTCACCAGCCCCTTTCCACCCTTCTTCTGGGCAAAAGATAGCACAAAAGAAAGAATTAAGCAAGTATAGGGCAGTAGGTTCATTAAATGGAGTGGGCAGGTGGTGCGGTGCAGGGGGACCTAGTTTAGTTTAGGAGAACAACAATGAAGTAAATCAACATCAACAGTAATCTTTACCCTCCAGTTCTGAGAAATTCAGATGGTGAAACTGGAACAGTTTAGTAATATAAAATGTGACCATTCCAGGATCATGTAGCCTCTTACATTAAGATGTGGAAGCTCAGACACCACACTAGAGAAAACAGTCTTGTTCTATCCATATGGGAATAGAAGCCAGTTCCCAGAATTGGTCTCCCATCAAGACCAAAGGAGAGGGCCCCGGGTGGGGCTGTGCCAAGAAGCACAGGCTCTATTTGCTTTTTCAGTGCCTGAACTCTCTGCAGCATCTATCCACCCCACCCAGTGGTGTTCCTAAGTGCAGCTATTTATTTCCCCACCCACAGGAAAATGGCTGCCATCCCTTCCCATAGGAAAAGCTAAAGGATCCCTGACACCAGATGCTCCCACCCATGCTGCCAAGGACACACAACATGTTTCTGGGTACAAAGAAATGTGCTGCAACCCCCAAACCAAAGGCCTTGAAGGATACAATTTATCTGCAAGGAAACCGGTCTTATGAGGTTAGGTTTAGCATGTTCAGCTGTTAGGTTTAGTTTCAATGAGTGAAGGTAAAGAGGTGACTGGTGGAAGGAGGAAGATATACACCCTTCAGCAGAGGCCGGGGTTTTCAACCAAAGGTTTGTGACCAAGCAGGGGACACATGGTAAAAATGGAGTGTTGGTAGAAAGGGAGTTAAAACCACAACTGAAAAGGAATATGAAGCCAGATTTCTGTCTCAAGGAGAGTGCGATGGACTGGAATTGTTACCTTATGATTGGAAGGTAATGAAACACTCTCAAGATCCTGAGTGTGAACAGGAGTGCTGTGAAACAGATAAGACATCCCACTGACAAAGGAGTCTGCAGCTTCCACTGGTACCTAGTCCTCTGTCTTTTGCATTTTTTAGGTGTATCTTCAGAGTTTAGCATCCTCACCCATTCCCTACTATTCACTTTTATTTTACTGGTTGGTAGAAATTTACCTAACCAAGTTGTCTCAATACAGTGTTTCCCAACACTGTGAAGCCCACACTCCTATGGGTAAATGTTTTGCGCACCTTTCACTTCCTTACCGCTGCTCTAAAAGAGAGGGGGGGGAGGGATTATCTACTATTCTGATCCTCATCTTTCAGACGGTTGCCCCCAGGTATGTGCTCGCTCGCTCGCTCGCTCGCTCTCTCTCTCACACACACACACTACTGCTATCTTCCCCTTCATTCATTATCGTTAAACCAGACTTAGACTGGCTATACCTTCCAATAGAGGACTGTCCCTACCAATTCTCCAAAATAGAAGACTGCCCTTCCTAAAGTAGGACACCTGTCCAACCTACCAGCAAATGAAATGGGAAATTCCATCCCATATATGGATCAGTGGTGCGGGGGGAGCAGGAAATGTGTGCTTGCTGGTTTAGGAGGCAGCCACACCTGTGGCTGCAACACGTAGCACTGCAATGGGCCACTGAAAGCTAAATCAAATGTAATTGTAGCAACACTGGGATTAGTGTACATGTCACAGGTTATGCTGACATTGTATCACCTTCAATAATCACAAAACAATACACAAAAGCACCTGTTATCTATCTTCAGCTAGAGGATTTTTCCTGAAGTAAAATGTATAGTTTATCTGTCCCTGGAATTTCGGTATGGATTGTAGCTGTGGTTAAAAGTGACATATAGTTCGCTCTGACACTCCAATACTTGGTAAGAGGGATCCAGGATGCTTCTATGAAATGGATACTCTCCCTGTTCCCTCTTCTTGCTTTCTAATAAGCATTCCTAAAGGAGTTTCACAAGGAAAACTTAAGGAAGGGAAGGTTGCTTACAACTGTGAATCTAATTCCAACTTTGAATCAAATTCTGAAACACCAAAGCTTTTTGACCAATAAACAGCACTTACTCCTACATACAACCTACTAGTCACTCTGGCTTATTCCATTGCCTCCTGGTATCTTCTTTATTAGGATTCTGCTCCTTATGCTGAACAAGGTACCAACATCTAGAGAAACAGAGATTTCCCCTTCTGTTTTGGACAGTGTAGAAATTGCCTGTGTTGCAAGTTTCCAAAAGTTCAAAAAGATACTGTGTCAGGAGCAGTATAGGTTTCACACTGAGTTATGGCCTTTCTTGGTAACTTATTGGTCATATTGGCAAAATAATTTCATAATCCAGAGCAGTCCTAGGTTGCTGATCTGGAATACTGTGCCCAGTTCTGGGTGCCAAGATTTAAGATGCAGGAAAATTGGAAAGGGTTCAGAGGAGGACAACAAAAATCCAGGGTTTGGAAACACTGCCCTATGAGGAGAGACTAAAAGAACTGGGCATGTTCAGCCTTGAGAAGAGAGGACTGGAGGTGGGGGGGCATGATATCTCTCTATAAGTACCTCAAAGGCTGTCACAAAGAGGAAGATCAAGATTTCTTCTTGCTGATACCAGAGTGTAGGACACGGAATAATCAAGTCAAGCTGTGACAACCCAGATCCAGGCTAGATATCAGGAAAAGTTTCCTCACTGTCAGAGCAATACGGCAATGGAATCAGTTGCCTAGAGAAGCCGTGAGCTCCCCCACACTAGAGACATTCAAAAAGAAACTAGACAGCCACCTGAATGGGATGGTGTAACGTAGTGTCTTGCAACAGTAGGGGGCTGGGCCCAATGGTCTTTATGGCCCCTTCCAACTCTACCATTCTATGATTTTGTATCTAAAATGCTGTAAGCAAGTATTCAAAAATGATATAAAGGAACCCCTTTAAATGTAACAAAATAAAAATTTTAAGGGTTTGGGAAATTCTACCCCATATTTTGTGCTAGATCAGCATTTGAAGGAGCAGTTACAATATTCAAATCAGCATTTAAAGGTTTTAAGAGCAAAGCTACAAGACAGGATGATGGAATTTATTCTACTATGGAGGGAAAGCAAGTCATGCAGCTCCATTTGACAGTGTATTAATTTATGGGTATGGGATTATTCCCATCCTGTCAACATAGCAAAATGTGGAAAATGGAAATTTCAAGGCAACCAAAGGCAACATTTTCTCATGCAACATCTAATAAATGCATGCATTTTTTGCCACAAAAAGTTATGATAGGCACTAGCATAAATGGTTTTTTGAATAGGCAGACAAATTATGGAGGGAATGTCTGTTACAGCACAATCCTAAAACCATTGGCAGCTTTCCACAGATGTTTCCCTCCACTCCACATAAGCCTGGTCCTTGAACAACCAGCCCAGTGAGCATATCTGGCATCAAAGAGTAGCCTGCAAGAGATCAATGTGTCTAATAGCCCCTAAAAGGTCATGGGGCATAGGTAGACCTTGCCTCCAGAAGACTGTTGAGTCAGGAGAGAAGATTGGGACACACACTGGTTTCCTGGGTTTTCTGGAGGACAGGCCCACCTACAGAGAACTTATGGAAGGGCAGGCATGAGGCCATCTATAGGGAAATCATGGAGGGGTAGACACGGCTTCCCAGGTTTCTTCAGCTCTGCCAGCTGGGTTGGTCCTGCTTTATGGAGGATGGAGGAAGTCCTAAGCACTGACCCAGTCCCCTGAGTAGGTATGGAGTTGTATATGGATCCAGGATGGATCTGGATTTTATTAGTATTATGTTTTATTTTATTTTTCTTATTTGTGTAAGCCGTCCTGAGGCTATGTGATGGGACAGCATACAAATACTATAAATAAATATTAAATTACCCATTAACTTAAATTCCCATGAGTTTTAAGCTAGCTGAGAACCCTGCTGGCCAGATTATGATATAAACTACTCTGAATGTCTGTTTATGGATTCCCAAGCATACTCTGTTTTTGCCAATTAGACTACAATTTGTCTTGTTCAAACCAAGCATAGCATTGAATAAATAAATTGTTGTTCCCATTTTCAATACTTGTGTGTGAGAGACGTATATTAAAAAGAACAATATTCTGTCTTGTGTTGTCTTTGACACGTAACGCCCTAAATGGCTTGGGACCAAGCAAGTGCCTTTCTCCATATATTCCTACCTCCCCATTTAGATCCTCATCTGAATACTGCTCCTCCCCCAGTGAGATCAAGGGGCAAGGGCTAGGAGGGGGTCATTTTCTGCAGTGGCTCCCAGACACTGGAATTCACACTCCAAAGACATGGCTGGTGTGGACTTTGCTTTCCTTTAGAAGCTAGGTAAAAAGGTTCAAACAAGCTTTTGGTTAACTTAATTTATGCTTGTTGTTGATTATTTAATTTTGACTGTTGATTTATTAGTTGTATTTGGACATGCTGAGTGCAGTTTTATATTATTTTAATTATGTGAGATGGTTTAATAATTTACCAATTTTGTTGTTTTTAATCTGTTTTACCCTTTATATTGATTTTATTTATATGCCGCTTTCAGAATTTGTAAACCACCCAGAGAATCCTCAGGTAATGGGGCGATATAGAAGTGGAAATAAATAAATAAATAAATCTGCATCGAGGAGTAGATAAGCGTATGCTTCCAAATTTCAGCCATGTACTGGCTGCTGATCCTATTACTCTTCATAGTAAAAGTAGCTAAATATCAGGTAATAAACAGAACTGTCTGAATCCAAGAAATTTGGAGATAATCCTTAACATGGAAATAAACTCAGTGACTAAAAGAGAGATCATATGAATACAAGAGAACATATTGGACACTTTGTACTTAATGTTAAAGCTTGATTTATGCATTCTGTCAGTATATTCAAATTAATGAAGAGAGTATGAAGACCTTTTAGACAATGGAGAAGGAAAAGATTCAGAAGTTGGCAAACTTTTATCTTGCTGCACTTTGACAACACAAAATGTTCTTGTAATTGTCAGCTCGCGTTGCTCATTTTCAAGGTATTCTCATGAAACTGAAATCCACCCTTTCTCAACATTTTATTTAATGTATCTGTTCCTTCTTCCCCTCTGTTTCAACAAATACATGGCTGAAAATAAAACAGACTTTAGATTTTTTTTAAATGCACCTGCCAATTATCAATGAAGGGAATGCCAAGTGGGAATGCTTCATTTACACTTTGTGAGTGCTCCATATACTACAAAAATAACTCAGCACTTCTAGAAGGAATCTTGAGAAAACCAGCAGCAACAAACGCTTGAGACTAGTCGTTGATATAACTGGAATAGGACAATAAAGCACCTACTCAGGGCAAATGGGCATCAAGAAAAATTATTAAATAGTGTTAAGGGAGCAATCCTATGGTCCCTGGAAAAGCCTTCCAGGAAACCTGAAGGCCAGGGACACTGCTACAACCTCAGCAGGGGCAATCCAGTCCAATAGCCTCCCTTACCCTTTTACAGCTGCTATGAAAGGGCTTGTACTGGCTGCTTTCGAGGTCACAAATGTGGTCTCATTGGGAGGCAAAAGGGAGTATTCAAGGAGCCTGGGAAAGGAGAGTAGAGATCTGATGGGCAAGTACCTGGCAGCACATCACCTCTAGCCAGGCTCAAAGGCCCATCAAAGGAAAGATTCCTTAAAATGAGGTGAAAACCACCACCTGCCCTGCACATATTTGGAAGCCCCTGAAATTAGAGGCTTCCTTTAATTAGAGGCTCCACATTCTTCAGTTTTCAGTAAGGAATAAGGCAGTGTCTCAAGAACCAATGAAAAGCCACCTGAAGATGATGGTGCGTATTTAGATCTAGACTCAGCCTTTGGCTGAAATAAAAGTTTGTCAGCATCTGGGCACGGAAGACCAATAGGTACAGGCACCAGGACCCAGACAACTAGGCTAGAGTTAAAAGTCCAGTCACAAACAAATCCAAATCTTTATCCAACAGACCAAGGTAAGTGCTGGGAGTAGAAGAGCAAGATATGTCCATTCCAAAAGACAAAAGCATACGCAAGCAAGACAGGGATCAAGAAACCAAGGATTCAATGCAAACAGGAGTGGATACCTGAAAGCTGTAGCAGGAGCAGAGTCCAAGAGTTCAGATCACAACAAGCAAGAAACCCTGCAGCAAGTCTACAGAACTTCATTGCTAAGGAAGCTTCTAGAGCATGGGTCCTCAAACTATGGCCCATGGGCCAAATACGGCCCGCCATGCTCATTTATGCGGCCCACCTCAGAGCTTTTGGACTCATTCAGAGAAAAAGCTCTGAGCCAGCGCAGGCATTCTTTGAAACGGAGCAGAGAGCCGGCACATATGCCAAATTGTAACAGCTCAACTGCACATGCGATAGCTCCCCCCTCCCCGCCCAATTGCATGCATATGCAGAGCAGGAATACAGAGTGGGAAACAGAAAAGAGGAGGGTGGAAGAGAGAGAGACGAAGACACTAAAAAAGTATTGAAAGTAAGAAAATATAACTTTTTAAATCCATTTTAAGTATGTGAGCCATGTCCCCGAGCTGTGGGCCAAGCTGCGGCCACCTTGCCGAGCCCGGGGACAGCTGCTCGACAGTGGTGGCAGCTTGCCTAGAGAAGGCTGCGGCGGAGGCACAGGAGCCTTCTATGGGCAAGCCGCCACCGTCAAGCAGCTGCCATGCTTCTTCCACCTGTGGTGGGGAGAGGCGGGAGGCACCCTGCTCTGCCAGCCGTGGCCCTGTCCATCATCTCCCCTTGCCTCGGAGCCACCCCACGCTTGCCTCTCCAGCCTCCCACTCCTGCTCCCTTGGAACAGGGGCCGCAGCGAAGACTATAATTTCCATCATGCCCAACCAGCATGGCCAATGGAACTTGTAGTCTAACTCATCTGGACAGTACCAGTTTTAGCAAGGTTGCACTTAAAATATGGTAGTCATTAGCTCTGCATCCTAAATACAACCATTGTGTATTGTGGGAATCGTTCTGGGCTGACTTGCTTCAAATACTAAGAGAGGCATTAACAGTATTTATCCTTAATATTTTTATTTCATTCTTTGTAAATGCCAGTTGCAGCCATCGGCTGCATTATGCAAAGTACTATATTTAGTGCCTTGATTGTGTTGTAGCTATGTCTCTTGAATATGGACATGCTCTTCCCCACCTCATCTTGGGCTTCTGCTGCAGCCCAAGGGAGTGGGGCAAACATTTTTTAATTTAAATTAATTTTTAATTAATTTTTATTTTTATTAATTTTTAATGTGCAGTGTGCATAGGAATTCATTCATTTTTGTTCAAACTATAGTCCAGCCCCTCAACAGTCTGAGGGACAGTGAACTGGCCCTGTTTAAAAAGTATGAGGACCCCTGTTCTAGAGGAAAGAGCCAGTTCTTTTATAGCTACTCCTGCAGGGTTCCCAGGTGGTGCTCATTAGGGCCCTGGCGGCTGCAGTAGACTGAGGCAGTAATCCTGGAACTACAGGGCTGCTCTTCTGGTGCTCAGTCAGAAGGTGGAGCTCTAAAACTGCCTGGAATCCTAGCAAAGTTAGATTGGGGCTCTGCTCACGATCAGGAAGATCACTGGTTATGCAAGTGCTTGAGCTGAACCACTATCAAGACATGGCATCGGTTGCTTGTGTAGTATCTTCCAACCATCCAGCTCCCTGGGATCCTACTGATGTCCCTTTTTCCTTGTTCAGCCTTGTTGCTACATATATGCAGTTCCTGACCAGTCTTGTTTAATTTTTTACCTGTATGGCCTTAACGGGACCCCACAGGGTGGTTTCATCTTTTGCCTCTTATGCTTAGTTTTTCTCATCCTCTCAGCTGTTCAATCCAAGCAGGGCCAGCCTTCCCATGAATCGAGGTGACACTCCAGCTTCAGATGGCAAAGTGAGAGGCATGGCGCATTGTCTGGAGGGCCTGCCTTTCCCAAGGAGCCGTGGCATTTACTGCAGCAGGACAGTAGAACTGCCCAGAGTGACTATCCACTCACCAATGCCACCTTGGAGAAGCAGCCAGCAGGTGTCTGGGTAGCAGCCTCTCCCCTCTGCTTCACTTGGACGCCATCTTTGCAATAAAACAGAAGATGGAGAGCTGCTGTGAGCCACCCATCCTCTGGTGTCCACACAGAACGCTCAGGCAGTGGGACAGCTGGTGCCCAGACTGATTCCGGGAACCACCACTGGGATCATCAGTGCCTGAACTGTGCCAAGCCAGATGGTATCAACACAGTGGATTTAAGGCACCAAACTAGGATGACTGCATTTTTGAAGTGTTAACTGGCGCCATGTGAAGGGCCTGCAAATCACTCTCTCTGTTTCAGTAACTGCTGCAAGGCAGCTAGAGACTCTAATTAGTTTTGCTCAAGGACAACCTGCCATCTCCTAAGCAGCCAAAACAGTTGCTTAGGAGATGGCATAGTCCAATATGTTCTCGCTCCTCCTGTGGCCATTTTTTGTTTCTGGGTTGGCAGCTGAAGGAGGCCGATTGTATCCCATACATACATATATACATGAGACCAGATCTGGGCAAAATGGCACCAGTTATCAATCTGTCCCATGAAACCTGTCCTAAAGAGCTCACCTGTGGTGGAAACATGGTGCATGGATCAGATATTTGCATCACTTCTCAGTTAGACTTTGCAGTTGAACTCCATGACTTAGCTGAATACCAAACATCTTCCACACAAGCCCCATGTAGGATGTTTTTGTCACTTTGTTTCAGAGTAAATTCTTCTTTACCTTGTCTTCACAGACTGCCCACCTGATCCATGTTCAAGGGACTCTCCCAATGGGAGAAAGAGGATTGGGTGGGTGGCCTTTCCTGAGAGCCCACCTGCCTGATCTCTCACTGTGGGAGAGGGTTGGCGTGAGCAAAGAGGATGCTGCACCTTCAAAGAGTCCTGCTCACTGCTCTCCCACCGTTGCAGCAAGGGAATGGGGCTGATGGAGCAGTGATTGTATTTGCAAGAGCCCTTCCGGTGGAATTGGAGCAATGACTCACCTCTGCTCCTGATCTATCACCTGAGCAGCTGATTCGCCATTGCTCATGGAACGGCTTGCTCTGTGCTGCACCATTCAACAGAGTGGTAGAAATGGTGGGCCACAAGTCAGCAGAGACGCAGGGATCTTCCAAGGCAGATTCTTCCTGCCTTGGAAGATCCTTGCATTTGGGTCCTGACAAATGGCATTTTCCACCTATTTGGTGGACTCTAAAATAAAAGACTGACTCACATGTTACAACAATGGCCTGGCAGCTGCTTATAGAATCATGGAATAGCAGAGTTGGACGGGGCCTATAAGACCATCATGTCCAAGCTGCTGCTCGATGCAGAACTCCAGTTAAAGCATCCCTGACCGATGGCTGTCCAACTGCATCTTGAATGCTTCTAGTGTGTTAGAGCCCATGACTTTCCTAGGTGATTGGTTCTATTGCTATACTTCTCTAATAGTCAGTTCCAGATGTTCAGCTGGAATTTGGCTTCCTGTAACTTTTATTCCGATTATTCCATGTCCTGCACTCTGGGAAGATCAAGAGATCCTGGCCCTCCTCTGTGTGACAGCCTTTCAAATATTTGAAAAGTGCTATCATATCTCCCCTCAGTTTTCCCTTCTCAAGGCTAGATGTGGCCAGTTCATTCAATTTCTCTTCACAGGGCTTTGTTTCCAGTCCCCTTACCATCTTTATTGCTTTTCTCTGAACCTTTTCCTGTTTAACTCCATCTTTCTTAAACTATGGAGCCTAGAACTAGACATGGTACTCAGGATGGGGCCTAACTAGTACTGAACAGAGGGAAATCAGTATCTTGCATGATTTGGAAGTTATATTTTGATTTATGCAGCCCAATATAGCATTTACCTCTATTGCTGATTCATATTCAGTTTGTGATCTATAACAAATCCAAGATCCCGCTCGCTTGTACTATTGTTGAGCCTAGCATCTTCCATCTTAACTGCATTTGGTTTCCTTTTCACAGAACTTGGCATTTATCCCTATTGAATTTCATTCTGCTGTTTTCAGCACAGCACTACAGCCTATCAAGATCACTTAGACAGCTATCCCACTCAATTCTGTGTCACCTGCAAATTTGATCGCATTCCTTGCATCACTTTGTTCAAGTCATTCATAGTTCTTCATGGTTCGTCTCCATACAATGGGAATCATGTGGAATGCATAAATGTTATGGTTCCTTCCCACAGAAAAATAGAACTTGCCTCATCTAAAGATCAGGCAATGTTTCTATGGAAAATAATGCCCTACATGGTTTAATCAGGACAGTGGCATCAGAATTAGCCACACGATCCAGTCAACATACATTATGGCTATACTGCATTCCCGTGCCTGTGATGTTTTTTGTTGTGGCAATATTATAGCCATAGTAAAAGATGTATTGGAACTTCAAATATTTTTTGTAATTAAACTGCAGACTATTTTTGCAGGTTTGTTTTTTTTTTTAAACTTCTTCCCGAACAGGTTAACTATTTGAAGGTGTGGCATGCATGGGAAATTCAAAGTTCTGTTAATGAGGGGAAGCCCTTTTAATTCAGGCTTGCTTTCTTCTATCTACTCACGTAATATTTGGGGGTTAGGAAAGAAGAGTCTTTCTAAAACCTTTGTTTCCATAATTACTTCCTTTTACTTCACTCTGCCTCTTTGCTGAATACACTAAAAACAAGACTTAAAAAAGAGAGAGAGAGAGAGAGAGAGAAAGAGCAACAGCCAATTACCAAGCTGAGGAGTCATAATTAGAAAGGAAATGAAGGAAACGGACAGTGGGGTGCCTTAATGTGAAATGCGACATTGATAAATCAAAGGAAACCTGGAATTCGATAGGAGATATTTCAAGCTATTGCTGTACATACTTTGCTTTCTTCATTAGCAAGCTCAATCTCATACATTCTTTTTAGAGATGAAAAGTAGTGGTTGAAACTGTGGCTGCTGTATCTTGACAAGAGGCCTACTCAAAACCCTAAATGTGCTCACTATTTCCTGAAGATGACAAAGAAGCAGACACAGGTAAAATTCCATTGTAAACAGACCTAAGTAGTTGATTTAAGTTCCTAAAAGAAGGAATACTTGACATGAAATCTAATAAAGTTAAGGCTGAACAGAGACATACATAATGTAATGTGAGCCCTGAACCCATTGGGAAAGTACTACATTTTGAGGAGACGGTGTGGGGACTTCTGGTGGATCTTGTTTGCAGAAGAAGTCCTCAGTGTAGAGGACTGCTTGACTGACCCATCAGATGGCACCAAGCCACTGTGACCCTTTCTGGAACAGGTCTTCTTTAAAAAGCTGGTTGTAGTTTTACAAATGCCAAACAAGCATTCCAG
The DNA here is from genome assembly GCF_004798865.1 of Varanus komodoensis. Lineage (NCBI taxonomy): Eukaryota > Metazoa > Chordata > Lepidosauria > Squamata > Varanidae > Varanus > Varanus komodoensis. Next base: position 12,027,636 of record NW_025335269.1, on the reverse strand, counting down.
TCAATGAATAATCATGCTTTGGTTTTTGTTTTGTTTTTTGCTTTTTGGTTAAGTCTCCAGCTAAAATAGGTGGAAAATCAACATCTGAATGACCAGCTAGTCCATCTGCCAAAAAGGTTGGGAAGATGAGGGGAAACTGACCTTGAGTGAGCTCTGATAGAGCAAGCTCTGGTTTTAAGATAAATCTATTCTTGCCCCACAAGGCCTGCAAAATGATGGGTGTGGCTTGGTGAGGTTTTTATTGTCCAAAATTCATGGAATTATATTTGGAGGGGGAGGGGGTCGTCCAGACATTGACATCGATCACTATTAGTCTTCCTGGGTTTTCCCAATGCTTCTTCCAGCAAAGTATCTATTAAGGAGGAAAAAACTGGATAGTTGAACAGTGCATCAGATTATTAGTGTTAGAAGGTCTCCAGTCCCTTTGATAGGGTCTGACTGGCTGGTACAGTAGCCTCTGCTTATTTACATAGGAAACTGCTCTATTTTGGAAGGATGCTAGAGGACAGTCCTGTATTTGAAGGCTGCCCACTCCAAGAGTGATTAAAGTCAAAGAACTCTAAGGAGGGAGTGTGAGCAGGAATCTTGAAGTTGCCCATCCACAGGGAACACACCTGGACAGCACACCACACAGGTGCACAAATCACCTGCTCAGTCTCTCTGTGACAGTGAGACGTCTTGAATTTCTATTTACATAATATTCATTATTTCTAAATTTGCACTGCTATATATGCATTTGCTTATGCAAAATACTGTGCAAACTGATCTTATTTTTGAACTCCTTTTTGGTGAGGTATCTCCTCCTTTTTGGCTTTGCATAAGTTGCCTGAAAGGATCATATTATATATATTAAATGAACGTTTGGTTTGAGAAGAACCTTTTAATAGAACCTACTGTCTCATGGCCAGTATCTGCATAGGGCATCCTGGGTAGGTGCAGAGGTCCTGAGGCAGCAGCAGGGCAGGATGGGGTGGGGGATAACCCAGGGGCAGTGCCGAACAGAGAACCAGGCCCACATGCCTGTGCTTCCCAGTGCCACCATCTTGGTGGCCAATCTAGCAGAGTTAAAAGGCAGCTACTGGAAAAAAAACAGGTGAGCAGGACTGGTGGCCCACTGGCTTGCTTGCAGCGCCTCCTGTGGGCCACAGCAGGTCCATGCGCATGTAGCCCCCAGTGCCATCTTTGATGTACACCTGTTGAGAACGGGATCATTGGGAGAACTTCACCAGAGGCTCCACAGTTGTGGGGACGGCACTGTGGGCAAACAGTGCTGCTCCTGGCAGATGGGGCGCAAGCAGCAGGGGCCCACCAAGGGCAGCTTGCCCAGGGCCCTGAGAACCTGGAGTTGCCCTTGACTGTTGCTCCTTGTTCCTTGTGCATTCTTTCCAACACTACTACATCACATTTTTTTTATAATTTTCATGTTAACTCTGTTGACTGTTTTTGAAGCACATAATTTAAAAAAGGGAATGAAGATTACATCAGAAAATGAGGCTGAAAACAATATTAAAAGCACTGCACTTTTGTGAAATGATTCAGTGGGAAGAGTGGAAGAGGCACTCGGTACATGTTCAGTCACAATGTTCTTTACGTTGTTACCGAACCTGAGTGAAATGGCTCAATGGGCAATGTGATTGCTCCACATGGAATTGCGGCACCCCCTTTTGTGCAGGGCTGCAGGACTTTGGTTCAGGAGCTGAACCTTCTGCCCCACCTAAAGAGTGTCACCCTTTACCTAGAAATACCGGAGCATTTGCTAAATATTAAAACACTGGCTCACCTATAGAAGCCTCTTCCCTTATATTTCAACCCTTACCTTATGAGATACTGAAACATGCTTTTCCTTATATGCACTGCTGATGTTTGAGGTACTTTAAAGGATAAAAGTTAACATCTGGAGAAAATCACAAAGAAAAGCCAGGCAGGGTGAATCATGATTTTCTTTCTGTACCATAAGGATTGTGAACAGATATTTACATTAAAAAAGGATGAATGTGAAGTTACTGAGGAGCAACATGAAACAAAAAAGGGCTTATACTGAGGAAGTTGTTCCTTGCACAGTGTAGCAGCTGAGAGTCTGAGCTATGAATCAGGAAGTCACTCATTTGAATTTCAAACCGGCCGTGCACTCTGCAGCTCAGCCTTCCCCAACCTGGTGCCTTCCAGACATGTTGGACTGCGATTATCTTCATTCTCAGCCACCATTGGCCCTGCTGGCTGGGAACTGCAGTCTTGCACATCGGGAGGATACCAAGTTCAGTAGCCATAAGCAAACAACTTTCTAAGATTCAGCACCCCTTCACCCCTTCACCCCTGTCAGCCCTACCCATTAGAATTATTGTCTGGATTACAACCAAGGCAAGGAAGCAGGTTATTAGGTGCCTGGCATCTTTCCACTATGTTTGTATGGATATATGGGCTACAAGTCTGGTCCAAGGATGGCTACAGAACCCAACAACTCTTAAGGAATATTAAAGTAGACTTTTTAACCTGGGCAAAAAATGTGTGCCCATAACAGGACCTGGAAAACATGTACACATAAATACATACCTGTAAGATAGGCAGTCCAGACTTTATTACACCTTTAAAGATGTACCAACATGGGGTTTTCTGCACATGCCTTAGTTTTGGGAAGCCTCCAGAAAATCCTGGCAGACTTAGCGCAGTTCCAGGATTTATAACGGAAAACCTGAGAGGCTTTTATTTATTTAAAGTGTTCATTCTCCCTTCACCCAGCTGCCATTTTAGCAGAAGCCTGCATCTGGATCTGGAATGCTGTCACGCCAAAAGGAAATGAATAGGAAATGGAATGGTTATGACAGCTGTCACTTAAAAAACAGCAGCTGGCACCTATTTTTTGAATTAACCTATCAAGACAGGAACCATCTGTAAATAAACAATTAGGAACAAGATGCTTTTGCTTTTATATTTGCTCTGGTGATGTTTATATAGGCTTAAATGCTGTTTAACAAACCTCACCACCAATTATCTCAGTTACCAAGAAGGCATTTACAATGCACTGCTAAATCTGCCACCAAAACAACCATGTCACTATTCTGCTATTTATTGTTCTTATACAGCCATCCATGTACACTGCACATTAGCTAGTTATTTAGCAAATAGCTTCCCAAATTAAAGACCTTCCAGTGACAGGAGAAACCACTGGAAACTATTCTGATAGGAAGGGCAAGATAAGGGACTCATACAAGACCAAGAAAGCTGAAGAAAAACTTTTTTTTATTGTTTGCAAGCTGGAAAGTAGAATATGTAGGCAGCGGGCGGGGGCGAGGGGTGTTACGTTGCTACAGAAGAGCACTGCAAGTACATAAAGGTTAAGCCAGGTAGAAAGCACAGAGTACGGATATGCAGTCCCCACTCAGAGGAATTCTATGGCACAGGCCCAGTGGGGTGATTCAGGAACGCGTCGATCACTTCAGCCTACAACAGAGTTGCTGCACTTACTTATCTAGTAATACATGGGAACTTTTTCTCCCAATGTCAGTGTCAGGTGGAGATTTTCACTGGGTTGGGAGGCAGAGTTAAAATCTCCCTCCCTCCTGTGTACCAATAGGCAGCCATTAATGTTTTTTTAAAAAAAAACAGTGTTGCCTTTGATGTAACATCTATTCTAGCCCAACAGACATTCACTAGAACAAAAGGCAGGCAGTGAGAGGGCCAAGCGTACCTCCCCAGGTAAGCCAAGCACCTCAAAGACCCTATTTCTTGGGACTGCGAGAACCAGGAAAGATGCTCGGTGAGAAGAGTTCCCAAGCAGCTTCGGAAGGAAATTAAAATTTACATAGCATTAGGAAGAAAGGAAAACATAACACTGAAAAAGAACAGGAAAGTGTAAGACCAATGGTGCACAACCGGTTGGCTAGGAGAGTTACCAGAAGAGAATCCTTCACCTCTGCTGGTGGAGATTATTATTATTATATTATTATTATTATAACATTTCTATGCCGCCCCTTGCCGAAGTGAGATGAGTGCATGTCTCAGACAAAGGAGCAGATACACCTCTACGAGGTGATTCAGGCCCAAAAGGAAGTTTTCTCTCAGGCATACAGTACATCTCTTCCCAGCTCCCAGTTCCCAAGTTTGTGCTAGCCAATTGAAGTAAAACCTCAACCCATAAATAATAAAAGCAATGCCTGCACATACATAGGATTATTGTGGCTGAGATTATATGCATGAAACCAGAGAGTAGTTCATGCCATAACATAAAGGAAACTGAGAAGTGAAAGAAAGGAGTATATTGGAGGGGTGATTATGAATCCAGTATTCCCAATTCCAAAGGCAAAAACGCTCCTCTGGGTCTCAGTGATTAAGCCACTTATTTCAGAGCAGTCAGACGGAGATTACTCCAGAGTAAACAGCTCAAATATTTCAGCCCAGATGTTTTGCCACTTAATCCTTTCAGCGACATTCACTGGTGTGCATTTCAGTGGCAGGGTGAATGGTTTTGTCTGAAATACAACCTATAGTCCTATAGCTGTAATACATCAAGACAAGCCAAACAATTTGTAATCTCACTTTCTATAAAGCATAAGCCCAAACAGCCACACTTCTAAAAGGAAGAGCAGAGCTTTAGCTCCAGCCTCGAATTTCTGAGCTTGTCTTGGCTTTCCAGACCACTAGAGTTAACTCGAAGCAAGCAGCCTGTATATGTGCACGAATCTCTGTCTTAAATAGAGTTTGCAAGGTAAATCTCAGCGGTGTGGTTTTAGCATGATCCTCCTAGGAAGGATGAATGTGAACTAGGCTGGATCAGATTCAGGCACTAGTAAACGCCACTGGTACATCTTCAGTTAGAAGACTGGATAAATTGGACTTGTTAACTCTTGAGTCAGTCATCCCATGAATCCAGTTTTAAGAGAGTGTCAAAGGTCACACTTCAGGAAACTTTTCTTTGGATATACTATACTTTATGCCCAAAAGGAAGATGAAAAGGTATTTCAGACTTTCATGTCACTCTGTTATCAAAATGTGACTTGTATATAAGCTGTGCAGTGTTGACCCTTTGGAAACAAGTGATGCAAAGTAACTTCAGAAAATTGAGCATGGTTGCTTAAAAGTTTCTCTAACTGTCTGAAAAGTAATGCAAAACTAGCAATAAAGATAGACCAATAACATTGTAACATGAAGCCAGTGTGGTGTGATAGGTTAATGAGATTACTGGGTGTGGGTTAGCAGATCTGGGTTTGAATTTCCGATCAGCCATGGCTTATGGGTTGCTAGATATTACCTCTCAGCCAGGCCTACTTCACAAGGTTGTTGTTATGCCATACTGAATTCTTTGGGGAAGGCTGCAGTACTCCACATACTTAAAGTGATTTAAATACAAATTCAAGGAGTTCTTGGAAATACTTCCAAGTAAAAATGCAGAATTTCGCATAAGTCTTGTAAAGGGGCATAATCATACACCCAGTTTAACACAAGTGGGTGACAAAAGGTATAGCACTGTTCTTATCAGGTAGCTTTGCAACTGTGTTGTAATGCCATGAAAAACTGCAGCACAGCATCAAACTATTAACTTGCCCGTGCCGCATAGTGTAGTGTTAGAATGGCAGAAGTTGGATCTCCAGTTGCCTGGGACTTCAGTTCCCAGTAGCCCCTGCCAGCATGTTCAATGGTCAGAAATACTGGGAGTTGAAGTCTAAAAATATCTGGAAATCTACTTTCTGCCTACCCCTGTGGGTGTGATATTGCGCTTCAGTGAAGGAGGTCTGCTTTCAAATCCTCCCCCACAAACCACAAAAAATAACTGCCTCTGCCAATTTTACGAAGCTGTCGTAAGGATAAAGTGAGGGAGCCTACATATTTCCTTGAATATCTCAGACAAAGAGTAGGACAAAACCCAGGATTTGTCATGGTACATGCCAGGATCTTTATATAATTTTCAGCCCACAATTTGATTGATTGATTTTTGAGCTTACAAAATCAAGCTGGCTTTTGTGATCCATATTTTGACAACCGCAAGCAGATCCTTCAAAGTGCACCAGCAGCATGCTGGGGCTGCCCATGGTTGCCTTTTTTACTTTGCACAATCCAATGTGGGCAATACATACATACATACACACACTTGTGCAACTGACTGCATTTGTGCAACTGTGAACTTTGACAGTTGTGTTGCCACAGGGATCTGAGGTCACAGCTGGGACAGTGTCCAAAGAGCAGCAGATGTCAGTGCTGGACATTGCTCCACAGTGACAGCTCTCAGAAGGTGAGGGATCAATTTAAAACAATGGCATGAATGATCTTTACCTGTGAAAAAGATTGTGTGTGGGGGGGAGGTTTGGGGGGGGAGTATTTAAACTGCCTTCACAACAACGTCCTCAACATTTCTCCTCTCTTCTGTTCCCATCTGGATGCACATTTTGCCTTTTGTCTCAAGCTTCTAGAAAACTGTAATTCTACAAAGCTCCCTTTTCCCATATGAAAAGGAGTTTTGACAGCTTTAAAACTTGAGTGGGGGGTGAGTGGGAAATGGATGGTTTGGGACTGGATTCACACAACATAACAATGCACCATGCCATGCGAGTTTCATGCCAGTCCAATTCATGCCAGGTAAATGGAATAGCAGCTCAACCAAAGCACCGTTCTAGCACAGAGTGCTTTAAAGCAACTGAGAGCAGGCTCGCTCTCTAAAGCCCAGGTGGCTTTTGAGCCTAGAAAAATCTTATTAGGCAGATGAAGGGGAAAAAATTAGCCAGCGGTTCTGACCATCTACCGGCTGGCAAAGGTGGGGGCCAGGGAAGAACCTCCCACTATTAAGATGCTGAGCTGCACAGCCTGAAGTTTAAATACATCAGACCCGAGCTGCCCTAGCACACTTAGCGCGACTCCAACTCGCTGAGCTGCGTTAAGCTCTCTGTCAAAATGGCATGAGTCTTAGCAATTCATTTTCCAACCTCAAGGCACTGGTGGAGGGCAAACCTAATGCAAGCTGGGAGTAGCTGGATCAGTGAGATATGACTCTTATGTCTAAACAGGGCTTTGGACTGAGCAGGGCTGGCTTAAAGCAACTTTCACATAACGAAACAGAATGGCTAAACGGAGCAGCTAAAGCACTTTCTCTGACCCTTTTGTCCTTAGCGGCACAGGAAACAAATACGCTCTGCCTTTATTGTCAGCCATGTCACATGCTGGCATAGTAAAAGCCGCAGAATATTAGTGCTAAAAATTTCGTGATCAACCCTGCTAGCTAAAAGAAGAAAAAGAAAAAACACCAGGGATTGCTGGCTTCCAAATTTTTACACTGTCACTGGAAAAGCATTTCATTCCATTTGCAGAAAGGAGAAGAAAGATTTACAGGAACTCTTTCTTTAAAGCTTCTTTCTGAAAAGGAGAAATAAATATTTCCCACTATGATGCTTTAAAGAAAAGTGAAAGCCTTCACTTTAAGGTACAGAGACTCTCCTGGAAATAATAGCAATGGACACTGGGAGAGGGCATTAGAGTGTAAGTCCCCCCACCCTGGCTCCTCCCGCCCAATACACACAGAAATGGAAACTGGCAGACCTCCAGTGAATTGCCACACAGCCTTTCAAGGTAGACAGGTTGCCATTCACATTGCAGCTGGGGGCTGAATCCTCCTTGCACAAAGAAAATGGGCATGTCAGAAAGGTTTCTCAGCTAGTTGCCTCCCTGATGAGCTAGTTGTCTATGTGCAGTGCTTTCTTCTTTCTTCTTGCGGGGAACCATACAAGCAAGCTGGCAGTCTTGTGTGATAAAATCCAGGGAAAATGGAATCATGAGACTGAGTCATATTATAGAGCACAGTGGCACAATGGAGCCAGACTTGTGGCAACTCAGCCTGGCACTTTTTGATTTATGGGGCAAATTATGTCATCTGCCATACACCCCAGCCCTGGCTCCCAGAATTCCCGTGTTCCCTCTAAGTTTAACTGAAATCCTCACAGTGGCAGGGGGAAACTGAATTTTCCTAGCAACAAGATATAGTTGAGCTATCCCCGTTATACTGGGAACTGTTTTAAATTATCACATTATTATTAATTATCGTATTAATCATTCCCCTCTTCCAGCTTGCATGATCCCCCCCCCTCCATTTCATCTGCACAGCAACCATGGGAAGTAGGCTAGGCTGAGCATCAATGACTATCTCAAAATCACCCACTGAATTTCATGCAAAGTGGAGACTAGATCTCCCAAGTTCCAGCCCAACTCTCCCCACTGCTGGCTTGGTGATGATGGGCAATTAAGACCCATTGGCCTGATCAAAGACCTGTTCTCAGTCTCTAGAGACGGGGACTGCCAGAACGGGTTCCTGCGGCACCTTCACTGAGCTACCTGCATTCTTGGCCACCATTTGGGACATGATTATGCCGATTGTCATGATGAGTGTCTAGACTTCACAATTTGCCCCTACATCACTGCAGCCTGCACGCAGCACCTGGTTTAATGAGTAGCTGCTTATGTGTTCAACCGTCTGGTTACAAAGATGCCAAGCTGGCTGCAGGAGAAGGTTTTAGAAATTCTCTCTCTTTTGTTCATTTTAAAGCTGTGCTAACATATGCTATGCGGGAATGTAAGATTCATGCCTAGCTGTGTACGACGGAGGAGTTGCAACCAAACATCAGGGTGAAAGGAGAAATCTGTTGACACTGCATTTGCAACGCATGCTTATGAACATTTTTTCATAGTAACGGCAAGATTAATTGTACCAAGGTACCAACACAAGAAAAATTTGCATTTTGGATGAGACTAACATCAACAATATAAACCTTGCAAGGCAAGTGCTGGCTCTCTTTCAGAAATGCAGAACTCTCCAAAATAAAGTAAATAACCATGTTCTGTAACAAAAGCTTTAAAAGGAAAGTGGCTGCTGCCGTTCTGATACAAGAACAACTTAATTCAGTAGCCTCTTAGATAGAATGTAGATTTGTATAGGAACAGGAAGCTATGTAGTAAATACTAGCCAATGCAAATCCCTGAAAAATGTCCATGGGCTGCAAATTTTGCTCCTATCCTCTTTCTGATACATTCCACCTCCTCTCGGCAAACAAAAAATTGGGGGGGGGGGGCTTTCTCCTTCTTTCCTTTGTACTCCATTTGCTGGACCAGGGACCAAGGACTTGAATTCAGATGCACATATCAAATGTGCATTCAAACACATATTCTCAATATACAATTTAAGTTTAACTAAGCTTCCATAGAGCTTGAAGTGCCTGATCCTGCTTCATCTTGGAAGGTAAGTGGGATCAGGCTTGGTTAGTACTTGGATGGGAGATTTGAGTCTCACATTGAGCAGGAAGTTGGACCCAATGGCTTTCTAGGCCCCTTCCAACTGTTTTCTTCTATTCTGTATTCTATATTCTGTTCTACCTCATGAGAAGTCCTAGGTAACCTGTAAGATGAAAAAACTGGGTATATAAATGTACTAAATTAATAAGTCAATGGCGCTCGCTACCCGCAAGGGAGGGGTCTCATTTGTACTTATTTGGATTTGTACTCGATTGCTTTCAGCTGAATCTGCAGTAGGATGTATATCAACATGCGCATGACTGGACAGATGTGGATGCACGTGCATGTACCAGGCCACTGAAAGCAATGCTGTGCTGCTGCACATCATTTATATGCAGCCCATGCTCATTTGAGCATGCCTTGCAGTTCTTTAAACAGTGAGCAGGCATTCTCTTCTACTGTTCGAAGGACCCCAAGGTGGCTGGATGAGAGGAGCTGAATTGGAGAGCATGTCTTTGAGAAGCAGCTCCATCCACAATACAAAGCTGCGGCATTAAACCTTTCAGCATGAGGGTCATATTTCATTTCAGAGACACTCTCGGGGCAGGGGGGGAGGGCATTTCAGTGGAGGGTGAGGTCAAAGGCAAAAGGGATGACACCAAAACACTACCACACTCTTACTGCCAGTAACTGCTTTGGGAGAGTCATTTCAACCTTCTCCCGAGGTCTTCCCTCTGCCTTCCTTCCTTTTTGTTTTTTTACCGAATGCATCCAAATATGGGAATTCACTGTATTAACAGCAAGACTGATCAGGAAGCTACAGCCCCCATAAGGCAGTTGGCCAGAAAACAGACATTCAACCTTACTGGGGTTGTCCGGAAACCAGGCATGGAAAAGGCAAGAAGTGCAAAGGTACACCCTGCATACCTCTTCAAGGAAAAGAGAAGTCCCATCTAACAGTGTTGCAGGCTGGGGCTGATACCCTGAAAGGCCTAGTGAAGTAACCCGCTCTGCTCACTGAGGCTACTCCACTTTGCCTTTGGGTTCGGTTGGGATGGAGCAAGTGCAATAAGACTGTCAACAGTGTCAAAGAACGAACTGCCCTCTAATCTTCCTTATTCGTTTTCAGCCTCATCTTCTTGTTGTTCCTACCCAATGGAGCTACCACATAAATGCAAACCTGTTTAGTGTAAATGCAAACTGTTTTTAGCATGCTAACCTCTCATTCACAAACATCTTCCCTTTGCACTGTAGTAAGAGCACCTGCTGGCGAAGCACTTTCCCTCCAGCCATTCTAAGCTCCCTGTTCCCCTTCTTGCTTTTGCCTTCCTCAGTTGCTAGCCAACACCATGCATGATTTTAGTTGCAATGGGCAGAGGGTGCTGCGGGAAAGGTAGCAGCGGAATGCATGCGATCATGAGAGCTGGCAAGGAGTTTTGTTGCTCTGGCCAGGTGCTCTCTAGCCATTCTGAGGAACCCAAAATAAAATCCCCTGCCAAGATTGGACAATGAGGCAACATGGAATTCAAAAACAAGCTATGGGATCTCAGGGTGGCTTTTTCACACACACACAGACACACACACTTAGCCACTTTGCAGAAACCATGCTGGGTTCCCAAGATGTAACAACCTACTGTTCCTGATCACCCACGGTGTATTAGCATGCCATGTGAACCAGATCTCTGATCCTCTGCAGAGGTATCATTTTCCAGTCAGCCCAGAACTCCATGGGTTCTAAGGAAGCCTCAGGACTGCTTTTGTGACTTTATTTTCTCTTTTCTTTTTACTGGGCTGTTTCTCTTTTTCTTGATCTGCTGTTGCTTTAGTTTTCAAAGATAAGGTTATTTCTTTTGCCACTTTATGTCGCCCTCTCCTTTTTTATTTGCAATTATGTTTTTACTGCCATAATGCACTTTTATGTTGGATTATAAACTGTTCTTGTTTCATTTGAAAAGGAGCAGAGCACAAGAAACATTAACTACCAGAGCAATCCTATTCATATATATGCAGAAGGCCATACTAAAACTTTGTGTATGATTTCTGCCTAAATCTATGTTAATTTAATTTGCATGTGAATGAAGCATTCTTTCCTTCCTCCTTTTGGCCCAACTGATGTCCAACTTTTATGCACACTCACTTCTCCACATTTAAGTTTCTGTCTTGTTCAGATCCTGGTAAGCACTAGTTTGGAATCTAGCAAAATATGTGTGATTGAAGATTTCTTGCGTTAGTCACAGCATGCCAAGGAGTGAAGGGCTAATGTGAGGACAGCAGGCACACGGCTCAGTGCAGACACACAGCTAAAATACATCCATCCAAGACAGGCCTTTGTTTGGTATTGTTGCATGTTTGTGTTGCAGTGGGCACCACTACAGAAGATGCATTTCCTCCTGTTTGTGAAATGAAGAACGCCTTTTCTAAGATGCTTCTTATTTGTATTACAATAGTTAAGGTTTTTACAAAATCCAAAGCTCTGAAAAACAGTGAACCTAACAGAGCCATCCTACGGCCCCAAGACAGCATCTAGGATATCCCAGGTTGCTGTAGATCCCCTCATTGAAGACTGGTGGCAGGACTTTGCTCTCAGAGGAGGAGATCCAATCAGAGATCTCCCCGCTACCTTCCCAGCCCCTCTGGCTGCCATGGCATGCTCCATGGTGGTTCCTCACCCAAGCCACCATGGGAATTGCAAAGGATGGGGGACCTGTGGGCGTGCTGGTAGGCAGGACAGGGACCAAGGATCCAGTGGATCTGAAGGACTTTCAGGGCCCAGCCCTACTTCTAGCAACATGCAGCAGCTAAATGCAAGAAGAGATATTGCAAAAGAGAACAGCAAGCTTGCAAAAGTTGTTATTCTCACCCTGCACAGCTCTGGCTGGCGAGGCACTGAATAAGCAGACAGCAGACTCAGAGTCCTTCATGTAAGAAAAGCACCTTTGAGGACCACACTCTAAGAAATAAATCTACCCGAAATTGCAGCCTAATGTTGTGCCCTATTCAGTATTTCTGCCCCCCACAAAGGCATCGGTAATTTTTTATTTCAAATGGAGAAATGCCATGTAAGATATACTATATTACTCATATTTTATTACATTGCATTTCTTTTTCTTTTGCACAGTGATACAGCTAAACATATAAGGAATGAAACTTGCTTCAATCAGCACAGCCTATTTTTCAAAATCTTTCCAAACTTCTTGAATCCTTTTTCTCAAAAAGTAAGGCTGGGGCATAGCCTAAGAGTACCTCCAAAGTGCTTGGGGAGTAGAAGAACTAGAAAGGGAAAGGGGAGCCGCTAGGACGGCAGAAGGCATTCTCATTTGCTGTCATTCGTTTGGATCACATGTCTGTATGGGGAGAATCATTTTCTGCTTCTTACTGGGAAGAGAAGAAAGCCGGAAAAGAGGGGGCATTCATCCTGCATCATTCAGAAAAGACCTTAAAGGCCTTTTCATTATGCTGCCGTCTTCAGGGAGTTTGCTGGAAGACTCCAATTTCAACTGTGATATGCTAACTAGTGATGGAAAACAACATTCTGAATAAGTGCTCCTCCATTCTCTCACACTGTGGATAAATGCACACACATGCACAGAAATTTAACTTTCAGGTTTAACAATATACTTTTACCCTTCACAAGGGTAAGCACGCTTTTTTGGCACTAAGTCCCACTGAACTCTGTCCTTCATTCTGTAGAAACATGGATGGGATCTACTAAGCAGGTACTGCACCTCCTGAAATAACACAATTTTCACAATAGTTAAGGTGGACTAATCCACACAGGTAAAACACTGCCAAGGAGGCAAATGTGAAGCAGAATCCTGTTTTGCACACTAAAAAACAGATCTGCCACACAACAGCACAACTGGACCGCACACGACATGCAAAAGCCAAACTTTACAGCCTGTGAGTCTGCTGTGGTGAATTCAAGCCTAAATAAGTGCTGAATGTAAGGAGGATACAGAATGGAATAGGGGCCTTCTCAGTGGTTGCACCCCACCCATGGAATGGCCTCCCAAGAGCAATTTGCCTGAAATTACAGGCAAATTACCTTCACTACAATTTTTTCAGCACCAGGAAAAACAACATTATTTTCCAGACAATTTTCCACAGTAATTTTTTAAAAAATAATAGGCTTTATGACAGTTTTTTTCATAAGTATGGGCTTTTGTAACTCAGACATCTGTCACTTGGGAACCAGCTGTAGGTGAACTAGGCATCAGTCTAACAGGAAACATGAAGTTGCTTAAAACAATGCAAATCATCGTGCAGAGGTGATCACAGAAGACACTCCCTCTTGGCCTAGGACAAAATTGTAGGCTTGGGCCAAAGAAAGAAGATCTGCGAGGAAAGGGCCTGCACACTGAGAGGAAAGTTATAACTTGCCAGTTTCTGGCAAGAAACAGTCCAGAAACAGGGACTCAAAAGGTTGTAATGAAAACGCTGCAGTCAAAGAAACTGCTGGTTCATCTAAACCCATCTTGGATGTCGTCATCACCATCATCATCCCTCTCCACTGCCTCTTCATTCTTCTCATACCCTTGCCAGAGTTTAATGTTGAATGGATGGCAGAATTTGCTCTTTTGTGCAACTCTTCCAGCCAAACCAGATGTGACATTGGATATCCCTAGTCAGGATCGCCTACATTAAAATCAAACAAACAACTCCTGGTCCTCCATGTGTTTTGGCCTACAACTCCCATCAGCCCTAGCTAGCATAGTCAATGTGGAAGACTGATGTGTATGTCTAAACACTGGGAAAAACACACATTTTCCACCCCTGAACTACACACTGGAAGATTTCAGCAGCATCAGTTTGAGTTAGTACCTTTTCCTTGCTCCTGCCTGGGGATTTTTGTGAGGAAATGATCTGAGAATCCTTTGAGGCCCTCCAGACATTACTCTAGAAAACAGCTGGTGCCAAAATGCAGGGATTCAAGTGGAAAGTCATGGGTATGAACCAGGGAGTTCAGGCAGTTCCAGATATGCCAGGATCTTGTTTTGTTGCCTTCTATACACAATGTCTCCTTCACTTAGTCTAAGGATGGTTTCTCTCTCTCTCTCTCTCTCTCTCTCTCTCTCTCTCTCTCTCTCTCTCTCTCCTTCCTTCCTTCCTTCCTTCCTTCCTTCCTTCCTTCCTTCCTTCCTTCCAGGTTAAGGTGACCATTTATCCTGCTTTACAGAAGTTTATCCTCCATTTGAAAATGTCCTGTTTGCTAGAGGGTGATCAGTATGTCCACAGGGCTCTTTAGCCATTGCAGATTTTATTTTATCCATGGTGATAAAGCCATTTGGCTGATCAGGTTCAGAACCATTGCTCTTATAAAGGTCAGGAAAAAGGGCTGCAGTAGATACAGAGCTGCACTGATCCACGAATCACCAGCCTCGCTTGGGGCTGCCCAGTCCAAAAGCTGTGATATCCTAAGAATTACTGGTTACCCATTGTTTTCCAGGCTCAGTTCAAGCTTGTGGGTTTCACCCAAAGCCCTAATCAGCTAAAGACCTGGCTGTCTCCCCTGTTATAGATCTGTACACTGAAAAACTGTGCAAGAAAATGGCTGTACACTGACTTTATGACTTTTTAGCAAATAAGGTGATATGTAGATGTTAATCATAAAAAATTAAAAACAAGGGAGAGCAAACAGGTGTGTTGAGGTTGCCCATCAGCAGTGAACAGGCATACAGATCACCTATTTGCAGACTTCCCCAGTTGTGTAAGATGCATTGTAGTTGTATTTGAACACTTCTATACCATTCTAACGCTAACTCTACACCAGCCATTCTCCATTTTGACTCCTTTCCCAATTTGCAGTTCAATTTCACATGTTTCATTGAAGGACCGTGAGTAGAACAAGTTCATCCCAGAACATGCTCTCCTGTCCTCCCAGCTCCTGCTTCACAAATCTATTTGTGAAGCAAGCACAGATTTTCCCCCACTGACCCTGGGCCTATTTTCCCTTGGAGAATCAACTCTAGTTTCCACATCGACACAGAAGAATAAGTGAGTGCAGCCTTTGAGACTGCCTGGATAAATGCTGGACCAATTTGTGGGTTGGCCTGCCGGTTGCACCTCTGCCTTCCCAGATGTGTCATACCGTCTCTTTCTCACCCACTGCTCTCCCCCCCACCCTCCCGTATCACTTTTCCTTAAAAGCTCAGGGTAGTGCAGAAGAATATGCCAGTGGGGTAGATAATGTGACAGATTACACGTTGCATGGAATTCTCCTCCCGCTGTAGTATCTCTGATCTACTGCCTTTTAGCAAAAGCCTGAGACAAAACACAGCACTCAGCACTCAGCATTGGGGGAAAAAAGAATACAGGGGAGAAACAGAAATAAAACAGAAGTGACAGAAGAGAGCTCATTCACTATGGGGCTTAACATAATATTTTATGTGATTTCAATCAGTTCTACAGGGTTTCCCCTTAAAAGGCCATTATAGTACATTAATTGTGATTTCTGGCACTGTGCCAGCATAGTGCTCTCCACATGTTCACATTCCTGAATATAGCAGATGTCTCAATGTAAAACTTGGCTTTAGTAAAGGCATTGAGAAGCAGCCTTTTGCCTACACATTTTCATTTCTTCTTTCAGATTCTGATTTCTTGTTTGATGTTCCAAATCTTAATCGAAGGATGGACACAAATGCTTGGAACAAAATTCTATCAGCCATGCATCGCTCATTGCCAAAAATGCACCTTCGCATAGTCGAGCTGAGAGACAGCTGTGTGGAATCCAGCCATTGGAAACTAACACTGCATTTCCCAAGGCTGTATCTTGACTTCACCTAATGTAGAATGCATTTCCCTGTAAGGGAAAACCAATATTCTTAGGTTGCCATCACAGTTTATTCGGGTCTGGGGGTTCTGGTTGGGGCTGTTTTAATTGCTTGACTGGAAGAATGAAGGAAGTGCATCCAAAAGGAGATATCCATGGAAAACAGTGATGTTACACTATCTTCTTTCCAGAGACTGGGACTACAAATATTTTATGTCTTTCTATTCTCATCTTCTATGAAAGGCTGTAAAGTGGCTGAAATTTTAGTCCATTTCTGATTCTGCTTTCTTTTTCTTCCATTTAAAAATTGTCAAGTGTTCACAAGCTCTGCTAAAGCACTAGCCTGAAAAGAGACAAAACTTCATTTACAGAACCAGGAGCAAGAATCCTTCAAGTGTCAGCCTTATCAGAAAATCCATGGAGGCTTATCAGATGATATCCATCTAGATTTTCTCCTTTTTTAACTTTTTTGAACTTTTCCTTAGGCCTGAAAGTTTGATATCATTGCAGGGCATTGCCAAGGCAGAAGTAACAACAGTAACTTAATCATTCCACAAGATGTAAATCAGTTGCAGTAATTATCATAATAGATGTTTAGCTCATGTATTCTTCCCTGGGCACCCCCCTCCCCACCATGTCCTATAAATTCTACAGTACTGTAACATCAAAGCAGCAAAAGTGGAATGCAGATTTGGAAAAGATGCTGATATGTCAGGGTACAGATTTGATCTTCATAGATTTTCTGTGACCCACCATCCTCCTTGGAATCTCAAAAGTAATGTGAGATGCTCTGAAGTGAGCAAAAAAAGGCCAATAACTTTGCACAAATACACAAAAGATCAAGGCCAAAGTTAACTAATAATTAGAAAATGGAGAGTGGCATAATACTTTTTTCCCCACAGCAGCGACTTATACAGAATACCCCATTCCAGCACAGCTAAATTCAAGCAGTTTTACTGCAGGTTTGCAGCACTTGGATTTTTATATAGTATTCAGGCAGGAATTAGTTTCAGCATCATAGTTTCATGTCACTGGAGTTTAAACTAGATCTAAAGACAAGATGAGAGAAAAAGAGTGGAAGAGTAAGAGCGAGCACCAAGGATAATGGTATGCAGATTGTGTATGCATAAACTCTGTCCCCCAGGGACATATTAGCTAGATGTGTCTTGAGGTAAACACTGACCACCCTCCTTCCAAAATCTCATGGCCTGTGCAGAGAGCTCCTGCTTTGCTACCATGCAAGGCTCTGGCAGAAAGCTCTCCTGTCTGAACACTCCATGGGGAAAGTTCATATTTGCTGAAGCTACTGCCAGCAGGGCCTCACTCATGCTGAGCATCTTGCAGAAGCCCAGTGTGAAGGAGAGAGACCACTTCTTCCTTTTTCCCAGCACCAAGCATCCTTGAGGAGTTGCTGGGGTCCAACAACCTGGCAGCTGCTTTGGGATTGGACCTGCCCACCCTGGGTTCACTCTTACCTGTAGTAGCAGTGATGGTGGTGGGAGCAACACTGGACAACTACCTTCCATTGTGTATCACCCACGCTGCCTGGAATATTGTTATATTGGGACATTGTGGTAGGAATGTCCTGACATTGTAAAATCCATTTCATCTATTTTTGAAGGGTCATCAGGCACTTTTCATACCATTGCCTGCCCATTGTTGGAATTGCATTTTGCACAAATGCATTCATACATATTTGCACAAATTCACAGTTGGGCAAATTTGTACTCCCAAAAATGTGCAAATCCTCCAACATGGCTCACATCCTCACAAAACATTGCTTTCATACAGTTGATTTTTTTAGACCATCCTTCAGTCCATCTGCCATCCAAGGAGGGATTTTTATGCTGTTTGTTCTGACAAGTAGAGCACTCCCTTCCGGTGAACACACTTGGAAGCCCCTTTGAGCTTAAATCCTTCCCTGCAATTGTGCAATGTTTAATTAGAAAAAGAAGAAAGAGCTCAGACGGGAAGAAGGATGAGGCCACTTACACATGGCCCCAAAAGTGGATCCTTTAAAAAAAAGTTTACATGCATTTTGCATATGCTATGTATTTTGCATAGATGCAAAATTAGAAAGGATTACTATAATGTACATTTTACCATAGTTTCAAAGTCTGGTGAAATAACCTGGGGACTTAATCTGTCCAGGTGCTAAATACTGATGAGCAACTTCAAGGCCCAGATCTCCTTTCTCATTATCTTGGACAGGACAGCCCTTCAAGCAGATGATGCTTTCAAACAAAGAACTCTGTAAAGAAAGACAGGCAGCTACTCTGTGGGGGAGCATGTAAGACAAAGACTCATTACTGCTCATTTTTGAAAGGACAAACTTACAGAACAGAGCCACGTTGTAGGTAGTAAACATGCTCATTCCTTTCATTCTGTTATAATCCTTGGACAAGCCAGTGGCTGAAGCACTAAAAAACCTGTTTGACCAGGAATGTTAGTGGATACAGTGTGTGTGTGTGTGTGTGTGTGTCTGTATGTGTGTGTCTCTCTGTGTGTGTGTGTGTGTGTGAGAGAGAGCATGCATGTGTGAGTGTGTGTGTGTGTGGGGGGATTGCTTCACAGCAATTTAAATTTTCTCTTTCTCTTCAGCCCAGATTCTAATAGTTACTATATTGTTACAAATAAATCAAAGGAAAGGTAAGATTGGGAAAGAAAATGGCGAAAAACTGGAAAGTTGGTAAGCAAGACAAACAAGGCAAAAGCAACATGAAATTTACTACTAAAATCTCTACAATAATTATATGGCATGGCATCCGATGATTACTGAATTTCAAGCTGTCATTTGGTTCCTTTAGTGTAAATTACAGTCCTATCAAGCTGAATATCAAGCTATTTGTAAAAGTTGGGTTTATATTTATAATATGCATTCAGCGCCCACTAGCTTTCCCACCAGCCTAAGCACATTTTTTGTGCCTCCTCATTTCCCTAGTCTTAACGCCTCCTTCCTCCAAAGCAGCACAGACACCCTCCTATCATTAGTGGCAATTCAGTGGCAGAACTGAGATTCAAGTACTAGGCAAGGAGCATATATACAAGGAGTTTTTATACTCTGTAACCTATAGGTGGCACTGTGGTATAGCAGAATAGCGCAAATATGCAAGTTCAACCCACAAAAAGCAGTTTCTTTTCCCTTCATAGTTAAATACCACATTTTCCCTGCTCTAAAATTATTCACTGAAAGTACTTGAGACACAGAAATAAAACTGGAGGGTCACAACATTGTCTGAAAAAACAGAAGAAACTGTGACTAAAAATGGCAATTATACAATAATTTCCAGTAGTTTCCAATACATGTGTGGAAAAGCCCGTAATTTTCTATTCTATCACTATCCCATAATAGCCACATGAATATGTTCTTTGCAGCTACAGTATTAGTCAAAATTATGGGTCTTTTCCTCCACTTCTGGAAAAATTAGAATATTTGTGAATGTGTTATAACAACCCACAGTTAGACAGTGACTAGGGAGGCCTGATGGACCATAAGGAAGGCTGAGCGCTGAAGAATTGAGGCCTTTGAATTGTGGTGCTGGAGAAGACTCCTGAAGGTCCTTTGGACTGCAAAGAGATCAAACCAGTCAATCCGAAAGGAAATCAACCCTGACTGCTCTTTAGAAGGCCAGATACTGAAGAAGAAACTCAAATACTTTGGCAACCTAATGAGAAGGAAGGACTCCCTGGAGAAGACCCTGATGCTGGGAACTATTGACGGCAAAAGGGGATGGCAGAGGATGAGGTGGCTAGATGGAGTCACTAGGGCAGTGGGTGTGGGCTTGGGTGGAGTCTGAGGGATGGTGTAGGACAGGAGAGCCTGAAAGAATGTTGTCCATGGGGTTGTGGTAAGTTGGGCACGACTTTGCGACTAAACAATAACAACAATATTCAATTTTATGATGATTAGATATGTTGTTGTGCATCTGGAGGGGGGCAGGTTCTTGGCTCTATATGGGCAAGTTTTATGATAATATTTTTCATATGAGAGATGGTTGTATGAATATCAGTAATATAGGTTCTGGGGGGATTTTTTCCCCTTAAGATAAAAAGCTATTAGGGAAAAAAAAATGGGCAAAAGGATCAGATCAACAAGAAACAAATTTAAGAGGATAGGAATGGTATTTGGCTCTGTGGGGGAGAAGAGGAATAAAAAGTCAACAGCCATTTAAAAGAGAGATTCATATGCTAATGATTATCCTTTGCTCTTATAGTAAGAAATGCCAAGATCTTCAAAATGCTCCAGGAACAGAACGTAGCAATGAAAAAGAAAACCTTTGGCCAGCTTGAGAAACACTGGCAAATGTTTGCAGTTGTACCTCAGTCCTAAAGCAAATTCCTGTTTTAAATGTATGTTCTCTGTGAAGAAAATAGTATTCTCCCCTACATCATAAAACCACAACAGCAACTCACAACATCAAGGTGCATCTTTGCTGAATCTAGAGGATCACTGTGGGCTGATGAAAAATGCTGTAACTGAAGCGTTCATTGACAAGCACAAGAGTTTACATTCTTAGCCTGTTTGGATCAAGGGGCAAGGATTATGTTGCACTGGCTGAATTGCTGAAAGGTGCGTGCACTGCTCAGGTTGAAGAATGGAGTGAATTCTAACAGAACCTTCCAAAACAACATTTTAACATCTCAATTAAAATAGATCCACCGAGGAAGCATTCCACTGAACAACTTGCAGATTAATGAAATCATTTCACTGTGGTGATTTTGTGAACAGACAAAGCTTATAGGTGACCATTTTGGCAAACTAAAGAGAAAATGAACTGGCCATTTTTTCAACTGAAAGTAAGAATTTTACAATAGCCAGTGCTAAAGGTCCATGATAGTTGGTGGGCCTGCAAAAATTAACATGTTTTCTGTGAGTTGTAGGGAAGTATATAAGTGACAGTCAGTGGTTTTATGAGGAAACAAAGGGGAAAGAGCTCCTATATCCATAATAATAATGGATGCACAATAATGGATATGCAACCAAACAGAGGTGCACAATGAGCTCAATAATTTACAATGAACAGTGAGTTCATCATCAATCAACTGCCAACAGAAAAGGAGGACCGACCAAGAAACTAGACAGATTTGTTTGTTGGTTTTGGGCATTTTGGAAAGTATAAATAATGAGGAGTATGCACCCACTCACACCTTTTGGTTGCATGGAAATAGTTTTTACTGTTGGGAGGGGCACCTCAGACATCTGAGGGGCACCAGGTTGCGGAAAGCGGGATTAGAGGAATTCAGGTAATATGTCACTTTCCCTCAGAAAGTTGATCCCATCTTGTTCCACCCGTCAATCTACTTTCCAAAGTGCAATTGTTTTAAAAATTAACAGGGGTCAAAGTGTCCACTGTGGGGAGATTCTGCTAAAAGTAGGCTTATTTGAAAATAAAAATGAAAATAGAAGATGAGAGAACTTTGGGGCAATGGATAAGCGAGTATGAAAAAAGAGCAAAAATGGGGGAATTAATATTTGTCTTCAGAGACACAAGGGAGGCTGGCTAATTATCTGCTTGGCATTTCCATGGCTCCACAGGCAGATGCACACAACACTTTGGTGAACAATCAGACCCATCAGGGTACTTGTTATGTTATAATAATTGTCTTCCTTGGGTATATTGTCAGACAGCAATCATAAGGCCAAGTGCAATTTGTTACCTGATAAATGTGATAATGATTCAACAAGGCATGCCCTGTTGAGTCTTACTGCAATTATACAATCTATTGTTAGGAGCCTGGGGAAAAGAAAAAAGTGATACATTTACCAGGCCATGGAAGTTAAAGATGTCACTCCTGCTGCAAAGATGGAGCAGTAGCCAATCAAACTGCTCAAGTACCATTTGAATGATTAAACTCATGCCGCTTAACTTTATGTTAGAATTATGCACTGTGTGAAGAAGCATTTACTTTGTCTGCCCTGAATCTCTCCCATCACTCAGCTTCATGGGATGACCCCAGGTTCTAGTACTAGGAGAGAGCCTGAATTAGCCACCTTCTCTACGCCATGCATACTTTAACTGTTCTGTCCTTTGCAATAGTGCATTCAATCTCATTTTAGCTTAAAGTGTCAGTAAATTAGAGCGATGCTGGCATTTCAAAGATGTTTGATGGAGAAGGGATTACTGCCTCCCTCCCACGGGAAGCAGGGAAGACATGGGGCCAAGGAAGGAAATATGTGGGGTTCCAACAAGTGTAGGGGGAGTTACAGCACCGGGGGAAAGCCACACCAGGTAAGGGGAATGCCGCCCCGATGGCTGTTGACTGTGCCTCTAGTCTGCCCCCCATCAGCAGGTCTGGTTGTTGTCCTCTCAGTCTGTCCTCAGGTCTACAGATGCTACTTCAGAAGGTCAGTTTTCTCAGCTGCTATACTTGAGGGTCTCCTGAGTTGCTCTAGTTCATGAAGGCAGGGCAGGACCCCTGTGGCACATATCCCCATGCTGAGGAGCCCTCCAAAGTTGGCTTTGCTATTTAGCTTTTCAGAAATGGATGCTGGGTGGCATTTCCTTCCCCTGGTGGGAAGAAAGCTCTGCCTTTTGGGGAGAGCTGGAATGAAAAGCTTGAGCAAGCCACATGGATTCTGCCTGGGGGATCCTATTGGTAGGATGACTAATCCCACATGAGATATTTGGCCCCAGCACCTTCAATACATATGGAGAAGCAGGAATTTCAACAAGTGCAGCTTGCTATGCAGTGGTTAGAAAAAGCTGCAGCTGCCAAATCCCTTCTTTTATATAACTCAGGAATGTTGACCTTCTTGCAACCCAAGGGCTGAATAAAGGTTTGGAGAAGCACTTGGGCCTGCATTCTAGGGGAATGGGGGAGAACTAGTATGTGGTCACTGGGAAAGGAAGCAGGGCCAAAACACCAACAAGTGGCTAAGCCTTAGGAGAAGCATTTCAAACTTGCAGAATGGGAGGAAATTGTGCAAAAGCTGGGAAGCCACCAGACGACCAGTGGTTAAAGAACAGAAGCACGGCCATCTGGTGAGCCTGGTTAGGTTTCCCAACTTGAGGTCCTGCACACCTACTCATAGCGGCTGGGCCAGTGCAATGCCTGTGGTGATACTTCGAGCCACGCGTGGTACCAACCTCCCACTCACTCACCTACAGGAAGTGCCTTGGCCTGCATCCCCCGGGGCAGTAAAATAGAAGCTGCTATTGGGCCTTGGGAGTCAGAGACCTTATTCACTGCTGAGAAAACTGTATGAGCAGTCAGGTTCTCCTACATTCTCAGACCTGGATCTTCACAGCAGGCCCCTTTCCGCCACAGCTGCCACTGCATATGCTCTAACCATGCGAGTCCTGAGAGAGAGAGAGAGCCTCATATTCTGAGCTGAGGCTCAGAGGTTTACATGCTGGTGCCCATAAATTAAGTGCAGTCTTAGTTGGAATCACATTCTTCCCTATGGCCGTGCGGGTGGAGCAGGGCAAGACTGGACAGCGTATTTTTCCTCTCCATTGAGTTCAGTGGGAGTGTTATGACTTATCTCCACCCTAACTGCAGGTGAAGTATTATCCCAGCTGGGAGCTGGGAGCAGAGCATAAGAGGGTGTAGGACTCAGATTCAGCTTGCAATACTATGCACACTTGCTCAACAGAAAACTTCATTCAACACGTAAGATTGTTGGGCTTTCCTGCTCCCCTAAGATGCCTGTAATGGAGCAACCACACAAGAGCATATAGTCCCAGGTGGTGGCATATTTTATTTATTATATGTATATCTTGTCCTTTTCCCTCCTACAAAGAACTCAAGGCAGCTTACAAAAACTTTCTTGCCTTTTTATCTTCACAACAGCCTGTGAGGTAGGTTAGGTTGGCTGGCCCAAAGTCACCCAGTGACTCTTTTTTGCAAGCTCCCTTGGAGCGTGAGAAGATATGAAGAGAGTCAGTTTTGGGGCTACAATGTATAGGCTGTATTTGTTTATAATTCCCTTGGAAACTTTATTTTGTTCACTTTAGTCTGTTCTGTTTATATTAGTTTTTTAATTCTATGAGTTATTCTACGTATTTGTATATGTTAAGAATTTTTTTTTAAACATTTTTTTTCTAAACCCAATGAGCATCACGGCCAAGCGAGGACTAGCCAGTATAGCTGGAGCATAAGATTGCATGGTTAATCCTCCTTTCATAATTTCCGCCATGTCTTTTATGCCCTGACAGAAAGAATGGAATGCCAAGCAAATGGTTCATGTTGGCTCTTGGCTAATTACACCTCTCCCCCGCCTTACAGGGTGGACTCTTCCTCCACTTTCTCATTCATTGATGGATTCCAGAAGACATATAACATACCTTTGCTTGGGGACTGAAGTTCAAATGGTTAAGGAAATGCAAGCCTGCCAAGCAATGGAATCCACCTCCTAACCCCAACAAAGCATTTGTTTATAAATAGGAAGAGAATTTTCTAATAACAAGAGGCAGATGTGAAACATCTTGATTCACTTCACATGTACTCTGTCTCACCCACAGAAAGGGAAGTCTAGCAAGAGTGGACAAGAACAGCTTTCCGTCTATCCTTGAGGGTCACATTAATGTGTGTGTGCATTTTCTGCAGAGCCCAGGAGCTGACTGCAAAACCATTTGCAGCAATCATGATAGCATGAATGCTCCAAAGAGGGACAGCTTTATTTATATTACATAATTTCCAGATTTTTCTTGTTTAATATGATAAAGACATCAACACAATAAAGCCAACTGAGAGCCTTTGGGTTTTCTTAACTTCACTGACCATGTCTTCTGTATCTTCCAAATAATCTTGTTCCCATTCAGCACAAGAGTATGTCTGTTTTGAATGCACTTTTGTGGCTTAAAAGGGTTCATGCACTTCCAGTTCTGCATTCGTAACACAGTTTTGCAATTTTGTCTGCCAGGGCTGGCTTTGAGAAGTGTTACATCCCAGAAAAAGAGTAGCAGATAGCATATAAATGCTGGAATCAGTGCTTCAGCCAGTCTAGGCTTGCTGGTGGCAGCCAGGCTGACTCAGGATAACACAGCATTCCTTTTTATTTGGTTTTTAAACTGTTTAATAGTCCTGGTGTGTCTGGAGGGGCGTATACATAGTTACAGACGGGTATGTTTACTTTTACTGTAAGTTATGCTGGATGTGTAAGGAACCTATATGGGGGGTGGGAATCCATTGCATTCCTCGGATTTGGCTCCCTCGACTCTGGTTTGCTTTGACATGGCTGGGGGTCCAAGCTCCAGGTGAGCATGCCCAGTATTTGGACAGCACCCATCAGGAATAGAGCTCTGAGCCCTGCACACGTTCCGTGCAAGCAGCACCCCTTTTCTGCAGCACATGCAACAGCTTTTGTTTGTGTGCTGCATGTGATGCAGAAGAAGGTTGCCAGTTGTGCAATCTTTGTTCCATGATCATTCACAGACATCCTCTTGGCTTGGCTTGCTTTTCAAGTCAGGGCTGAGCATGAGAGGAAGTCTGCAAATCCTAGAAGGATGGATTCCACAAAGCTTTGCTGCATCCCTAAGTTATGCTTTTGTACGACAAAATGGGGTTTATTTCCATCAGGGCAGGAGAAGCAAACTCCATTTTATTATTGTAGTCATAATGGAGCTATGATTTCAGTGAATTTAAAATGCAAAACGGCATATACTCAGAGTATTTCTTTTCTTCCTATTCCCAGCAGCAAAGAAACATGAATCTTGGAGTGGTAGAGGACCAGATTTGGGGGCTCATTTTATTCCATGGATCACAGCAATTGCCCAGCATTCTTACAGCTCTCCTTAGGTCCAGATGTAGACAGTGGAGCTTGCTGTCGTTAATAGAGCATGCAATTCATCCTGCCTTTCCAAAACCGGACAACACGGCAGACAGTCTGCATTGGCTCTGTCTTTTTGTATGAGCCCTTGTTTCAAGGCACCGATTATCCCAGGGAAGCTTTGAAGAGGCTTGGATTTCCTTTCAAGAGTCACGCACAATCGCTTCATTTGTAGGAAGTTATCTTCCCCATTCAAGGTGAATGCGCCTTCTCAGCACACATGACACATTCTGTTCCTGTGGGTATTGGCATGAGTGTCAAATGCCTGACATTCCTTTGCTATTAGTCTCTGGCCCTGTGATGGTCCTAATGAGATTTCATGTTGTTAAACAGACGTCTACTGTGAAGTCTTTCCTGTGGCAACCAACACAGGAAATGGCAGTGTTTGTTTTTTGGCAAAACAGGGGAAATAATTAGGATGCAGATGATGAAATGTACACTAATTATGAAAAGAACGACATCCAGGCATGAGCAACCTGTGACACTGTTCCACTACTCTAAGTTGAGTGGGTGCATCAACCCTGAGCTGCAAACTCAGAGCTGGTCTCCCAAAGCACAGCAGTTCAAATGCCACGGAAATTTCTTGCATCTGTTGCTTCCCACCACAGTTCTATCCCAGCCAGCTCAAAGTCTCCTCTCAGTTATACATATGTTCACCTTTACCATGGAATTGCTGCACTTCATTCATTTACCTTTTATGGCATTCACACAACACTGTCAGCCAATCATAGCCATCCCATCTATCCCCCATGGTTCTTTTCCCTTTTCTCAAGAAAGTTTTAATTTTTCAGAAAAATTGCACTCTTTCCACAGGTATAATTGCCTGCAATGCTGCCTTTCCCTCTTTTAAAAAAGAAGTGTGGTTTAGGCATGCAATGTGAACCCATTTATCTTCTTTTATGGATATTGGCTGGGTGACATGCACACACACACAAATAAGGTTAGATCCAGGTTAGATCCAGCTCTAATCATACTTAAGAGCATACATAGAACTTAAGGTAGTCCTGCCCAAGTAAAGTCCCCTTGATTTCAGTGGATCTCTTCTGACTTAATCTGAATCTAATTCTCTGTGTGCAGTGATAGATAGAAAGGAGGAGGAGGAGGAGGCAGCAGGGAAAGCCATATGAG
This sequence comes from Varanus komodoensis, assembly GCF_004798865.1. Classification (NCBI taxonomy): domain Eukaryota; kingdom Metazoa; phylum Chordata; class Lepidosauria; order Squamata; family Varanidae; genus Varanus; species Varanus komodoensis. The sequence goes on along the minus strand of NW_025335269.1, from coordinate 12,000,763 downwards.
ATGAGACTGAGGGAAATGGGTCTTTTCAGCCTGGAGAAAAGGAAAGGGCATCTGTTGGCGACATACAGTATGTGAGGGGGTGTCGCACGGAGGTGGGTAGAGACCTGTCCTCCCCTGCAGAGGAAGGCAGGATGTGCTCCAACAGAGCGAAGCTCAGAGAACCAAGGTTCAATTTGGATGCCAGGAAGTACTTCCTGACAGTTAGGACCCCGAAGGTGTGGAATGGGCTTCCCTGGGAGGTGGTTGAGGCCCCATCGGTGCGGGGGTTCAAGTATAGGCTAGACATGCACATGGTGGGCATGTTGTGAGCGGAGCCGGCTGAAGCCAGGGGTCAAACTACCTGGCCTTGGAGACCCATTCTGACGCGCTCTGTTTCTATGATGATGATGGATGATGAATGGATGAGAAAGAGAGAGACAGAGAATTTGTCTATGTTGAGTATATTCCAGAAGATTGTAGGTAACATTTGTGGGTTCCTATGTTTGCCTGTCCTCCACTTTAGCAGTAGAAGAATGATGAGGGAACACCTTTTCTAAGATGGCATTTCTATGCACATGTTTGATAAAAACTTCTATAAAAAAAACCTTTTCCTTAAAAATCTACCCAATTAATTAGGGAAAGTTTCTTAGTCAATCCAAAGGGGGTTTTCAATTAATCTGCCAGGTCATTACCTAATATGTCTGCCCTAGCAATAGTATTAAAGTTATGATTCATTAAGTAACAGGTGGACAGTTTATGGAATATCTGTATAAAAAAGACCACTAGGTTTTCTTTCAGAGGAAACCTGTCATTTTGAGAACCCTAACCCAAATCTGAAGTATAAGAGAGCGTCATTCTAGTGCACTCTGTAGAATATAAGCAGTATCTTGACATCTTGTTCAGAGATACCCTAAATTCCTTTTGCTCCTGCCTGTACCACTTACGGTACTTGAGCTATAGATTAACCATCAATATATTTACTAATTAGAGCTAAAGAGCTGAGCTTTTCATGATGACCAAATCAAATGTGAGTCACTCTTTCCTTTGAGACACCCTTCACATTTTATTTGACGTGAAAAATGTAGTATTATTTTTCTTTGGAAACTTTGATTTTCATATAATTTTCTTGGCCAACTATATCTATATTGGAAAGGAAAACAGTTTTTGGAATTGTTGGTATTATTCTAGCATATGTTATGCACAAAATTGCCATGCTGTAATAAAATAAGACATATGTCTTTTAATGCATACACTTCAGTGATATTAGCAAACTTAAAAATTACAGAAACTAAATTCCGAATTTGCAAATGAAAAGGAGAAAAAGTTGAAGGCAAATTTTGCAAAAGTAAAAAGGCTTAAAATCCAAAATTCTGTGAGGTCTGAAAAGCAATCAAATGTTGCTGCTGATGCTCACCTTTTTACATGAATGTTTTTGACCAGAGTTCAAGTCAGCCATTCCCTGCAGCGTACTTTATATGCTGAATCCCCACTGACTTGTGAGAGAGGATTTCTTCTTCTTTTTGCACCCCACTATTTAAGAGTTTTTGCACTTCTGCAAATTTCAGAGGTCTCCCTTGCATTAAATTATGGAATTCTGTACTGTAGGAATTTCTGTGGCTGTCAACTTGAACGGCTCTAAATGAGGATGAGATAAAATCACGGAGAGCAAATCTGTCAGTGGCTACGAGTCATGTTGGCAAGCCATTTTGCTGCCTGAGGCCAAGGACAAGATGGCATCCCCTCCCCTTTCACATACAAAAGCTGACTGGACTAGCAGATGCATCTGTATCCAGCAGAAATGAAGGGAGTAACCTTCCCCACTGGACTTCAAGGCAGCCAGCATGCTAACTTAGGGGGTACAGAATGGGCCATCACAGGTGGACAGCTCTTTCCATGAACATCTCCTGTTTTCCCCAAGTGTCTGCTACCTGGGGCAGCTGCCTCACTCTGCACTCTGATGAGATATTTCACCTCCAACATTGTTGGCAGTGTGACGTAGGCTGGAGGACACAAGTAGAAAGATGCTTTTAGGCTCAGGTTCTGCTTGTGGGCCTCCCATGGGCACCTGGACTAGATTAGCCTTTGATCTGATCCAGCAGGGCTTTTCTTGTTTTTCCTTAAACTGTTAGTGATAGTTTTCCTGGAACAGGACTTTGGGAAGCAAGGGGAACGGGAATGATCAGTTCTCACATATCCAGGACTTGCCCTCCAGCACTTTCTCCTAACTTCACCTCTAGAGTCGCAACCTGAAGGAACAAAACACTTCCTGAGAGGGCTCAGATCTGCCCAGAGAGATGTTGAGAAGACAGTGAGCAGAAAAACTTCTTCTGGCTTCCAAACCCTACATACAAACCCAAAATCTAGTTCTGTTCCTTGATATTGCTCCTTGATGTAGTGCCAGTAGACATACATGCTCAGTACATTTAGAAATAAATAGCCTTCTTTTTGTTATATGTATGCATGCATCTATCAGGGCTGACCTGGAGCCCTCTCCTGCCTGACACCCCACCATTATTCCATGACTAATTGTTTGGCAGCTGAATCTTTTCAAAACTGATGCTAGAATAGCTTCCTCCACTGCACTTGAACACAGCAAACTAGCTTTGGAGGCTAATGTAGGCTGTGTAGCACACAGCTCTTTCTTCCAGCACCTTGCTGCTACCTCGTGGTATCTTCTCCCTGAGATGACAGCCCCACTTTATTTAATACAAGGCAGAACCTGATCTTCATCGCTTTGTTTTCTTCCTGAACATATCGAATAATTACAAGATATCCACCCAGTGATTACAAGACTGGTTCACAGGACGTGAATCAATGAACTGCTATCTGATTCTTTTGACCCTATGAGGCTGTTGGCATGGAGTGAAATCCAGCGCACAGTAGCCACTGCTACATGAGAAGCAAGGCCTTCTGCTGAGCATCTCAGGGCAGTATTGGAAGCAGGAGCTGGCTGGGTTGGCACTGTGCAAAAGTGCATTTGCTGAGCATCCAGTTGCATCTAGCATGTGCCAGTATCAGTTGGCGGTGGGGACCAATCAGCAGCTACACGCAACTACTTGCCCCTTACCTGGAAACACTCTGAGCTTAGCACCAGCAGCAACAGCCAAGAGCCACACCTGGCTGCATTGCACCAACTGGAATGCCTGCAATTAGATTATTTCCCACTCATTTGTTAAAATCCCATGATGCAACAAAGACATGAACAAAGGTTACGTGGAACAAAAGCAACGAAGGGGAAATACTCAGTGGGATCAAAAAAACAACCTGGATTTTTACTAAAACTTCAGATAGACAACTTATGCCCAATAAGTGTGTTTCAGCTATTCCCTTGGTTCTATTCCCTCACCCCCAAACCAGATACTAGAGATCTCCACTAACAAAGACAAATTTCATTAAAGGTATGTAGGGATGTGCTTGCCTTCAGATATATCATGTGATTGATAAGACTAACAATGACCTTTCCCAAACATTTCTGATCGTTCTCTACAACAAAACACAGCAGCTTCTTTTCATAACCTGTTTTGTGCAATACCAACATGAAAACGTCTTTTACTCCTTTTCCCCTGTGTTTTTCCTCTGCGTTTTAGCCACCTGGAGCTGCAGGGCTTCCCAGGGGTCTCCCCACGTCTGGAAACAATGAAGTGTTTGCCTCAGCTTTTACTTTCACCTCCTTATGGAGAAGGGTGTCTGCTCATCGCATAGTGAAAGTCATGACAGGCAGTCACGCACACACTCGCAACTCAATTTTGTGCTGGACTCAGACATGCATCATACCATTCCCAAATCTCTCCCCCCACCATCCGCCATCATGGCCAAGCTGTACCAAGGCAGCTGCTTGTTGCTACTCAGTAGCTGGTCAAATCCCATTAAATGCTTGTCAGAGTGCCCAAAACAACCTGAAAGTGAACCCCTTAAATTACATTTGTTGAAAGATCCTTGATGTCTGTTCCTGCTTTCCATTTTATTCACAGCTAGGAAACACTACTGTAAAGTTTTCCCAACCCTCTTCATCCTACCTAAATGATCAGTCGATGTTAACTGGATTCCAGTGAGTCTGCCCACCATATGTTTCTGAGAAGAGCAGAACTCTTTTCTTTCCCTATAGTAAGAAGGGAATGGCTATTTACTTCTGAATGCAGAGATGCCCATTCTTTACAGTGATTGTAAAAGCTGAACAATAGATGGCAAAAGAAGAAGGGACTGCAGAGGATGAGGTGGCTAGGTGGAGTCACTGAAGCAGTTGGTATGAGCTTAAGTGGACTATGTGGAATGTTGGAGGACAGGAAGGCCTGGAAGAATATTGTCCATGGGGTCGCGATGGGTCGGACACGACTTCACGACTAACAACAACAACAACAAAAGCTGAACAATTTGTTAAGATTACAAGTTACATTTGGAAGAGCAGGTGGTGAAATAGTTCTGAAAATACTAGGAAACATCCAGGTTTTCTAGACGTCAGTATAAACCCACATGTTCAATACAGAGACAAAGAGTATTTAAATAATGATGGATAAGAGATCATGGTATACATTATCAATAGAAAACTGAAGTGTGGAACGCCCACTTTTATGGATGGGAAGTAAGAAGTAAAAAAGTAGAGTCCACCCTATAGATCTAAAATTTCTGGAAATTATGAAGCCATGGGAACAAACCATTTTTCCTGGTTTTTTAAAAAATCATTCAACTTTCAGAAATACTGAAAAAACCCCACAGTATTAGCACTCTTTACAGACTGAAAGTTGTTTTGCCACTTTACGAACTTTAAGTATATCTGACCATAAAATTATCATGTCTGACATATTGCAAGTACAGTTTATTCAGAAAAATAGCTAGAAATTCAATTTAATTTTTAACACGTTTATACTGTTCTGTTCGTATTCTAAACTGTAAGGAAACTCTTTGGTTTTACTAGCTTATGAAGAACAGGGGAAAAAACAATAAAAACAGGAAACTATCAATATTAGTAAAACACATAAAATTGTGTCTCCTCTAGTCCTTTAAGCACAGCATCAAGTAAACATGAAGCATTCATTCCCAAAAAAGGAACTGATGAAAATGAGTAAGCTTGTGGGTCTCAAAGAGTATACATCTGATTTAACCAGCCTCATTTTCTTTGGTACCGCTATCAATTTCAGTTTCTGCTTCTTCTGCTTCTTCTGCTTCTTCATAGTTCTCATGGGCTTTAAAAATTGAGTTTGCCCAGATTGATACAAGCTTCTCTACACTTTCACACACCCATTTATTTCTTGGTTGCTGTGAATATTTCCAGACATTGACCAGCTACAGAAGATAGAGGGAAAGCAAGAGGAGTCAGGTTGTGCCATGCAAAGACCATGATGCATGAGGGATATGTTTGGCAGGATCCCAAACTGCATTCTCAAACCAAATCCCTGAGGATATTCTGCATTCTGCAACATTTGTAAGCACTTTTCCAACATCAAATCCTAAGTGTGCTGCTCATCTGCTTGCTTTGTCACCCAGTCAAATGCTGCAGCAGTTATATCACTAGCTACATTTTTGCCTTTGAATCTTGGATCTGATCTGTAGCAGCAGGGGTTGAATGACAATAAAATTCTTCCCATTTCTTAATAAGAGCTTTCATTTAATTTTCTTTTGTAGTTGTACGTGAAGATACAAGTAAAACCTTAAAAACTTTTTTTATCATAGCCATGTGGTAAGGAATTTCCGTCCATGGAGCACAGTCTGATTCAGATGCAATGATTGCTGAATGAACTGGCTTCAGAATCTCCTTGGAGTTCTGCAGCTAAACACAGAAGACACCCTTATCAAGTGCAGCGTTCCTTACACATCTGGAAGCTTTACAGTACTCAGTCATTAGTGTTTTTCCCAAAGAGCTTCTTTGTTTTCTTTCTTTGTTTTCTTCTTTGTTTTCAGAGGTGATTACCACTCATCCTATTGAGTTTTACTGCAGATCTTGAATATCCCTATTTTATTCTTTGCATGTTTTTCTTTTTGCTTCTTCTGCAGCTACAGTATGTTTAACTTCAGCTTTTATAACTTCTTTTGATCATCTGTAAATTGACCAGATTCATTATTTCATTAAGAAGCAAGTTTAGCCTATGACATAGACATCCTATTGCAGTAGGATCTGGGTACTTACTAATTTTGAAATCTTACGCTGTTTTCAGATTACTTGCAACCTTCAGTCAGCAATGCAAATACTGTACCACTCCCTATTTTCTTTAGGATTTCATATTTTCTACAACTGATATACTTGCTGTTTGTCTGTTCTCTCCTGTTCCAGTGCTTCTGTTTAAAAAAAAACCCTGGTTGAAGCGCTGCTGTTATCACAAAGTTTATTAATTCCTTCTTCCTTCACATTTGTTCATCTGTCTGTAATTCCTGGAAGACACAGTATTTCTAATGTGCTTTTTTCTTGCAGGTTCCATGACACTTTCATACTCTGACTCTAAAAAAGGCTTGCTCAAACAATGTCTGTTGGGCAAATGGTATGAAGGCCTTACTATTGTACAAGCTTCCTGTCAGTACGCATTTTCAGTTACAACAGGGTTCCAGAAGAATATATTGTTCTTGCAAGAGCTTGGTCAGATTTCTTCCTGATCTCCTGGCATCATTTTGTACACAAATGAAGCTACTGAGTGTTTTCTGGATACAGTTGCTTGCATTGTTTGTTACCTTAAGATGCAGTTGCTGATGGGGAAACTCTTCATGATAATGCTGGTGTTACAGAAGGAGCAGAGATTGGACTTTTGGAATGAGACCACTGGGAAAAGCTATTCAACAGCATGGTCCTCTTTACAGCAGCACTGAAAATGAGTGGCAGACATTTTCTCAAAAAGATTGTTCTGGACAGGCCAGAAGCAAAGTTCCAACAATGATGTCTCCATGAAGCAGCAAGATAAAGCAGCAGAGACTGGTGCTAGAAGACTGATCTGTAAAGTTGCTAAATGAACATTTGGTTTTGAACTTATCAGGTACTCTATGTGACGGCATTCACACACACACACACTGTTAAAGATGACATTGTATTTTGTAAGACATTGGTAGAAATGGTTTGTCTCCACCTACCTTACTTTGCTGTTTCTCTGAAGACCCTGTATTAGAATTCTTGTTGAAGAGTATCTGAAAAAGAGAAAAAAAGCAGAAAGTTAGTTGGTTACCCCAGCTGGGAAGAGGAAAGTGAGGATGGATCACATCAGTGACAAGGCAACCAGTTCTCACTGGTGAATTCTAAGCCCCCGCCCACCATACGTTTCCTCTCTGTAGGGTCTGCCTATGCTCATAACTATCATTGTAAGTACCTGAATGGGACTTGAGAGACTTACATGTACCAGATACTAGTGGGGCCAACTCATGAGTGGGTGGAAATGGGCATGATGTGCACACCCTCCTCAAGAGGAGGATGAGCACAGCATGATCTGGCCACAATGGCAGCAGGCGAGCTCAAGAGAAGGCCAAGCGGCACATGCCTTGTCTGCCCAAACAGAACAAGGCTTACTCCCTCTTCTGTCGGTCTTGGCAAAGAAATCACCAAGTTTCCACTCTTTCCCAGGATCAGAAGTAGGGAGCATCTGAAAACCATCCTGAAGTGCCACTTGAGCACTTTTGGGTAGCTGTTATCCACACGCCCTGCTCTGCCCTCTTCAATGATCCCACAATTTCCCCTGAATACTAACAGAAGGCCTGAGGGGCAAAGAAGTGCCTCAGGACCTCTGGTCAAGCACAGTGTGGGAGGACAGTCTTTCTTGAAGCATGGTGTATAAAATAAATTGTAAAAAAAAAGTAATCACTTGAATACATTCTTACCAGCATTACAGCTGTGCCCAAAACAGAAGCAACTAAGATGTGTCACTATACACGGGGTTGTAGGGAACAATTTTTTTTTTTACTAATCACACCTAGGTATCTTCAGCAAGTCAGCTGTGCCAATTGCTTACTTCCTTTAAAGACTAAACTGGAATATGTCCAAGGGCACCTGCTAAATATATCCATGACAGAAATTTATTGAGGTGCACTCAGAAGTTGCCTCTCCCTGGCTCCAGGCACATACAAAACCTTAAAAATCAAGACACATTCAACATGCACTGGAGCAATGCCAAAGTACTTTCTCTGCTCACCCAAACATGTATTCTTCCTGTTCTGCCATCTCATCTAGTTGGTTCTCTCCCCACTAGAAATGCCTGGGGAAATAAACAGGCTTACATAGGGAAGGCTGCAGATGCTTCCATTATAAGAGTTACCAACCACAACAACAAAGAAATATTGCTCCCAGGCTAAAGTGTGTCTGCCAGCACGATCTTGGAACTAATTTTTATGGCTTGGTTACATAAACCTCTAAAAAAGGAAGGTTAATGATGGAAACACTGACACAACCCTAATGAGGGCAATGAGAACCATGCTGCTGTAATGTGGTAAGCTGGGCCTCTGGAAGAGTGTCTGACTTGCTGTGAAGAGAGGAAGAAGACAAGCACAAAATCCTCCCACACTGGGAATGCTTCTTTTGGAACTGTCACGTTGCTGTTGTTTACTGCTGAAGTTACCTACAGTATCCAGGCACTCTAAAAAAAGTTTCAAAGAGAAAAAACTGGCATTGGCTCTGCCCACATGCTCATTCTCCGAAGGCAGAACTAGAGAATCAGTTTGGTATCGCGGTTAGCTTGTAATCGGGCCAGTGATGAATCACTGGGCAAGAAGACACACATCATCAAAAAAGAAGACAGCTTTCCACTTAACATTTGCTTGCGCTAACACACAAGCATGCATTCTATTAAGAAAGTGCTATCACTTAAATGGTAGTATAGATTTCACCATCGTGGGGATGACTGTGACTCATAGGCCTGCGTGCCTTCCTCAATCTGTTCTGAAGAAGCTGTTGATAGCCACTTCAAAGCTCTTGCGCTCTCCATCCTTATGGTTCCTTTTCAAACCAAACTTCGCGAACCCCCAGACAGAAAACACCTCTTAAAAAAGACAATAGTCCTCTGGCAGCCATTGAAAATAGAGGACTGCCTTCTGTAAAGGAGACATGTGGTTGCCCTTTATCAGACTAGGAGCAGGAAGATCCAGATTCAAATTTTCACTTAGGCATGAAGTTTAATGAGATCACAGAATAATACAATTGGAAGGGACCTAAAAGCCATGATGTCTTTTAAAGCTCCCTCACTCGACTTTATAGATATTTAATGTAACTAAATTTGGGTTATGCTACATTTGTATCTAGTTAGATCATGTATGATACACAAGGAAAATATTACATTAATATTGCAACCTGCTTGGAAAGAATTCAGACTAGTATAGCAGAGTACAAGTTTAATAAATAAATAAGGAAAGGGGAAAAATCAGATGGTTATGTAGTTTCTGTGCACATGCAATTGCCATGCTTCCTTCCCTATCTTCCCACTCACTGTGCATCCCAGGAGCCCACAGGGACAAGCTTCCCTTCTTTACCATATTTTTCCCTATTGGTCTCAGTTGTGTCTTCCTGACTGGTCCACTGAGGCTTTGAGCTGGGTTCTCTCTCTTTTCCCTCCTGTTTGTACCTCCATCTATTTAATGCTCCCTAGACAATCCAGCTCCCAACTTTTTTTTTAACATTAAAACTGTTCTGTTACAATTCCTCCTCTGTGCATTTACCTACTTTCTACTGGTTAACAGGGTGCTGGGCACAGTGTTTAGCCAATAGGAAGAAAGTGATTCTTGACTTGTATGTGTTGCTAGGAGGATGTGGAGAGTAGAAACCAGATGCCTAGAATTCTGTTACCACTCTTTCCATGAGACTCTGTGGTGCTTTTTCACCATAATTGAAAAATGGAGCATCTAGGTCTGGATGTTCTGAGAAGCCATGGTGAAGCATGAAAATAACATAAGCCATTGTTCTTCTCCATGGTTTCCAGAAAGCAAATGTACCACTGTGTCAATGGATAATAACACATTGATGTTAAGTTACAGAAATCCAAACAGACTTGGAGGTAAGAATCTTTGGCCTTTTAGATGTTTTTGGACTACAACTTTTATTCCCAGAGGAATGGCCATGGAGACTTACTGTCAGGTTTTAAGGCACAGGGCATCCAAGATAGCAGCCAGTTTATACTTTGTCAACAAAATGTTGGTTGAGCATAGGCTGAGCACAAGCCACACATGATAACTCCCACACTACTTCATCTATTTTTTCCCCTAGTGCCACGGTTTTTCCCCACATTCTAGTGATGCTTTGAATCATGGACCTGAAAGAGAGGGGAATCCCATGTAGTTATGCCCCAAGGCAACCTTCTCCAACATGGTTTCCACCAGATTACTTGGACTAGAGTGCCCCAGCCAGCATGGCCAGTCTTCAAGATTATAGGACTTGTAGAGGAACCAGGATGGAGAAAGACTGCCATAAGGCACACTTCGATAATTTCTGATCACTTGCAGTCTTTTAAGTACATTCTATTATTAAGGTGATGGTATCAAATCAAATGAGGATTATAAAGGCAGGAACAGGCAGTGACATTAGATGGGATTTGCATTGCTCAATATACAAAATGAGTTTTAACATACTTATGCATTGTCTTGGGGCAAGTATTCCAACATTGGCCAGAATGCAAATTTACTAACTCCACTGAAAGCACCAGACAGCAATGCATGTGGCTTTTCTTTGGTGGAAAATCCAGCTGTTAACGGCAATTGTGTATATATGTTAACAACATGATGCCTTTTGGATACCATCCAGAAAAATATTAGAAAAAGAAGTTACCAGAAACCATGGAAAATTCTCAGAACCATGGAAAATTCTCCAACCACAGAAAGAACTGAAAGGTTTGCTAAAGACTTGTATTTTTGAATTGCACAAATCTCAACAATTATTCTTGGGAAAGAGTATTTTATGGCATGTGGCATACTATGGCACAGTTCACATACTGAATGGAAATCCTTTCAAGGCCATTTGGTATTCAGAAGAAGGGAACTTCTGTTTCACTTAAATAATCAGCCAGTACAGGAGAAGGTGGGGTGCCTGTTTTGCCATTTCTCAACCTGCCCTCTTGGAGAGCTTAAAGGAGCAGAAGGAATGTCTTCTGTGCACACCAAACCTGCTTTCCACAGAGCTCTGCTTGCAAAGGAGAATATTGCTGAAACAAACTGGAAAATAGTGCACCATATGATAGAGTGGGCTTTGCCAACTTTCTGAGCCATGGGACAGTCACAACACACCATTTTCACAATAAATATATATTAATAAGTAACTTCCCCTCCATGGATCACTGCCTTGCTGTGGCGAAGGGGCTTGTGTAGCTCAATGTAACTTGGCCAGCAATCTGTTTGCAGTGCAAAATGAGGTCCAAGCCCGAAAACACAAATTTTTTCAATGGGGTCCTATTTCACAGAGGGGAGAACTGGTAAAGATGCAAGACAAGAAACTTTTCCAGGATCCTGAATATATAGCCAAGCTGTGGTCTGAGGTACAATGAGCGTTTTCATTTTTCCAGGATTCCTTGCTCCCATGGGATCCAGTCACCTAATAACGGTTGCAGTATCACCACACCCGCTCAGCACTCACTGTCTCTCACTCACACACAAAGTAAGCTAGGCTTCTTAGCTCAGAACACCTTCATCAACTCTGCTCTTTCCTGGGCTATAGTAATCAATGCTTTAGTAATCTTCAGGTTGTGATGTGCTGCATGTAGGGTGCCTTTTGAAGCTTTGATCAGTGCAGAATTCCAGGTGGTATCCATTGAAACCTCCCGCTAATGGCTATACTTCTGTCAGCAGAATATGGGGTGGGGAGATTGTGCATCAGCTGTCCATGCTCTTGAGAAACTGCTCTGAAGTGTTAGGACAGATTTTGGGAGGGGATGTGGGAACAGAAGAAGTCATATCACATGAGCAGAAGGCTGGTTTTCACATGTAGAATTCTGAGTCGTTTACCTAAGTGAAACTATATTACAACAACCCTGCAGGAATTCTATTGACAGCCTCCTTGCTTTTGAATTAATTCAAAGTGCAGGTGTGTGGTTTTAAAGTTGTAGATATCCTGGGATGTAATACCTGGTGGAGTGCCTCCTCCCATATCACCTGCCCATGCATTATGATCCACAGATGAGATGTTTCTGAGTCCCATCAGTAGGTGAGGTGCGTTATGCATCCATGCAGGAGAGGGCCTTTTAGGCAAAACTTTCAGACATAACTTTCCTGAAAGCTCTGAGCTGTCATCGTACTATTTCTGATGCCAATGTGCAATATTTTCATTTGCTCGCATGTTAGATATATTGCTCACACCATTGCTGATTTTCTAGTCTTTATTCCTCCTCAATTTTATTGTTAAGAGGGTTAGTTTTTTTGTTGTTTTAGTATTACTATAATTCAATTGGCAATTGATCTGCCGATGTGTGAACAGAGTGCTCAACTGGATGGCACATTGGTCTGATCCAGAGTGGCTTTTCATATGTTCTTATAAAAAGTTTGTGTATCCCACCATGAAAATCCTTTTTCTGTGTATGGACGAAAATGCAATTTAGATTTGTTTGAGGGAGGGAGGGAGGGAGGGAGAGAGAAGGTAGCTGCAGCTCTGCTTGCAACTTCTCCTTGAGAAATCTGCACTGTCTGAATGTTAAAAGAACAAATTGAAATATGATTTTTCTTCTTGAAGAATTAAGACTTTTACCACTAACATTTCTTAATTCTCAGTCTGTGACTCAGTCTTAACATTTCTTAATTCTCAGTCATAAGAAATAAACATAAATCCCTTCCATTTTCAAAACTGTGCATTTTGGCAGATTTTATTATTTTTATTTATTTATTTAGAATATTTATATGCCATCCTTTCACAGAGCCTCAGGATGGCTAACATAAATAAGTAAAAATAGTAATAAAAACATAATACAAATAAATTCCAGATGAGGCCACAGTAGCCATTGCTCATGTGGCTTTATAAGAAAGAAAGTACATAACAATTCTTGTAAAGACATGCTGGCTGAAAAGGATGGATTCTATAGCAGTCTTAGATCAAGCTAACTACCTTCATGGACCTAGAATCAAAGCCTGTATGTTGTCACAGAAGAGAAGGTAGAGTTGTTAATGCTGGTACAATCAAAGTCCATTTTCTGCATCTGCAAGGTGGATCCCTTTGTTAAACATGCTGGAAATAACAATTTCATATTTGGTCTGGAAGAATGGGCCTCTTTGGAGAATAGGGTCTATTTCAGCTCATAATAAATAGATCTATTCCCCGCTTTTCTTTCTCTTTTTACACCTTATCTGCTTTGTTGCTGCTGAGCATTGCAAAAATCATCTCATGCTAGCTACCTGCCCACTCCTGTTGATGTGCTTTGATCCCTGTTGTAAACCTGCATCCTCATTCTGGCATTTTCAATCTGATCTCCCACTTTAACCATTTTTCCCCTTTTTTGCTGAAGCAAAAAAATGTGAGCCATGGAAACCATGTAGGTTTTATTGTACATGCGTCCTGAAACTTTCTATAATAAGACTTATTTATTTTACTTGTTTAAATAAATAAGTAAATAAATGTTGTAACATTGCATGTGTAATCCGCAGCACAGCCAATTACCACCACTACAGACTCCCTTATTACATTGCAACACAGCAGCGGAGTTAAACCATAAGTTGTGGCCCAAATCCAACCCATTTGACCATGCCCCTTCTCTTGTCCCCACCCCTTTTCTCCCTAGCTATCTTGTTGGTTTCCCAGCTTTTGTACTTTCCCACCCATGCCCATTCTAAAGTCTGAAGTGTGTCTCCTACAGTTTCATTACTGGCTGTAGGAGCTTGAAGTGAAAATATGTAATTTTTGTGTATATGTATAGTGATCTCACCACTTTTTGCCTTTGGCCTCACCCACCAGTGGAATGTGGTCCCAAGAGTGTCTCCAAAACTGTATTCAGGCCTCGGCCTAAAAGAGGTCCAACACCCCTGCAAGACCCTGTTTCACTATGATTGAATTAATATGTTCCATGAATTCCAATAAATCAAGATTTTATTTTATATTTTCTTAGCCAGTGTTCCAAAAATGTTAGTGTTCTCAGGAGGAAAACTTTGGATTTAGCTAGCATACACACAGCAGGTTACTTTACTCTGATCTCTCCTAATGGCCATGACAGATTATATAGTGCTTGCCTACACGCACACACGCACGCACGCGCACACACACCACGTACCTTAGTTTTTGAAATACAATAACTCAAGTGACTCTGACTGCACGTCTACTGGTGGAGCATTTGGCTTTCATGTGTATTCTCCATGTCACTGGGATCCCTTTTGCTTTTTTTTTAAGTGAGGCAGTACTTAGTTCAGTAGTCTCCCAGTCTCATTGTCTTGGAACTTATCACTGCCCCATTGCACTGTTACTTTCACTGAAGCCTGACACCAAGCCCTGAAATAAACTGTTTTCTTAGGATTTCCTGCTGCACATATTTCCTGTGGTATCTTGTTTAAGCTCTTAGTTGGCTTTCCACCATGTTGTGATGTGCCTCTTTAATCCCCCTTTCCATGTCTTTTTATCTTTATGCACCACAGAGCTGTTCAGACAAGTTCCCTTTCTACCTCCTCTCTAAGCCACTGAATGAACAAATGCTTAGTTACATCCACCCAGGGAAGAAACTAAGAGGTACAAAAAGGGACTTTTTGTGGTTTATGAATAATATTCACATTCAGAGCCTTAGTGGCAAATCTTTCTTTTCATCGTTATCTCTTTACTCATATGCACTCACCTCAGTTTAGATCCAAGGAAATGTGAGGTCCAGGAATGGCCCTTCCAAGCACAGAGGGAGCCACCTGCGTTCAGAAGCAAATCTTGTGGTACCAGATGACTATCAATTCCGTAACATACTAGCACAATTTCTTTCATTATGATGAGTGGGATATACTTGGAAGGAGGGCTTCTATAATACATTGCCTTTATCCAGAACCCAAGGCAAACTGGGCCCCTTTCGAGCATTTATGGTACTTCCTGAAGCAAAACAGGCTTCCTCCAAAGTGATTAAAACTGAAACAGAACATGGATAAGGCCTTGTGTTGAGACCTGGCAATACAGTCATTCTGTCCCCTTTACAAATAGCTTATTTTGGTTTCATTTCTCTATAATACTGATATACTGGGGACTGAAGTGGACCACTTGGTCTACCTTCTAATAATGGGTTATATTTTATCAAGGGCTTTTCAGTGACTGTGCTTTGGTGGGGAAAGAATTTGAGGACTGTAAGTTCTAATAAAAATTGTGGCTACCCTTCAATTTTTCTCAAATGCCCCTGCTAACTTTAGCAAACAAGGAGAAAGTGTGAGGTTATGTGCTGGGTTGGGTGACTTCATGTTTAGTTTGTTCATTGGTTCCTTTCATCTTTAACTCGATCCTTCTGTCAGACATTTTCCTGCAGTGCAAAATCTGTTTCTGCTGTACTTTCTCAGTTCCATATTGTTGTCTGTATGTGGCTCCACGGAGACTTAGGCAGTGGATCCACCCCACTCAATCAAGGAAAAGAAATTAAATGATATATTTGAATGTAGTTTCTGGAGTGTTTGTGCATATGTGTGTGTGCGCGCTATGATAACACTATTCCTCTATTTGTCAGCGTTTTGCTTTGCTTGTGAGGCAGGCAGTAAACCACACCTTAGCTGTTTTTTCCCCCATAGGAAAATGTTTGCTTTATTCCTAGCCCATTTTGTTTCCATTCTCCTTCTATTCCTCATCCCATCAGTTAATTTTGCATTGCCACTGCATCATAGTATTTTTGCTAAATAATATATTCTTGCTTTTCTCCTGAAATCCTTTGCTTTCTGACTTTTGTTGTCTATGTGTCTACCCTGCTATTGATTGTTGTAACGGCAGCCAGGCAGTACAATCCAACCCAAGTTTTCCATCTTATGAGTTTGCAAAAATAAATTTTGGATTACGAATCCATTCTGGTTCTATTCTCATTCTGTAACTTATTTCATATGGTACATGGTACATTATTATAAGCACATCATATTTATAATTTATTATTATTAATTATCATTATTTGTTTTCCAGCTTTTCTCCTGGAATTCTTTAATTTCTAATTCTAATTTAATGAATTTCAATTTATTATTCCTTCAGCAACAGTAAATCTAGTTGCTGTTCTTGCTGTTGTGGCTGTGCACACACACACGCACACCAGTCTTGGCCAGTTTGTGTTCTGTGTGCCTTGCTTTCTGCCATAGTTATAGGAAGCAAGCAGTTCAGTCTGCAAACAGAGCTTGAAGAAGAGCTTGAGCCAAGCCAAGAGCATGGAGAGGAAACTATGCATTTTCACAATGCTGTGCAGGGAAATATGTAGCATTTAAAAGAAAGCCAAACGCCAACTTTTTTGAAATTGTGCCTTTCTGAGGGTTATCAATACAATGCAAGAGCAGATTTGCTCGCACCTGCTGTTAGCAATCTGAGCATTAAAAAGGGGGGGGAGGGGAACCCAAGCACTATCCCTGTGAAATCTGAAAAGTCAGCAATATAGGAATAAGGTAAGAACACTGGCTTGACAACATAACCTGAGGCAGTGAATTTGAATCCGTTCCTTGATCTGAAAGGACAGAAGCCTCTCAGCCTTTTTGATATGCTTGGGCTGAGGCAGCTTTTATTCTAGCTAAGGGCAGAAGAACAAAAGTAAAACGAATCATATCTTAAGCAGCTGATTATGACTAGTGTTGTCAAAGTATTTTGATGGAATGCACAAGGTAGATAATGAAGCCATAATAACAATTCTTACAGGATTTCAGTGTCATGGGATTTCTTGGCCATTGTTGCTAAATGTTGCTCTTTTTGATGCCTTCCTATTGTCTGTTTTTGTGTGCTTGTGCAAAGAAATTGTATATGATGCCTGTGTCACATGCTATATCAATTATTCACCTTGGGTATAAGTCCCACTGAACACAGAAGTTGCTTCCAAATAAATACACAAAGGGCTGAGCTCCTTTTTAGTTCAGAAATATTGATGTCTAGAAACACACGCACACATGTCAAAGACTGACCTTTAGGTTACACAAACATTTTGCATTTAGTTTATGTTCACCACCTATAATTTGGGATGTTACGATGCTCTGATTGGACATTTTAAATTAGCATCCTGGTTTCAGTTTGCAGCACATTTGTCCCAAAGTATCACAAATGTAGCTTGGATTTCTAAAGAGAATTTCGCTTTCACATCTGTCCTAGTCTAATCTAATTAGCACAAGAGACAATTTATCCATTATGTTTGTCTCATCATTTATGAAGGCTTGAGGACCGGGGCACTCCTTTTTCTACCCAATGCTTCATCAGCTTCTTTTCCTACTTCCCCAAAGCGATCACAGCCTATTCTATGTCCTGGTGTCCCCATGGTGCCACTTCAGGGATGTGGGGAGCTTTTTGGAGCTGCTTCCCCATAGCTTTAGAATTGGATCCTGAGCAAGGCGCAGATTGCACATTGTTATTGTAATCTCACAGAACACAATTTGCCTGACTTCTTTATCCTAAAGAAACCTTCAGGCCTATCTTCACAGGTGTCTTGTGTAAGGGCTTGGTTAAATGCAACAACAGTTAATGGCAAAGAAAATCCATTAGCTTTTAGGTGGGATGGAATGGGGAGTCAACCTGATTTTTTATTGCCAGTTGTTGTTTTTTTAATGGAAGTCTGATGGAGCTAAAGAAGAAATCCACCTGAGAATAACTGGGATCTATTTTTGTTGTTAATTATATTGGTTTGTGGGAGTGGGCTTACATCCTATTATTGTGACCCCTCAATATACTTTTTATGAGATACATCATTTAATGAAGCAGGTGAAAATTAAAAAGGGTTTAATAAATGGGAGATTTGACACTGACAGAAAGCCATGATAGTCTGTGCTAACACAGGGTTTCTTAAGACGTTTGGGCAAGTAGGAAAAATTGTGATGTTTACTGATTGTTTTACTTAAAGTAATACATACAGATGAGGAACTGGTTTTTGTACTAGCGGGCTATGCTTGCTTTGTATTTCAGGCTTCAGGATGCAGATTGTAAGACATTTGCCTTTTTTTTTTTTTAAGTACACACATGCATGTGCACAAGCCGTCCCATGCTTTGTATAGATGAACTGAGTAACTATGGGATTTATTCTTCCACAGCAGTTGCATATATTCCTTTTAGGAAAAATGTATGTTCCTTCAGCAATTCTCTGCCTTCACTGTTCTCTGCACATTTACTTTCTATGCTCTAAATACATTTTGCAACTTTTAAACCCCATTTTGTTTATCTTACAAGTGTCAGTGTGGGTCAAATACTTTACCACAACTTTATTAAAAATCAGTCATTTGAGGAAGCCCTTTGATTTGAGCAACAGCACTGGATGGTAATTGTAGCAATTGATTTTAATGGTCCAGTTTTTGCACATGTGTGACCAATTAGGTATCCTTGATACATGGCATTTACCCCATACTTTCCTCTGAAATGCTATTAGCACATTATTATTAATATGCTAAACTATTACTAGTGCACAGTTTGCTAGATACAAACATTCTTTCCATTCTAAACAGAAGAAAGAGAGAGAAAAAGTAGTAAGATCGAAACATGATAGGAATGCCTGTTCTAAACACTACTATTTGCATTAAGTTCTACTGACTTCCATGCTGCCTAGTACAATTTAAAAGCATAAAATCAATTGCTAAAGTTACCATCCAGTTGTTGTTGTTGCTAGTTGCGAAGTTGCATCTGACCCATCGTGACCCCATGGACAACATTCCTCCAGGCCTTCCTGTCCTCCACCATCCCCTGGAGTCTACCAAAGCTCACACTGATTGCTTGAATGACTCCATCTAGCCACCTCATCCTCTGCCGTCCCCTTCTTCTTTTGCCGTCAGTTATTCCCAGCATTAGGGTCTTCTCCAGGGAGTCCTTCCTTCTCATTAGGTGGCCAAAGTACTTGAGTTTCATCTTCAGTATCTGGCCTTCTAGAGAGCAATCAGGGTTGATCTCCTCTAGGACTGACCGGTTTGATCTCCTTGCAGTCCAAGGGACTCGCAGGAGTCTTCTCCAGCACCACAATTCAAAGGCCTCAATACTTTGGCACTCAGCCTTCCTAAATCAAAGGTCTGCTGCAGAAACTATTTGTGAAAATGATTTCCTTTATTAAATCAAATTTTAAGTTTGGCCAAACAAGCAAAATATATGAAAACATTGGTTTCGGCAACTGCATACAACTGATCTATCATACTTCAGGAAATTATTTATGCTTATCGGAAATATATACAAAAATGCAGGGTTAATTCATAAAGCATTTTCTTAAAACTGAGCTACATTTTATCTGGAGTGAATTGTTGTAGCTTTTATAGGTTTCCATTGAATAAGAAGCAAAGTCAAAAAGCCAAAATCGAGCAGGCAACCATGATATCATTTGGCTGGTAAGTTCAAACAAAAAAAAAAAAAAAAAAAACAAAAACCAGGAAAAAAAAAAAATTTTTTTTTTGGTTGTAAAATAAAAAAAAAAAAAAAAAAAAACACACACATGCCAGGGAAAAATACAGAGCTGTTTGCTATATCTCATGGCAATCATAAACTTATGCATGATTATGATTTATTATTATATTATTTCTATACTGCCCAGTAGCTGAAGCTTTCTGGGCACTTTATAGCAGCACACAAAATACTTGGTATTTCAACCATAAGTTAGACTGCAATCCTATCTCAGCAAAGTAAGTCCCATTTAAATCAGTAGGATTTGATTTTGATTAGACATTTATATGATTTTGCTGTTAGTGATGTTTGGGATGTGCTCAGGAATTGCCATCTTTTCAAAATTGTGATCATCTGACAATAATGAGAAAAAAACTACTCTGTCTTTGAAAGCAATGGAACTTACCTAGAGCAAAGGCATTCAGAAATGCTTTTTGTTTTATTGATGAAACATAGAACTTCCTTCCTCCCACCCCGCTACAAATACATCGTCTCCTCTTTTTCCACATGAGGGAAAGGTTCCCTTTGTAGCAGCATAGCATGTAATGGATTTCATTGCTCTTGGGAGTCAAGGAATTTGACCCTTAAACAACATATCACTAAGTAAAAAATATGTTCCGATCACAGTTAAGTTGAGCTAACAGTACTGGTGGCTAGGGACCACTTTGAACGTTGTTCCTATGACCCTGCTGTAACATCACAATGATCAATGTTTTTCTTGAGGTTTGCGTGTGTATATGTTAGTAAGAAATAGTAACCGTTGTGCTGGGTGAACTGAAAAACAAGTCCTTTCTTTCGCAGGCTTCTTTTGTGAATGAAAAATGCATGGCTTTCCAGGTGGCCACAAATAATACCTTTCCCTTGGTGTTCTGAACATTCATACAGTCACTATAACTGCAACTTTAATTGGCTTAACTATCAGTAGATTATCAACTAAACTGCACTCTTTTTAGGAAACACTTTCTTTAAAAAATGAACTCTTCTGCTAACAGTTGTCACTCCTATCCTGGGAGCTCTGCAAATGAAAGTACTGTTGTGACGAATGCTCAACACTGCTTCTACCTGCTGTCAGCATCCGGGGTGAGGGTGGCTGATGAACAGGGTAAAAGCACCGGGACCCAGGCAGACAGGGCGTGACGAGTCTAAGACATAGTCCAAAGGTCAAGCCAGAAGTCAATATACAAGCCAAGTCCGTACAGACAGGTAGCATAGTCTAGAGCAGGCAAAGGGTCAGAGAACTAAGGAAGGCAGACCAGTCAGGGAGAGAAGAGATGCAGGCGGGGTCCAGGAGTCATAGGTAACAGGAGTGCAGACAGGATGCAGGAGCAGAGTTCCAAGTCTAGCAGACCAGGAGGGCCTTGTAAACATAGGAGACCTTCATCTCCAAGGCAGCTTCTGAGAGGAAGAGCTGGTTCTTATTTAGCTCTTCCCCAGGGCTCCCCAGGTGGAATTCAAGAGAGGCCTGGCAGCTGCAGTGGACTGAGGTCAGAATCCTGCAGCCAGCAGAGGGAGCCCTGAAGCGGCCTCAGGTCTTGACACCTGCCCATGCTTACATTAGCCAGCACAGCACTTCCTAGGGATGTTGCTATACAGCTCATTCTGCACTCAGGTCTGCCAGCATCACGTCTAGTTTTGGCCTTTATTGCACTATACAAGGGAAATGTACGGAGAAGTAACTGCATAGGATTACAGCCTCAGTTAATCACTAGCGGGCAATTTTCAATTGGTGAAGACAATTTTAAACTGGTGGACGTTAGACAAATAGACATGGGTAAAAAAAACCCCAGCTTTTTAACCTGGGCCTCCCAATATAAATTCCATGTTTATTCTTAATAGTTGTATTAAAATATATTATAACATATACATTGTTATGTTAGATTTTAATTTTGTCTGCCTTTGCAAGCTGCCCAATGAACATCTGTTATATAAATACAGCAAATTGTGAAATATTTTTGTGTTACTATATTTGTAAAGACACAAGAAAATATTAGACATGAACTTGCCCTCAAATATTGTGATGAAATTGAAGTATATTCTCTACCACTTTCTTCATTGTGTTAATAAGTAATTTTATACCCATTTCACTGAAGAAATGTTTCTCACTTGCTGAATCACCACCTTTCAACTAATTAGTTTAGGGTGCAATAGTGATTGCAGTATATTGGAAACAATAGGGTATTTTTTCTGTTTAAACATGCATGTAAATATGCCCTAAACTAATTATTCTGCCTTTAAGGATTGTGTCCTTAATTAAACCCCAAATGGACACCAAGGGTTGGATCTGTCCTGTGGATCTTCCTCCTGTGAAACTGAGGGCTCTGCTCATGGAAAACCCCGCTGCTTTATTTTTGGGAACCACACCCCCACACCATGTGGATCTTCCAGCCCAGTCGATCCAGGAAAATCTGATTCTCAAGCATATGCACAAGTTAAGCAAATGTCTGAAAACAGAATTTGGGTAATTTATCCAGAAAAAGAGTTCCATCATAAATTAATGTTTATAATCAATACCATTTACTCTGTATCGGCTAAGTGACTGCGATAACATGGATCATCTCCTAGCCACTCAGCTGGCCCTAGAAAATTAGCTAGCTTAAACATTTTGCAGTCACACATGCCTACCATAACCCAAGCTGCTCAGGATGCAGCATTTTTCATGCTCGCTGTCAGTCATTCCACAGGTTGGCAGCAGCTGAGGTGATCTGTAATGGCCTTGGTGGGAGGGGTGACACTCTTCACAGAGATGACAGCTTTGATTAGAAGGGGCTTTGTTTTGATTGGCTTTCTGAGTTTAGGCTTTCATTTCCCTGGCTATATAACTTAGTTTGCCTGAGGTATCATTTGATTGGTGATACATTAGGGATGTGAGAGTCTTAAAGGAAAGATTCAATGCCATCATTGGTGAGCTGAGGTGAGAAAAGAAAGACTTGGTTTCACTTTCTTTCCTCAGGAGCTTATTAGAACAAAATATTTTCTTGTGTTTTCCTTTAATTGCTTATGGCTGCAGTCCTATCCAGGCTTGCCTGAAAGTAAATCCCACTGAACACAGCAGGACTTTCTTCTGAGAATACATGCACAGAATTCTGCTGTCATGCATTCTTTTTATTAAGATGTGATATCTGGGTGATCGTGGGTTTTTCCAAAGAAGGTTTTTCATGTGCCTGGAAGTGCCCTGCCTCATTCCTGAAATGCTATGGAGGGTGCAGGTGATGATGATGACTTCCTCTGGTATCTTTCCCATCACGTCTTCCATCTCTTTCCTTACAATCAAAACATTGTCAAGGAAAAAAGACAGAACTGTTGCACGAGGCCTTCTTGATTGTTGGCACTACGAATACTTCATCTGGAATCACCCAAAAACACAGAGACATTTAATAACTAATTGACAATCTGCCACTTTGAGAGCTGTGTTTCACAAATCCAAAGATGATGCACTATGTATGATAGAGTCATCCACAGCATCTCTCTCCATTCTTGGAGGGGGGTTTCTCACTATCTGCCACTAACACCAACGAAGCGGGGGAAGTTTTATGCAAGTACCTGCCACACTGGGTCTTAAAGTGGTGTTTCCCTGTGGCCACAAGCAAAAACCTTCAAGCGTTTGTAATGGATGAGAAGCTCTTTGATAGAGCTAAAATTGGGCTCCCAGTTTCAGCTATCTAGAAGAGGAGCATGGAAAAGGAGGGAAGAAGGCCAAGGTACCATGATGATAGAGTACAATCCACCAGCCCTCCCCTCCTGCCCTTCCCATCCTCCAATATGACAATATTCCTCCTCTCCAAGGCCATTTTGAAGCCTCAGAGGCAGCCAGTGCTATTCCTTCTGCTCTAACTGCCAAGGGACAGAACAAGGGCTTTGACCTTCAGCACCACTGAAAGCTGGAAGGCCACAGGACTGCACCCTTAGTGAATGCATTTGTGAAACCATGGCTTGGTGACCACTTGGCATTCTCTAGCTCTTCATTGTCCCACTCCTACCAAGGAGAGGCATATAGCAGAATGAGGTCAAATCATATGTTGTTTTCCTTAGATATTATAAGCAACAAAATAAAAAGACAACTCATCATGTCGTATAACATCTAGTTTCATCCATACATTCCAAACCGAATTGGGAGATGAATGATCTATGCCCGGAATACCGCAGTGTAAGGCACGCATTGGCAATACGGCACTCCTCCACAGAGTTCTCCTTAGATGAGGCCTCACTCACCCTTTCCTGGCTGCTACTCCCACATACACCTCCAGGAAGCAGTTCTAGACGTGCATAGAAATGTGTCCCAATAGCAGGTTGAACAATGGCCTAATCTGTCAATTGTTCTTCTCAGTGTCTCATATTTTTCATTCAAAGAAAGCCCAAACTGAGGGTTTCTAATGAAAAAATTAAGAATTTTTGTGCACGTTTCTCCTAACACATGCATTTCTGTATGCATCTTTAATTGGAGAACACCACTGCAAAAAAGCAGAGAAGCATGAATTTCAAAGTTTGCATAATGATTCTAAAATGTGAAATTAGATAAGTTCTCCTTAAAATGCAAAAATTCTTCATTTTTCTTGGCTGAGTCTTTGATGAAATCATCCGGAAAGATGCTCAGTTTTCAAATTGAATATAAAATTATTGCATTCATACCAGCTCTACTGATTGGAACGTGAAAACGTAATTCTTACTGTGCTTGTTCACTTTGGCTGTACAAACATCCCAGAAGAAGCCAAGACAGCTGAGTTTGTACTGTGGTGTAAATCCGACAAGCATAGCATGCTACATGATTTATAAACTGGCTAGTGGTCAGCCAGGGCCTGTCATTTTCATTGGTGTGCCTTTTATTTAGATCTCTTCAGACCCATTCTTATGGAGATAGGCTTCTCTCCCTCTCCCTGCTCTGTTGTCTTAGAGATGCAAAAGCCAGATTCTCCCCCACCCTCTGCAAAATTTCAATTTCCCAAGGTTAAATCAAACAGTGAAATGTCAGTTTTTTCTCAGCTCCCTTACTCCAACAGAATAATTCATCTGCCAAGGTGACTTCTTCTGGCCAACATAAATATATATCCTGCCGTGATTTTTAAAAGCACGTGTGTAATTGTTTATGATTGGTATCTGCTTTTATTTAGCATATGATTGCTAGCAGTGTCTTTTGGCCAGGACAGCCTTCCTGAAGGAAGAGATCTGCTCTTCAGGGATCTGTATACTTTATGTACCTGCCCTCCTAGCCAGCCCAGCTGTAATAGAATCGATGTATCAAAGCAGTCCATTTGAAAAAGCTAAGGCAGCCTATCAGTAACAGAAAGGTTTTCTAGCACACAGGGTGGACTGTCAGGAAGGGATTAATGCGCATTTGCTCATTTTCCTTCACCGCTCTCCCTTTCTGGCCGCCCTGCCCTCATAAACAACAAGAGTTGTGGTGGAAGGGCTTGTCCCCCATGCTTCCTTTCTGGTTACTTGAAATTTTGAAATCACCACAGTGAGATTCAAGATGGCCAGCCTGAAGCCATCCTAAAGTACAAAAAGAGCGACGAACTGCTTGGAACTTTAGTAACAGCCAGGGATCCTCTATTAGCAATACACAAGAGCCCCTTCTGTGCTTTATTTTCCCTCACAGAATCAGTAGCCCCAAGTACCTGTTTTGGAACCAGTACATCAAACAGGTTGAAACGGTTTTTTTGCTCCATTCTCTCCTATTTTGAGAGGAACTCAAGCGCTCTGCCAACACACTGCAGCAAGAATGTAAAGGGTGGGGGATACTGAGACCCGTAGGGTAGAGAATGGCTGGTTTGTTGTGGTGAGAGCTGTGAGCTTCGTTTCATCAGCACTGGTGTGATTAGCTGAGGTGAAAGACAGAGGATGGGGGAGGCCCTTGCCTGAGGGACAACTTTGACTATGTGGGCAACAGTAATGCAATATACTTAAAGTTCTTGAAAAAACATTAATTTATGTAACATTTTCTTTGCAGTTTGGAATAATTAGGCATAAAAAGTCAGGCTTTGGGAAGAGAGCAGGCCAGGCAGATTGGCATCCTTGCAGGTTCTTATGTCCCCAAACCAGGAGTCTAACATGATATTTTATTTATTATCTTTATATCCTGCACATTTTTTCTTTTCCAAGAAACCAAGGGCAGCTCACATGACCAGCTCCTCTCCTTTTTATCCTCCTGGGAGTTCCAATTAGGTCAAAGTCTCCCTGCCTAGTGAGGACTAGAGTCCAGTTCTACTCCAAACTCTAATCAATGCACCAGACTGGCTCTCAGCCAGTCTGAATATTGCTGGTGGGAGAGCGGAAAACAAACTGGAGGTGTGTGACTCTCCCTAGGTTTTACCAGAGGTCAGCCCAGGTATGTGTATGCAGAATGAGGAGCTAGTCCTGGAAGCAGAAATGACTGCACTGATCATCAAAAGTACAGAATGGACTTACAAGGCAAAAGAGAAAAGGCACACAAGGTTTCCGCTATAACATCAGAGATGCTATCTTCCCATATTTAATGCCAGCTACAATCTCTGTTAGGATATATTTGATCCATGTACTTCATTTCTCTTACCCTTCTGTCTCATATAAAGTTGGTGTGGTGCAGTATGTATGTATGTATGTATGTATTAGAATATTTCTATGCCGCCCCTTGCCGAAGTATGGTATAGTTGTTAGAGCGCTGGACCAAGAGCAGGAACAGCCCTGAATGATATGACCTGGGTCCACTCACTCACTCACTCTCTCAATCTAACCTGCCCCACAGAGTTGTTGTGCAGGTAATATGGCTGAGGAAGAATCCTGTGCTGCAATGGTTAGTGTGTTGGACTGGAAATCAAGAAAGCTGTGGTCTAGTTGCCACTCTGCCATGAAGCTCACTGGATGACTCTGGGCCACTCACTCTCAGCCTAACCTACCTCACAGAGCTGTTGTGAAGATAAAATGTGGAGGTCAGGCTCCTTGAATAAAAGCTGGGATATAAATGCAACAAATAAATAATAAATAAAATGTGTGTCACGCAGGATATAAATGCAATAAAGGAATATTCTGAGAGTTGAGCTGTCTTTAATGTGGGCTAAGATGAACAGGCTTGCCCTTAGCTAAGCAAAGTTCTTAGTCCAGTTTCAGCACTATTCATGCACTGGCTCACAAATTTAAAGGCCTGGCATATTCCCTGCCCCTCCTAACACTGAGAGCAACGTATGTCATCATTTTCTGTTTTTCCTTTTGTTTCTTTTAAAAAATCTGATTACACATAATAATGTTTCAACTCGTTTCACTCTTTTTGGTTATCTTTCTGCTCACACTGGCTTGTTCACAATCTCTCACAAAGGTGTCAGGGCTAGTATTTCCTTGCTTTTGTTTTGCATAATCCAGCAAAATAAACAGTGTACAAAAAGAACACACAGCTCTTTTTGCATATGTATGGTTTGTTAAAAAGTCAAAGGCCAACAGAGACCTTACCTTAAAGGCATAGGTGCTATGCCCTGTCATATTTAGAAGAGGTGCAGATGGCCTTATCCAGATTGAGATGTTAGCATGGAACACAGGGAAACTATAACCCTTTTCCTCACCCTGCTACACCCCTGATCTGGAACAGGGACCCATAACCTGTAGTATCTAAACACAAACAAATGTTCTAACAGTGTTAAGTATATGTTGTAAATCATCCCAGGCCCATAGCCAGCCTAAAAATTCTGCAAACAAGGCAGTTCATCTGGACTGCAGGCTTCTTCAAGACAAAATTATAAATTGCTTCTAATCATTTGTTTGTGCAAAAAATTATGGGGTCAGAGATAATTTAGGTGGGGTCAGGTCACTTCTGGCTACAGGCCCAAGCCATGCTTCCCCAGCCTGGTGCCATCCAGATGTTTTGGCCGGCAACATCAAGAATTCCTGACTATTGGCCATGCTAGTTAGAGCTGTTGAGAACGGAAGTTCAAAACACCTGGAGGGCAGCAGGTTGGGAAACTTTGCCATAAGCAAAGTCATACCTAGCAGTGCTCAGCAACTTTGCTGCAGAGAAGAATAAACACACCATCAAGAATTTTTCAAAGTGAGGGACTGCAACAACAAAAATATAGGTATAGCCAAGGCACCATTTTAGAAGAGAGGAGAAACAGAATTCAGTGTAGGGAGGGAAAGTTCAACCACGTGAAAAGTTGATCCCTACCTAGGCTGCTGGACAACAACAAACCACCACAGTGTATTGGGAAAGCTTTTGTTACATTTGCCTTTTTAAAACTTTGTAGCTCCTAAACACTGGGTGGAAAAGGCTGCCTCTTCCCTAGCCTCCCTACAGCCCAGCTTAAGTTTGTTCTGCAGGACTTGTATCTCCCTTGGAAATCTTTTGTCTACCCTTTTCTGAGAAGCTAGCTAAAGCCCTGGTTCTGCACCCTCATTCCATATCCATATTCCATGATTTCTCCAGATGGCATCACCTCAAAGAGAGAATCAGTACGGTCTGTTGGTAAGAGCAAGAGAGGGAGGGATGGCTTGGCTTCCCCAGTGTAAAAATGCTTTATGGTACACAGATCTTCTTTCTGTCTAAAGATACAAGAACTTCAAGATGAAGCTAGTTGTCTTATGGCAAAACTTTTACCAAGCAGAGGACATCATTTCTTTATGTTGTGGTGTTAGCGCCCTCTGGGGGACAACTTGTATCATAGCACCTACTTTATCATGGGATGGTTTCTTTATGGGACCTAATTCAAGCAAACTTGATTTAAAAAAAAAAAAGCTTCTAAAATGGAGCAGTCAAACAGCAAATCAATCACCCCTTCTTCTGAACTGTCACATTGGCCTTTGCTCGGATTCAGCTCTGTGCATCGTTGCAGCTGTGTGTTGCTGCATCTCAGTGATCTCAAATCATTCTGTTCTTTGAAGAACAGGAATTTTTGGGATGGGCATCTAATATCAGCTTCCTCCTCCACTACCAATCTAAGCTTGACTCCTAGCCACACAATCCTGGTGACCCCACATTAATGTGTGACTGAAATATTACTGAAATGGCAATCATGCTACATGTGAGCCTGGCTAATTTAGAACACTGCACTACATTTCAGAAAAATCTTACTTGTTCCTGTAGCTCAGTTTCTTAACTACTGATACACAATAACAAGGAAACATGTGGATATCATTCCAACTCTAGAGTTTTGGGTGAGCTGGCACAAAAGGAACAAGCACTTTGTTATTTTGTGTCCTTTGCTTTGGCACCTCCCATGTTTTGGATTGAAATAATCCAAAAACCAATCTTAGGAATCAGCATGCCTATATGTGTATAAAGCATCATCTATAACTTACTAAATATGCATGTTCTGTCGTACTGACTTGGGTAGATCAGAGGTGAGCAACCTCAAGAAGCCTAGAGGCCAAATCCTACCCCCAATCTACTTGCCACTGCCTAGCAGCAAGGGTTGTCAGAGTCCATAAGAGGGTGAGAAGCCCACGTGTGGCTTGCAAGCGGCATGTTGCCCATCCTTAGTATGGGTGAAGGGAAAATGTGGCCAGCAGTGCTTATTTAATAGTGCTGTAGGTTCCCCTTCCTCTATTGCTTTACTAAGAAGAAACAGATTAATTAATCAGACAACTATTTGATGTTTCCCTGAGTCAGATACATACTACGTGCTTGTAAACCGTCCCGAGATGCTAGTAGATGGACAGTGTATAAAAGATTTAAATAAATAAATAAATGAAATAGGTAGGCCTCTCTACCGTATGTCCAATAAGATTATAGGGCAGCTGAAGTCCTCTAGAAGGTTCCTTCTACCCCATAGCTTGCTGGTCAAATCATGCACTCTTCATGTTACTTATAAGAATGTGTGGAAGTGTGTAGGCCACATTGAGCAATTGAGCACACTGAGCAAATTTTATCAGGTTGTGATGGAGGCAAATCAGTCTAGTTGGCTAGCCTTTCTCACCCAGTGCTGCATCACAGGGTCAGGGATTGGACTAGGCTCTTCTTGCTCCTCTGCCAAGTCCCCTCCCTGAAATTCTAAACTCTTTTATTTCCCAAAGTTGGCCTGAACACCCGGAGACAGTGGCCTTGAGATAAGCATTCCTGCCTCTGCCATCTCTATGTCCACAGACCTCACTTCCCAGTCCTCATCATCCTCATCTGAAGAGCCAATGCCACCCTGGCCCTGGAAAGCAGCTCAAGAATAACTACCGCCTTCATTCTCAACATATATATGTTGTTTGCACAGCAACCGATCCACTGTGGTTTATTGCTAGGATGGCTTAGCATGATGTACATACACACACAATAAAAGTGTCCTAGAAGGTAGGGAGGGCTGAAAAATTAATTTGGTTTTAGTATAAGATTATCCAGTTTGCATCCTGCAGATCCAAATGCAGATCCAGATGTAATCTGTGGCTGGAAACTTTTTAGCAATTCACAATATTCACAGATTCACAATATGAAGTGTTCAACAAAAGGTGCATATTTGAAAACATGCAAAGAAAATGTGTACTTTTCTAAAATGCACATAAGCACATTTTAGTCAATTGGTGCATGCAAACATAAATGCATATATTTGAAAAATGCATGAACATATCTTGAAAACTACAAAGAAAAAGGTGCATGGGTTTCTGTGCAGGATGCTCACATGGAACTGGGACTGAAGAAGTCTAGTAGCAGGAAACTGAGAACCTGGATGAGATCAGTCTTGGCAGATGTACCCATCTGCACTGGAAGGAATGAGGGGCTTCCCATCCCTAATGCTAATACTGGTGCATTTCTCCTTACAAGGCCAGGCCTCATGTTTGAGAACAATGGATCTAATACTGGGACCCGAGCCTGTTAACATAACAGCTTAGGGAGTGGTTCATACACATATATGTCCTTTTACAAGCACTGCTTCATCAGGTGTTTAAATGGGACAACACGCCAACAAACTGTTGATGCTGGTTGGCAAAATTATGTTTGAAGTGCATGTAGGGATGAGCCTTCACACAAATCAAACACTTCTAACAGAATTTAGCACCCAATGTCAGTCAACCCAGAATCTGTATTTGTGCAAATACAACGCTTTTTAATGGACACAGTTCACACCTTCAGCTGCAGCTCTTGAAAGATAACACAGAACGTTTCAGAACATTTCATTAAGAGTCTAGGGTACGCATGAGCAGGTTTGGACTGAGGCACTTGCACTATGATGCTCTTTATTTTTCTTTAATTGTTGTGTTGTACAATTGAAATTCTTCTGCCTGTTTTGCTATTTTCTAAACTTGATTTATTTCTGAATTAACTCCCTCAAAACCTTTAATTCACAAGCAGCTTCTTTTTTATGCTTTCGGAGTTAGGCATCACAAATGAATGCAGGCATTGGGGGGTGGGTGTAAATCAGCTAAAGAAGGGCTTAAGAATTGGAATGCTGGGATGGTGCCAAACCTTCAGTCATGCTAGTTCTTCTGTCTGCACTGCCGAGCATCAAGTGCCAAGAAAGCGATCTGAATGCAATAAGTAAAAATAATAACATTTAATAAGCAAATCTGTCCTTAGACTTTAATCTTTTGAGATGTATACTTGGGCTACTTCCAGAGACACCATATTCCTGAGTTCACGTTGGAAAGATTGTTTCAGTTGAACATGCAGATTATGAAAACAGGCTTTTAATATGAACACTTCTATTAAAAATGAGAAATGTTGCACAAATCTAATAACTTTGTTTTTGGACAGAATGAGTTTTAAAATAGAACTGCCACTGAGTCCACAAAAGTTACTGACCCGATTTCACTGTATTTTATATAGGCGTTCCCCAAAACACATGTGAATGTAGCATATGCCATCTGTGCTACATTAATTATGTTTAGCCTGAAATAAAAAGAAGACATGCTAAGTTACAAAATATAACCTGGGCTGACTGGAAACATGTCTTGCCCACCTCACCACAGGCAAACAGAGCAATAGCTGTTTACAAGTATGTTTTTAAAACACTGGTGTAAGCAGTTGTTATCATCAGGTTGGCCACAATATGCATTACCAGAAAAAGAGGAAAAGCTAAAGAAAACATAATGACTCTGCATAATATTTGGAAATGACAATTTATATGTGCAGTTACAAATGCATACATAATTGCTATGATTTTAATAGAAATACCACACGGCTCGTCTCGCCATGTTGGGATGACTATGAACAGGTACGATGTCTGCCTGTTCAATTTGCTGTCCGGGTGCAAACTTGACAGGCAGCTTCAAGGACACATGTTCTCTTCTTACGGTTCTTCATCTTTAAATTAGATGGGACTAGAGAACCCTTCATCTGCCTCAAACAAGTTTGTTTATTAGAAATTGTATATGCCACTCCTTACCAAGAATCATAAACAATGCAGAATGAATGAATGGGAATGAAAATGCAGAATTAAAATCAAAACCTGTGCCACAGTGGATTCACGGGGTGTGTGTGTGTGGGGGGGGGGACATCTGTGGTAAGCCAGAGCAAGAACGGGGGACTAGGGCCACCTCTTCCTCAGCTTCTTGCCCCTAGTGCTGGCTTGATAACATGTACAAGGTGCTTCACTCTGGCCACGGAAGGAGCAAGGGGAGAATAAATGGAGTGGTGCTCCTCCTTTCTGCAGCATTGTCCACCTGCTTCTTGTCCCTGCACTGGCTCTCAAGGAGCAGTGGAAATCTCTTGCTCTGGTGTATCCAAAGTGGCAGAGGAGGAATCTGTTTGGCAGGCTGCTCCTTTCTGCAGTGCTTCCCAGCAGGTCCCCCCACCCCACTTTGGCCTAGGCGTGGATCAGGCAACCCATCCTGCTCCAGTGGTCCCCTCTGGAGCAGGAGGAGAAGGTACCAGACCAGCTCCCTGGCCTCTTCTGTACTTCAGTGCACAAGACCTGTTTGTGCAGCAGAGATGGCCAGAGAGCAACAGTGAGCCAAGCCCAGCTTCCCATTGTGGCTCGTCCTCATGGTGCCTCCTGGGGCAGAGAGGGAAGAAACTGGCAGACAGGAGGAGAGTTACCATGCTGAGCCTGACCCTCTTTTAGGCACAGGTAAGGGAGAATGTTCTCTCTCAGCCGTCATGGCCCTAAGTTGTTTATGCATACCAAGATTCAGGGATGCAAAGAGGAAGGGGAGACATGTCAGGGGTTTATCACACAAAGGTTTATCGGTAATCAGTGCATGTTATCACTGAAGGTGAAATTTGATGCTAAATCACAAATGTGCTAAAGCCTTCTGAAAATGAGAAAGGCTGTAGCAATTTAGACAACCCAAAGAACATTTGGCAGAGAAGCTTCCATTACTTTTACGGTCTTACTTTGAAAAGAATACAATGAAAGGCATTTTAAATAGTGAGGAAATTGGGACTTCTGAAATGAAGGGGGCAGCTGGGTGTCTTGCCATAGTTCACTGGATTAGGAAGCTTATTGGTTTACTATAATCAAACTCTTAAGAGTTAAAGAAAGAAGGGAAGTTTGGGAGGGAAAGGCAATACAGTTCTTGGCAGAGAGGAAGGCAAGAATATAGAAAGGTGAGGAAGTCTGCATTTTCTTCAGTGTGCCTAAAGATAATTAGAAGAAAGGAGCTCCTGAGTTTTGAATGCCAGAGACAGCTCTTAAAATGTTGGATTTTGCAATGTGCCACTCCTGTAATAAGAAGGAAATGGTCAAGATGGTACAACTTTTGCTGCCAGTTGGACCTATTTTGAATAGAAGTAGATGGATGCAAATACAAAGGTGATGTGTTAAGCACCATCTTATTCATGGAAGTTATTTTTATGCAGGATATCATATGAATTCTAAACATGTCGTGAATGTATATGGAACTGAAAAAGTCATTTTGGGCCCCTGTGAGTTGTAGATTCAGTGAGATATTTCATTAGTAACATGCAAAATTCACACACATTTCTAGAAGGGAGAGATTTCCCTGCAACTAGATGTGTTTGTCTGAGAGTGGCACATCACGATGGATATAAAACGGAAGAAAAAAGTCCATACTGCTTCAGCTGTCTCAGAAAGCCCGTATCTACCTCTGGGGAAAATATTGGCATGCTTTCTACATGTTTTATCAGTGTTCATACATCTTTACGAAAGGTTTCTGCCTTCCTCCCTGAAGCACCAGAGGTTACATCTCTGAGCAGAGTAGCTATACAAATGATCTTGTTCTTATTGTTATGTCCTGGCAAATCAGCTCCAACTTATGGCAACCCTGTGAATGAATGCCCTCCTAAATGTCCTATTCTGACAGCTCTCTCAGCTCTTGTAAACTCAAGGGCAGTGGCTTCCTTCATGCAATCAATCCATCCCAACATTTGCTCTTGTTCTTCTTCTGTCTCCAACTTTCCCCAGCATGATTGTCTGCTCCACATTCTCATTTCCTCATGATTCTCTTCTCTTGTCATTTTTGCTTCCAGGGCAAGTTTTGACATGATTGGATCTTGGATCCAAATTGTTCATCTGTCTGCCCAGCTTTTTCCAAGCTCTCCTACAGCACCATGTTTCAAACACATGCTTTTTTCTGTTCAGCTTCCATACCCATAACATATTTGTTTAAGCATTCATTTCTAATATTGCAAGTTGTTCTTCATTGGGTTGCTCTTCGAAGGGGTCTGTCATGCTTTTGTCTCTTCTGTATAGTTCTTTCCACCTTCTCCATATTTTATCCTGGTCAAAATATATGCCCCCCATTGGTCCTTCAGCATTCCTAATCTAGGTTTGAATTTCCCTTTGATTCTCTCTTGGTTTTCCTCATTTGCTATTACCTTCTGTTTCTTTGCACTGGCCATTGCAATAGGTTTTTTCGCTGTACATGACAGTCACTGAAAGGTTGCATTCAGAACTATTTCTGTCATGTTTCACTTTTCTCATTTTCCCTTCATAATTATGAATACTTCTTCTATCATCCATCTAGGTTTTCTCTTTCTTTTTGCTACAGAGCTGGCTTCTTGTATTCTCCCCTACAGTTCTTCTGGTTCACAGTTCTTCTGGTTTATAGTCAGCTAAGTTCAGTGTGCACAGACTAGGGATGTGAAAATCAGGTTGGAATCCAGCTCAGTCGCACTCATCAGACTTTTTTCCCAAGTTTGGCCCTGACCAGGAAGCAAACGGAGCTGAGAACAAGTCTGCAAACACTTGGCAACGTGGAGTCTTTGTGCAAAGTATGCAAAGTACTGAATTGTTTGCACAAGATACACGAAGTATGTAATTCTTTGTGCAAAATATGTAAAGCTCACAAGTCAAGTGTGTGGAAGCAGAACCCTGCTTGAACTTGCTTCCTGCTGGATGTCTATGCAAATACTTGGAATGAGGCAGACTTAAGGAAGAGAGAAAGTAGGTCAGAATCCAAGTAGCCAAGCAGAGGAAATGTGATGGATTCCCACCCCCAGACCAGATTCCTCACACATCCCTAGCACAGACTCCCTTCCAACACTTAATAACTTTTTATTTCTGTAGCAAATGTCGCTAAATATCTTAGAAATGCAGCTATTCTATAAAATGTAAGCAGATCTATTATGAGATTCATAACACACTCTGTTTCAGAAGCCAACATGAGGCAGTGTATTGCAATAAATGAATACAATGCTTAGCAAATACAGACAGAAAGGTCTTCAGCAGCCTGTAATGGCAAAGCAGTGCACTTGGCATAAAAATACAGTGGTACCGCAGCTCACAAACGCCTCAGTTCATGACCAAATCGGGTTGCAAACAGAAATTGACCACGATCATGCTCAGCGAGGGGGGGGGGGGGATATGGCCACAATCACACCTGTCTTCCATGCATGAGCGCGCCTGCTATCACACCCATCTTCCCCCGAGCACGCCCATGATCACACCCGTCTTCCCTGTGATTAAAAAATATATATATTTACAGAATGGGTTAACCTTATTTACACTGAACCTTATGGGGGAATTTGACTTGGCTCGTGACCAATTCGGGTAGCGGCCGGAGTCGTGGAACAGAGGTACCACGACTCTGAGCAGTTCATGAGCAGAGGTACCACTGTATGTATGTTACATGTACACTCATCTGTGAAATGTTGGAGGCTCTCTAATGTCCTGTTTTTAACTTCATAGGATGTATCTTATTGTTTCTACTCTCTTCTTGTAGCACACCATAGTCTAGAGCAGGGGTCTCAAACTCGCGGCCCGTGGGCCACTTGCCGGGATGGGCGGGGCACAGGAGAGGGGCCCTGCGGCCTTCAAAGCGCCAGCGGAGCCCAGGACGGCCACGGGATGAGCGGCCCACCACCACCACGGTGGTGGAATACTTGATGCGGCCCAGCCTCACCCAGACTCTACTTCCAGCGGCCCCCAGGTAAGTTGAGTTCGAGACCCCTGGTCTAGAGGGTGTGAAAGAAAGAGGATTGCGAATGGGGTTAGGCTTGATTGGTCTCTTTCAAACCATCTGCAGATTGCATGGAATGGGGATCCCCAGGAAAAACAAGGGTCATGTGAATATATGCTCTTTTTCTAACCTCAGATGCTGTGCATTTTGCTCGTTTTCTGCTCATGAGCTTTATCAGCACAGCATTACCCAGAGTGTGTCTGGCAAATGTTACACACTGCATGCAAGTGATATAGCCAACATAATTTTGTGATGACCTAATTTGTTTTTCTGCCCCTATATTAATGAATGGGCTATGACCAAGTGTGGCTGAAATAGCCTTTCAGCAACAGCTTAAAGGGCTTATTCCTAAGTTTCCAAACTGTTAACCATTACAGAATGTATTTGGTAGTGTTACTACACTTGAAGGTGTGAGATGTAACTTTTTTATTTTTATGTGCACCATATGACTAGAGGCCCATAACCTGCACCTGGAATTGCTGGTGTGTGTTCTCTGTGGAATGGTTGGGTTCCAAAAAAGGCAATTGTTAGGAATTGTTTCTGCATGCTAGGCAGGGAAAGAAGACATGGTGAATGAATGAGGAAGATTTATTTTCCCATTTCCCTTCATTTGAAAAGAGTAGATTTTGCTTTAATTTTACTTCTGGAAGTGGTTCAGATCTCTTATTCAGTAGTGCCACTGTTTCTTTGCAACTGTACCTCTCAAAAGTGTGTGCGTATTAATGTGCGTATAACAGTAGTAAATAGTAGAAAAGGTAAAATGTAGTACATGCTTCTAGTATCGTACCTTTAAAGGTACAATTGTAGATTTTGATCTACATTAGTGACAAAAATTTTGGACCAGGAATTAGTAGTAGTTATTCAGAATTAAATTATCATCCGATACAACAGTTTTTCCCAGTTTGGTGCCTGCTAGATTATCTGGACAACAGCTCCTAGTATTCTGGGCCATTGCTCAGGCTGCTGAAAACTGAAGTCCACAACAGCTAAGGGCACAAAATGTACGATGTGTTAAATATTCATGCCAAACAGCAGTTTTGGGGGAAACATGCAGGCAGGCCAAAGCCCAAGGACACAGAGGAAGAACCTGCTGGAATTCTTCAGCCACACACAATGGATGGGTTCACACAGAACAACAAGCCACAGTGGTTGTATACCACTTTTGGTCTGCTGAGTTGTCCAAGCTTTGTCATGGTATTTCACTGTGGTATGTTTGGTCTTCAGAAACCATGAACAGAAACCATATCACAATGGCTCATTCTGTCATTTGAACCCAGAAAACACAGCCAATCATGACATGAATGCCAGAATCAGAGAGTTGCTTGTTGAGCATGGCTGTTGCTGCTCCTGCCATCGAGCTAGCCAGAAAGCACCAATGGCAATGCTTGTTTTGTGTAGCTGTCAGAGACATCCCTGTGTTGCCCACCTCCTGCCCTAAAGATCTTCTTTGAAGCAGGAGTGGGTAATCTGCTAAGAATTGCTGCAGAAAGAAGCAGCACTGATTCATTTCCCACTGGCCTCCTACAGGTCTGTCTGAGAGAAGCACATGTGAGCAGGAGTGTCAAGAATCAGCCAGGCAGCTGTGTCCAGTTGGGGGCAGTGCCACTCAGCTGATTCCCTTGTTCACCTGCTCCTTACTGCCTCTTGCAAGAAAGGTACTTGGGCAGGCATCGGGTTAAGGACCACATGCAAGCAGAAAGCCCAGAATTGTTCTTGCTCCAGCATCCAGAGAGGGTTGAAGACACCTCTATGGCAAGTGGGGGTGAGATAGGAATCAGCTCAACCAGGCACCACCCCCAAATGCCTCTTGCCCAGGCATAGCACCCAGCTGATTCACAACCACTCCTGCTCATGCGAAAGGGGCTTCCCCCTGGAGCACACAAGAGGGGTGACAGAGAGGGACTTGACCGAGGCACCCAGCCCCCAACTGGGCACTGCTGCTCAGCTGATTCCTGCCCCTCCTGCCTGTGCATGAAATGAGCAACCAAGAAGAAATCCACTGAAGGGTGCAACCCCCACCCCAGGGTGATTCTCACCCCCTCCACTTAGGTGCAAGCAGAGGTGGGCTCCAGTGAGGTGTGTGACCTGCAGCTGGATGCCGTCCAGATGATTCCCACCCTCCCTGCTGATGCACAAGTGGTGATTCCTTCTGGCACACATGAGAGGTACAGCAGAGGGGGTATCTGCTGAGGATGGTTGGCTCCAACTAGAAACGAGCCACACTGTCCAGCTTCCCCCTGGCATATGTGCAAAAGTTGCAGTGTGGGAATTAGCTGAGCAGCACTGCTCCCTTCCTAGCACTGACCAGAGCATCACCTACTCCTGCCCCAAAGAGGATCTTTAGAGGAGCATGCAGGCCTCTGACAGTTGCCCAAAATGGCAGCTGTCTCTGGCTAGCCTCTTGATGAAAGTGGCAACAAAAGTCTCTTCCCAAGTGGCTTTCTGGTTCTAGTTGAGGTAGTTCTATGAATTCTATTTTTGGGGTTTGGATGACACAAGATGTCATCATGGCACCAAGAAGCCATAGGACAAACCACTGTTTCTGTTTGTGGTTTCTAAAAACCAAATGTAGTCATGCTGAAAAATTACAGTGGGATTCAGGCAACACAACAAATCAGCAATGATTTTAAAAATCAGCATGGCCTTTCATGTTGTCAGATGCTTTACATATGCTAATAATGTAACGCAATTATTGTATTTTACTTTGTTATAGGTTTCTGACTGGCATCCTTCTTGGAAAACAGATTATGCTCAATATCACCTTTTCTAAACATATTAATTTATGTTTTAGACATTGGGGAGCAACAAAGTGAACATATCTCACCATAACATGATTTAGGAAAACTGTGCTGGGGTGCTGGAAATGTGGTTCAGCTTTTCAGAAAGGGATCTTCCTGAGAAAGGCCTAAATGACCTCCTCATAATTATCTAACTTAGGGGGATGTTGATGGACACAGGAAGGACTAAGTATTTCCTGGAGGTCCTTATAAGTTGCCAGGACAAATCACAGAACTACTGCCAGGAGTAAGCTAAAAGAAAGCAAGCTAAGGTGGCAAGAGGATTGTTCTTTAGTTCCAATAGCTGAAAATCCATTTTCCAAGAGGCAGCAACAGATGATGGACAAACTACCTGCAGAGAGAAGGCAGCACTGAGTGGGTGGATAACTCAGGTGAAAATGTCTCTTTACCAAGCAGCAGAAGACGAAGCTTGCAAATGCGGGTTGCACTCATGTGCAGGTTCAAGACTGGCTGACCTGCTACAGTGGACATTGCAGGAGAGATGAAGGAACATCTCTCCCTCTATATGCCCTCATGCCCCTTAAGATCGGCAGGGGACGCCTTGTTCTAGGAACCCTTTGAGGGAGGTATGGAGGGCATCCACGCAGAGGAGGGCCATCTCTGCGGTGGCACCCAGACTATGGAACATGCTCTCCAGAGAGGTCCACCTGGAGCCAACTCTCTACTCTTTCTGGTGCCAGGTAAAGACCTTTTTATTTAACCATCACTTTAATAACTAATATCATTTTAATAATATCATTAATTGTATACAGTCGCATCTTTATTTTCTTTTTTCCTTCTTTTCTTTAATTGGAGAGGATATATTGTGGTCAATTTGTTTATTGTGGAATGTTTTATGCTATTTATAATATTATATTGGTATTTTTATTTTTGTAAGCAATCCTGAGACTGCTGCAAAGGACGGCATATAAATGTTTTAAATAAAATTAATTAAATAAATAAAGAAGAGAATGGAATCATTCCTAAATAATAGCAAATATAAGGTTGCTGTGATAGCCCTGTTGTGAGATTGGTGCAGCAAGACACCCAGGGAAAACTTATGCTGAGGTCTTCTAGCTGGATGCTCAAGCAAGTGAGTAGAACCTCTTGCTATTCATGAGCTGCCCAAGCAGCCCAAGGCAATTAGCCCTCCAAGTCAAGAGCAGAAAAGCCAAGAATGGGTATGGCTGGTCCCAGCAATCTCTTGATTAATTCAGCCAAAGAATCTCCCTCTTGTTGCAGCCTAAGTACCAGTGAAATATACAGTGAGGCTTTAACAGGAGCAAATTTATGGTAGCCCGATCATGCTGGGCTGGAACACGGATTCATAAACACAGAGATGGAGGAGGGGAGACAGCAACTTGGAATTTCCTATATGAAGGAAAGGTCTTATATGGAAAATTTAAGATTTAAAATGTGCATGAGGTAAGGGCAGCTGTTGAAGAAAAACACATTTATTTTTCCAAGAATATAAATTATTCTTTCCTTTTCATTCCCTGAAGTCTTTAAAATGATGCAGGCACACATAACACTATATGTCTAATGTGTATAATATAGGAAAAGATACAATGTTAAAATAAAACATCATGGATCAGAATTTTAAGTGAAATAGGGATCTGAATTCACAGACATCAAAAAGGTTTGGATATGCAGATTGCATAAGACATAGTACCATGACATAGGACTATTGTATGCTACACAGAAGGCAAAACATTTTTATTACAACTGAGGTCTGGACATTTGTATCATGGGGTGCTACATGTTACTTCAATGTGAAATAATCCAGCAGCTGTGATAGCATTTCTAGAATTCTTGCTTTAAAAAAAAAGGTTTTGAGCATTGTCTTTTTATTCATGTCAGTGCTATTGTACAGTTACCCCCAATGGGTAGATAGTATGGTGGCCACTTAAAAATGACCAGAAAAGAGGAACTGCATCTTCAGTAAAGAGGGCAAGAGAGGACACTGGTTTGCACAACATTTACATATGATAATTTATAGGTGTGTATGCAAATTTAGAAATAATTGTCATGAGCAAGGCCCTCCCTCCATCTGTTCCTCTCCAGCTGCCAGGGGTGAGAGTTTAGAAGCACTGTCCTTCTATTAAAACTTAGGTTTTAATACAGGTTACAGAGCAGAATAAATCAAAGTAGTGATCTTGTGATATGGGAATAGCATCTGCCCATGTAAAGCAATGAATCCAATCTGAAACTCCCTATGCTTCCCTCCCTCTAGTAAAATTTCTGATTCCACCCTCAGGGTGGCTCTTGCTGCTTAAGTGCGAGCATTTGGGAATGGACACTTCGAAATTGGTCTGATCCCTTCACCTGTCAACTCCTCACTGGGTCAAAGAACTCCACCAGCTTTTCCTCCAGCTCACCTTTTCCAAGGCAGGGTAGTTCCCATGTTCAGCCTGAGAATCTTCACTGGTTAACCTTGAAACTGCCAAGCAATCTCCCTGCTTTGCCCTTCCACCTCCTCCTCAGAATCCAATGAATATATATGAGCAGACTGTAATGTGGGAGAGCTGGCACTCCTCTCTACAAAATTACCCTAAGGAGAAATACAGTGTATCTATCTATGACCAAGTGACCTGTTCTATCTGCTGTTCATTGATGGACCACAATTCTGATGCTTTCCTGACTTTATGCTGGAATTAAACAGAATTACCCTGGGATTCTTTCAAACAGAGGTCATCCCTCTGTAAAGGAGACTGATGCTTCAAGGTGGCTAAGAGACTTTTTATGCCATCCATTCTCAAGAGCTCAGAATAACCTGCATAGACTGGTGTAGGGATGTGAAGATCAGTTGGGGATCTGGCTCTCTTGCACTTGCTGCACAAAACAGTCTTTTTCCTGATAGGTCCAAGGTAAAAGACAGAGGAAAGAAATGGGGGTTCAACTACTCAGTGTGGGTGGCAAAATGATAACAGATGACAAACAAAAGACTTAAGTGCTCAATTCCTACTTTTGCTTAGTCTTCTCCCAAAAGAAGATCTATTAACTTCCTGTAGAAAGGGAAGTACAAGCTGAAGGACAGGATGGCAGCTCAGGATTGAAAGGCAAATGGTCAAGGATCATCTAATTGCATTGCATGAGTTCAGATCTCCATGGACTGATGAACTCCATTCTAGAGTCATAAAGGAGCTGGTAGAAGAATTCTCAAACCACTGCCTGTTATCTTTGAGAAATTCTGAAGGACAGGGGAAGTGCCAGATGACTGGAAAAGGGCTCATGTTGTCCCTATCTTCAAGAAAGGAAAAAAGAAGAACTTGGGAACTACAGACCAGTCAGTCTGTCATCAATACCTAGGAAAATTCTGGAGCAGATTATGAAGCAGTGGGTCTGCAAACACCTTGAAAGCAATGCAGTGATTACGAGAAGGCAACATAGATTCCTCAAGAACAGCTCCAGCAAGATTATTTCATCTTTTGATTAGGTAACCTACCTGATGGACTTGGGGATTCTGCAGACATAACGTGTCTTGACCTCACCAAAGCTTTTCACAAGGTACCCCATGAAATCCTGATTAGCAATCCAACTAAAAGTAGGATAGACAAGTTAGCTCACTGGATTCACAGTTAGCTACAGAATTGGACTCAAAAAGTGCTCATCAATGGCACCTTCTCAGACTGGGAAGAGGTTACAAATGGGGTACTACAGGGTTCAGTCCTGGACCAGTGCCCTAACCTTTTTATTAATTATTTAGATGAGGAAGTGCAGGGAATGATTATCAAATTTGCAGATAACTCAAAACTGGATGGGATAGCGAACACTCTGGAAGACAGAAAAATTTAAGGTGATCATGATAGGTTGGAGCTCTCAGCTGAAAACAACAGAATGAAATTCAATAGGGACAAATGCCAAGTTCTGCACCTAGGAACAAGAAACCAAGTTCATCATTACAAGATGTGGAATATTTGTCTCTGGCTCAACAATATCACAAATGAGAAGGATCTTGGAATTGTGGTAGATCACAAGCTGAATACGAGTTAACAATGTGATGTGGCTGCAAAAAGGGCAAAGGCTATTTTAGGCTGCATTAATAGAACTATCACTTCCATATGACATGAAGTCCTAGTTCCCCTTTACTCAGCACTGGTTAGGCCCCATCTGGAGTACTGTGTCCTGTTCTGGGCAAAACAGTTTAAGAAAGATACAGACAAGTTCAAAAGACTTCAGAGAGGGGCAACAAAGATGATCCAAGGACTGGAAACAATGCCCTAACAGGAGAGATTGAAAGAACTGGGCATGTTTAGCCTTGAAAAGAGAAGACTGTGGGAAGATATGAAAAGAGAAGACTGTGGGAAGATAGCATTCTACAAGTACTTGGAAGGCTGTCAGAAGGAAGGCCAGGATCTCTTCTTGATCATTTCACAGTGCTGGACATGGAATAATGGACTCAAGTTGCAGAAAGCCAGATTCCAGCTAGATATCAGGAAACATTTCCTGACTGTCAGACTAGTACAACAATGGAACCAGTTATCTAAGGAGTTTAAGGGTTCTCCCACACTAGAGCATTTATGATACAACTGGGGAGCCATCTGAGATGGATGGTTTAATTTGGAGTCCTACCTTGAGCAGAAGTTTGAACCTGATGGCCCTCTGGCCCCT
The DNA here is from genome assembly GCF_004798865.1 of Varanus komodoensis. Taxonomy (NCBI): domain Eukaryota; kingdom Metazoa; phylum Chordata; class Lepidosauria; order Squamata; family Varanidae; genus Varanus; species Varanus komodoensis. Next base: position 11,957,764 of record NW_025335269.1, on the reverse strand, counting down.
TCCAACTCTACTATTCTATGATTCTATGAAATTGACAAGTGAGAGTTTATTGTGAGGGTCTGGTAAAATATCTGCTGCATTTCAGGTTCACCTGCTTCACAGCAAACGCTGAAAGATGTCAAAGAAAACATCAAAGTGGAGTAGGTAATTTACAAGGAAATTGACAAGAAAAATGTACTACTGCAGATTGTACCTAGAAACAGGAAAATCTGCACAAATGCAATGACTTAAGACAGAAAAGAGTTGTGAACATATTTGCACACTTGAAATTCACAAGTGAAAATGCAATAAGAAAATTATGAGCCCATTTGTGTGCTTCCAAAGCACACCAAAAACATAAACCTTTTAAAAGGTTGTAAACAAGTCATGGAGATTGCTGAATACCATTACAATATAAGTGGAGAAGGAAGGTGCAGGTGGTGCATCATGAGATTTGCATCATTACTCCCATGGCATGCAGGATACTGTTTAGTTGCCACCAGGTAAGGTGCACAGTGGGGTGGCTCCCAAAGCACCTCAAAACCTATGGCTTCTTGTAGGGTTCTGGGGTGGTTTGAAAATCACTCTCTGACAAAACAGCAATGTACACAACAATAGGATAATTAGCCAAACTGTGCAATGTAGGGATGGGAAAAGAAACTGTTGGGTCTTCTTTTCCCCAGTGAGTGTGCAAAAACAGCCAGGGTAGTTTCTGTGTCATTCACAAACCAAACTGAATAATCTGTACCAGGTTTGAACATTACAATAAGCACAAACAAGACTTGCAACTATTTGTGACATATGAACTAGGTCTTAAACATCTTAATCTTTAGAACGCCTCAACAGGTTTTTAGTGCCACCAAATGTGAGCAAACTCTTTTGAATGATCCTAAGCTATTTCTCTCTTTCACTCTAGGTCACAGATGATTGTACTCCCAGTTCATTGTGGGGTTTTTGGCACTCTTTTTTTTAAGAGCAAGACTTAACTGAAGTTAGAAATTTCCATCTGTTACTCCTAGTGCCACAGGCAATACTTTGTTACATGGGAAAGTGCCTCCAGGCAATTTAGAAACTGTAGGCTTCTAAGCATTGTAAGAATTCTCTTGATTCTTCCTTCTACATCCTTAACAGCTGCTTGTAGGAGTGGTATTGTGTCCACTTGTGTCTGCAGAGGTGTTGTGTCCTTCAATAAACATCCATTGTTAAATTATATGCACAAGGCAAATCTTTCTGGGTAGACAGAATAAAACTGCAGGGTTCCATTTTATCCCCCATGCTCTAACGTCTATGGGAAACCATTGGGAGAGGTCATTCAAGGTTTCCGCTGCTGAGTCATCAGTATGCTAATAACACCCAGCTCTAACTCTCTTTTACATCTAGTCCAGGTGAGGCAATGTCCGTCCTTAATCGGTGTCTGGCCAGGGTATTAGGCTGGATGAGGGTCAATAAATTGAGGCTCAAATCAGACAAGACAGAGGTCCTGTTGGTAGGTGGTTTGGCCTTCCAGGTGAGTGATTTTAGCCCTGTTTTGGATGGGGTTGCACTCCCCGCTAAAGGGCAGGGTGCACAGCCTGGGAGTGCCCCTCAACCCTGACCTGTCCCTGGAGTACCAGGTGTTGGCAGTGGCGAGAAGTGCTTTCCTTCAGCTTTGGCTGATAAATCAGCTGTGCCCTTACCTGGATGAGCAGTGCCTGAAAACAGCGACCCATGCTCTAGTAACTTCCCATTTGGACTATTGTAATGCGTTCTATGTGGGGCTGCCCTTGAAGACAGTTCAGATACTTCAATTGGTCCAGAATAGAGCTGTCAGGTTATTAACAGGGACTGGCAGAAACTCCCATATCACACTGGTCCTATATCATTTACACTGCTTGCCAACTGATGTCCGGGCTCAATTTAAGGTGCTGGTAATGACCCATAAATCCCTAAATGGCTTGGGCTGTGGATACCTGAAGGAGCCCACCACTTGAGATCTGAGGCAGAGGTCCTTCTCTGGTAGCCCTCTTGGAAGAAAATTAGGAGGGTAGCTACCCAAAGAAGGGCCTTTTCAGCGGTGGCACTCTGGCTTTGGAACATGCTGCACAGAGAGTTTCACCTGGCGCCTTTCGACATCAGGCAAAACCCTTTTTATATTCATAACATTTAAATATTTAATAGATTTTTTCTTTGATTATATCATTAATGGTCAGATGCAGTGTGTTGTTTGTTGGTATGATGTTGTTCTCTGTTTTTTTTTCTTTTCTTTGTAAGCCATCCAGAGACTGTGGTATTGGGCGGCATATAAATTTTTTTAAATAAATAAACGAACAGCAAAGGGGCTTGAAATGTCATATTCCATTACTGACATGGTGCTACATGCATGGAGCAATGGTAGGGGACAGCCATGGGACTATGGCTAAAAATTGCAAGCCTACCTCCTCAATAGCAATCTAGTTCAACTGTCTCCAACCTGGAGCCTTTCCATATCAGCAAAGGTTGAGCTAGTTAATTCAAAATATGTGATGTGACATCATCACAGTCAGGATTTCCCTTCCTGTACAAGTAGCAATCAATGAAGTCTGGGAAGAAAACTCATAGCAGAATTATGCTATATCATGTGTAAAGGTAAAGGTTTCCCCGTGACATGAAAGTTCAGTCATGTCTGACTCTAGGGGACGGTGCTCATCTCCAATTCCTAGCCAAGGGAGCCAGCGTTTGTCCCCAGACGGTCTCCATGGTCATGTGGCCAGCATGACAAAACACCGAAGTGCATGGAACACTGTTTACCTTCCCACTGAAGTGGTACCTTTTTATCTACTTGCATTTGCATGCTTTGGAACTGCAAGGTTGGCTGGAACTGGGACAGAGCAACAGAACTCATCCCGCTGTGCAGATTCAAGCCAGCAACCTTTCGATCAACCAGCTCAGCAACACAGCAGTTTAAACCACTGCGCCACCTGCATCCCCTATATCATATGTACTACATCATAAATACTTCTGGAGAAAAAAGAAAGACTGAGACATGGAGCAATTGTGAAGTAATACATGTTTTGGAAAACTTCCCAACTTTAACTATACGAGCTGAGCTAGAAGTGAATGATCAAGAAATAGATCTTGTGGTTATGGTGAGTAGCTTGGACCCAGTGCACCGCTGCTGTGAAAATGGCAAACTCCAGGTTAGACGTAATTAGGAAAGAGATTGAAAACAAAACTACCACTGCCATTCTACAACTCTTTGGTGCACCCACACTTGGAATATTGCATATATTTCTGGTCACCACACCTGATAAAAAAGATATGATTGAGCTGGAAAAAGTGCAGAGAGGGGGAACGAAACTGATCAAGTGCTTGGAGCAAATCCCCCTATGAGAAATGGCTACAACTGGGATTGTTTAGCTTAGAAAAGAGGGGAGTAAGGGGAGACATGCTAGAGATGTTTAAAATTATGCATGATATGGAGAAAGTGAAGAGGGAGATGTTTATCTCCCCTTCCCATATTACTAGAACCTGTGGTCATCCCATAAAGCTGACTGGTGTGAGATTCAGGAAAATTAAAGTACTTATTCACACAGTTGTTGTTAGTTGCAAAGCTGACCCATCAAAACTCCATGGACAACATTCCCCCAGGCCTTCCTGTCCTCCACCATCCCCCAGAGTCCACTCAAGCTCACACCAGCTGCTTCAGTGACTCCATCTAGCCACCTCATCCTCTGCTGTCCCCTTCTTTTGCCATCTATTGTTTCCAGCATTAGGCTCTTCTCCAGGGAGTCCTTCCTTCTCATTAGGTGGCCAAAGTATTTGAGTTTCATCTTCAGTATAGTTACACTATGGTGTTCACTGTCACAGGAAGTGGTGACTGCCACCAATTGGGGTGGCTTTAAAAGAGGATTGGACAAATTCATGAAAAGAAGGCTATCAGTGGCTACTAGCCTTGTTGGCTATGTGCTACCTTTGTTATCAGAGAGGGTATGCCTGCATACACCAGCTGTTGAGGAGCTTGGACAGGGGGAACAATTGTGCTCCTCTTCCTTGAGGAATTCTGTGGGCTGGACTGGATGGACCATTGGTCAATGGCTTTTTCACGTGCCAACAGGCTGTATTCAGGGATCTCAAACAGCCCTGGCCAAACAGCATGATTAATCAAATATTAGGGATCTACTTTATGCTCTACCCAAGCTTATGTTCTCTGCCTTGTATGGAGACTGATTACCAGAGCACTCAGATTCAGACACAATGTATTAGGTGACTTGTAGATGCAAACCAGAAACAGAACAACTATGCCCACTTAGCCAGTCATTGGCCAGATTTTATGGCCAAAATAACATGGCAGGCTTGTGAAAGTGGCTCCATATGCATCTTGACCATTTGTTAAGACAAACTGAGGAAATTTGGAATAACTACACTGAAATCGATAAATTTACACTAGCATAAAAGTGGAATGAAACAAAACAGGCTCTTAAATGCATGATGTATGTGATTAAACTTCAAAAGTGCCTGTCAAATTTTCAAAATTTGTTTAGAGGTTGTGACTTCCATTATCGCTAATTAGTGCCTCTGGGGCTTTCATGCAGTCAGCTTCAAACTAAAGATAGCATCTGGTTTTAAAATTGAATTAGTTTTTTTATTTGAAAAGCCAAGGTGTAAGGCAGAAGTGTGGCCATTATTATGGGATTATTAATTGTATCCTGTTTTTCTTTTCCAAGGAGCTCAGGATGACACACAAGGGAGTTTCCTATTTTATCTTCACAACAGCTCAATAAAGGACTGTGGGTCATATTGTGAATTTTATACCTAATTCCCACATTCAGGTTTTATGTACTATTCACTATACCACAGCAGCATTTAAACTGAGGTTGAGATATATTAGGAAATATTTATTTATGATCAAAGGTATTGAAGATCCTGTTGTCAGTTATGTAGATTTCAAAAATGAATCTAGAATAAGATAATATGATAAGAACAAGCTTTTAGTATCTTGTACATGTGAGAAGCAAACATGTGGAATTTAGCTATTTCAATGAGGCAAGTTAATCACATATACGATAAGTCTAATTAATCCCAATGCAACTTAAGTGCAATACATTATATTGTGAATTGGTGCCACAAAGTTAAATGTATTTGTACCCATGGCAACTTGAGAGATCATGTCGGTGTGGTTTAAGGATACATTGCTTTGACTACATACTCAGCTTCAGTTCAATCTTGGCTAGAAGATAATGGTTTGTGGTAGACTTGTTAGGGATTAAACCTGGAGAAGACCAACTAAAATAAATAAGACAAATGAGTTATGGCTAACTTCAATCTCATTGATTTCAAGGAATATACTCTAAGCATGACTGAGCCTAGATCCAACCCACAGTTATAAACTCCTTTCCATGAAAAATGTCTAAAGTCATGGACAAATTAAACAATCCTAATAAAAATAAATACTACATAAAATAAGCCCTATTCAAAAGGAAAAAGTGTCAAAGTGTAGAAGTCTGGGGGAATTGGATATGCTGATAGATTATATCAAAATCATTAGTTTTATTACATAATTTCTTAAAAGCTGGAAGGGATGGAAAGAAGTTTTTGCAAGGGTCTAGAGTTTGAGAAGATTGTTGTTGCTTCACTTATTTCTCAGGTACTTTGGCTTATGCCTTCCAGAGTCTGCTGGGAAGGGAAGGAATGTTATGTTGTTACTTGAGGATCTAACCTGGGTGCAGCAATCCAGTGGTAGGGTGGCGTGGAGTTTCCATGGAGGTGGAGTGAGAAACCATTGCACCGAAAGTCATACCAGCTTCCCACATCCCAGGCAGAAGTGTGTGTGTGGGGCGGGGGGGGGGGGGATTGTTCCTTTGCAAGTGAAGGTTTTTGTGGTTCAGGATGTGTCTGGGGGCATGTTGTAGAAATGAGGTTGATAAAGGGACTTGAGGTTCCAAGGAGTCCTCACTGAACTTCCAATGGCCCCTCAGTCTCACTTCAACTGGCTTTAAGATTGTTCCTAAGACCGGCCATTCACTACCACCTGTGTATTATTTCCATTCATCCCTGTTTTTGCTGCATAGGTGTAAGTCTTTTCAAGAGCATGCTTTTTTCAGCACCCAACCACCTTGGGAACTTGTTGAAAAGTGGAACATAAATCCCTGAAATATATACAAAGATTTCCTCACCTCTTGCTGCTCCTTAACTCAGGGACAGTGACATAATTCCATCCTTTTCTCTTCCTCCAAATTCCTCCTCAAAACCACCTTTCCATAAAGCAGGAGGGAACATGTCCTTCAGCTCAAGGATCAAATTCAATTTCAGTGAAGTTCTCAGGAACAACGTTCCAGTCAGTGGGGCCAATAGCAAAACCAGTGGGCCCAAAAGTGCAAAAACTGAAATAAAATTAATAAAAAATCCAGACCCCCAGCATATTGTAGCTGGAATCTCTCACTGCTGTAAAACCTTCAGCTCAGCTCCATAATCTCTGAAGCCTTCTAAGACTAAGAAACTGTCCCTGGAGTTCCAGGTGGCCACTATGGCAAGGAGCACCTTCCTTCAGCTTTGGGTAATTCATTAACTCTGCCCTTACCTAGATGAACAAAGCCTAGCAACGTTGACCCATGCTCTGTTAACTTCCCAGTTGGACTATTGTAACGTGCTCTCCATGGGGCTGCCCTTGAAAACAATCAGAATACTTCAGTTGGTTCAGAACAGAGCAGCCAGGATGTCAACAGGGACCAGCAGAAATGCACATATAATGCCGGTCCTTTACCATCTACACTGGCTACCAACTGAAGTCCAGGCCCAATTTAAGGTACTGGTGATGACCTATAAAGCCCTAAAACGGCTTAGGACCTAAATATTTGAAGGAGTGTCTCCATCACTATGTGCCTGCCTGACCCTTAAGATCCGGGTTGAAAGTCCTTCAGGAACTCTCTGTGAAGGAGATTAGGAGGATGGCTACCCAGAGAAGGGCCTTCTCTGCAGTGGTGCCCTGGTTATGCAATGCACTCCCCAGAGAGGTTTGCCTGGCACCAACACTTTATCCTTTTCCACGTCAGGCAAAAACCTTTTTATTTTCCCAGTATTTTAAGGTTTAGATTGGGATTTTAAGTGGGTTTTTACTGTATAGAATGGATACTGTACTCCACTTTGTTTTATTGTAAGACCATCCCAGTATACAAAAGTTTTAAATAAATAAATAACTGTATTGAGAGACAATCTTCTGCAGTTTACTCTTGCAAGTATCTGTCAAGTGTCATGCACACTGATAACATAATATAAATAACAGATATAATGACGTAAATAATAAATATGCCAACATTTAAAATAGATGGGTTTTACAATATTATGGTTGGGGGCATTTCATCTATTAAATTTATATATGAGTCTATGAAGAATCTGAGCAGAAATTCTAATGGAAAGAGAAAAATAATTATTTTAATACCAGGACATCCCTTCGAATAAAAGCATTTTGATGACTTTCTGAACTGTGTTTTACGTATGTTGCCAGTGGTAAGCTGGAACAGGACTCTTATCTCTACCTCAAGTTTTGTTTTGTTACTGGAAGAGAGGAGAAAAGGGATTTAGGTTTTAGGCAATTTGGATTCACTATGCACAATGTGTAAAACTATTTGATATCTAGGCCAGCGGAAAGTGCTCATTCCTTCTTCTTGAAAGGACTGATGTGTAAAAGTGAACAAAGGAGAAGACTGAAAATGCAATGCATACTGAACATAAGACAGACACAGCAGGTAGGAAATCAATGACAATACAGTCAGAGAGAAAAAAAGAATTTCATAAGAAACAAATCTTCCCTGTTCTGCTTCTTTTATTAGAATGCCTTGCACCCTTTTCTTGCTCTCTTCCTAACACTGTAAGTTCTGCTCAAGCTATCTGTGACACTTTAACAGTGAAGATCTCTTTGCTGTTCTGATAGATGGTGCTCTCATGACCTCATGCTGTAAGAACACATGTGACTTTGCCCTGACAATTCCTACAACCATTGGTGATGAAGATCTCCAACTGCTATTAAACATTCAGATTTGCAGCAACAATTGTTCCAAGATTGCAAACCTCCAACCATTTCCTTCTTAGTAACTTCAGTGAAAATAAGCAAATTCCAAAGTAGTCTGAAGTTCATGGTGGTGCTGATTCCATTGTACTCTCAGTAAAAGTCATATGAAAAATTAGGGATAAAAAGCAAAAAGTTTTCAGCAGCAAGTCTCATGCACTCTTAGCTACTAAATTATCAAGTAACATCCAAAAGAATCCCTTTGATATATCCAAATATTGCTTTTGATCATTCAAGCCCTGCAGCAATGATAGGAAAACTGAACAGAGGCTAAGCCATTTTTAGGAATCCTAAAGCTACCACAGTTTGGTTAATACTAAATTTGAACAGAGAACTTTGCCAAGGAGGCTTCTCCTTCAAGTTTCTAATAGGACTGAGGAAATAATGCATTCTAAGCAAGACATTTTAGCAGCCACTTCTCAAAACCTTAGGCTCACCATATTCTTGGACCCAAAACTGACAACTTACATGGAGGTTACATTTTTGACTCTATGGTATCAAAGGTCAAACTATATTTCTGCATTCATTCATTCATTCATTCAATTTATATACCACCCCGCTAGCCATAGGCGCTCTGGGTGGCTCACAACACCAATGGAACATGGCTTTGACACTGAATGGGCACTTTATCTGATTTAGTGAATTGTGCTGTCTGGGAGTACAAGCTAATACATCTCTCTAGGAAAACACTGCAATGTGGAGGAAAGCACAAGGAAAAACAACAGAAGCCTAATAGGACTGGTCCTCAGAAGACTTGGGTTCTAATCTGCACTGAACCATGCAGCTCACTGGGTGGCTACGGGTCAGTCACTGTCTTTCAGCTGAACCTCCCTCACTGGGTTCTTGTGAGGATAAAATAGAGAGGTGGTAATGGATTCTGTAAACCACATTGGAGAGTAAAGGCAGGGTATAAATATAATAGATATAAGATAAACAAATTCTAGCCCTGGAATCTTAGGATGAATGTTAGAGCAGAACACAGAATCATGTTAGGAAAGACTTACAAGGAAGTATATACAAACCAGACCAGACCATAGCCAGATCAGGGCTAAGACAACAGTGTGAGGGATACCCAAGCAAAAACAATGAGCAGGTCAAAAAAGTTTCATCATGACATCTGCCTGTTTTCTCCAAAAAAGACACATCATGACATCTACCTGTTTTCTCCAAAAAAGACACATCATGACATCTGCCTGTTTTCTCCAAAAAAGACACATCATGACATCTGCCTGTTTTCTCCAAACATCCGTATCTGAATCAAGGAGGAAACCATTTATGAACTACCAAAAACAAAACAAACAAAAAAGAAAACACCACCAAAAAAGGAGGACCATGATTTACATAAAATGTCAATTGGTTAATTTATATGTATTGGTGCAAATCTTAACATAATTATTGTAGTTTAAATAAAAATACAGTAAATTCCTTTGTAGTGTGGAAGAATGTGAGAAGATTACCTCTGGTTTGCTATTCAGGTATTAACTGCTGCTGAGCACAGTTCCTCTGGTTGTCCATCTTTAAAAGGTCAATCCTTCAAACAGAAGGCAGCTCTTCAAAGGAGGACTGCCCAATGTTAGAGGATACGCAGCCACTCTGTCCAAGAAACGCTGACTCTGCAGTGTTCTGAGGGTCTCAACAAAAAATTATATTTGAACAAAGGTGCCCAAATGATGCCAGTTAAACCCATAGCACAGAATAGACATATTAGAATATATCTGAAGATCCTCTGTAACTTCATGGTCTTTTTCTACCCCATCAGCATTTAACCAATCAAATACATTTTCACCCTCATCATGCTCTAGAGATCATCCTGACCAGAAACTCGACTGTCAGCTTTACCCCAGGTGTTAGTTTAAAGGATGCTTTGCCACCTTTTTGATGTTAGGTGCCAGCAGCATGGTTCCTTTCTGGTTCAGGCAGAAGTCCTGGTTGTTCCAAAGTATTCCCCAGTGCCTAACAAATGTAAGTCTCTTCTCCCTAGACTTTCTTCTCATTTATAAATGGTGACTCCTCAGCTATGCATCTCTAACAGGCTATGTGCCAAGACCAAGTAGCATTTCTTGGGTTTCCTAACTTTCAGCTTCCTACAGATCAACTAAAATGTGTCTTCCAAAATTTCATGACCACACTTCCAGACATGTTCAGTGCCAATGTGCAGAAAGACCGCTAACTCCAGCCCATCACTCACTGCCAGGTGATATAGGTACTTGTGGCATCCACATCAGTCAGATAAGTCACCATGTGGTCTACATGCCTATCACAAACCAAGCCATCCAATGTCTCTAATTATTAAACTGCCTAGTAGAAGGAAGTTTTGAAGTTAGATCCCTTGCATGAGAACACATTTGTTCATCCCTCAGAAACAGGTCCCTTCTAAGGGATAATTTGCCTTTCCCTTGGAGTAACACACTCCTTCCCAGTACTTGCCTCTGTGACCACAGAAAATGCCAAGCATGCCCTCAGTGGCCACATCCACCATCCTTTCTTCCTCTCTCAGTTTTTCCAGGTCAACCACCTTGGCATCAAAGAAGCCTATTTGTTCCCTGAGAGCTAAGAATTCATTGTTGTGAGCACTTGCCCATAACTTTTGTCCGCAAGCAAACAGCTATGTACTGACAGGTCACACATTTCTGCAAGCTCCCTACCTCCATGCCTGTGTGTGTCTTTTAAGATGGTCTTTGTTTACCTGAAAAGCTAAGTTACTTACTTTAGAAAGGGAGAAGGGTAGACTGCCTTCACCCTGTTGTTAAATTCACCTATTTGTTCATCTTTTAATTAACTTTGTCACTAGGTCTTCTTCTTATTCTCATAGGCTGCCTCCTCGACTGCCTATACAAATCTTCAATATTTCCTGCTAAACAACTACATGGCCCTTCACCCATTTAAAAACAAAAACAAAAATGGAAGAGTCATACTAAATGCATTTACAAATGCAGATGTTGTGCTATTCTTCCAATCTTCAGAAAGAAAGAAAAAAAGAGTCAAACTTACTGTGGTGGAAAGACAGACAGGTAGACCACAGGAAAAATGCTAAATGATGTTGTATGGATGCCATGTGATGCATTAGTGAATAAAGTAGGGCAATTCTACACTACATGCATACTGTAGAATCACCTAGTTAGTTTGTTCCAGCCAGGCTGGAAGTCTGTCAGGTGCTAAGCAAGGTCTGAGGAGAACTGTCCTAGGCTCCTTTTGCAGGGCCTGCAAAAAGGAGCAGGGAGCAAGAAATGGAACCAGGAACAGACCTCACTTAAGTACTGCAGGGTCTAGGAAAGCTCCCACTAATAACAGGAATGGAAACAATGACATTCACTGCTCACCTGAATTCAAGGGAATCCTTAATAACACCATTCACCTGCTTGCCCCACAGTTTAAACAAAGGGCGGGAAATTAAAGGGGCAGTGCCCTGGAGCTGTGTCCTTTTCTACTGTCAACAAGTATCAGATTAATACCTCTTGCCTTCTGCAGTGAGGAACTGCCAAAGGCTTGGATATTTGATGGGACAATTCAGGCTTCTCTTGCAAAAGTCTGAGCTGCAGCCACCAAAGTGCTAACTTTTGCTGCTGAGAGTCTGTGGGGACTTCTGGTAGATTCAATGCCTCTGAGACTTCCTGGGTGAATAATCCAAACTCATGGTGACAGGTCATTATCAAAGAGGCCTGAAGTCTGGGTCACACACACACACAAAGTTAAGTTTAAATTTGTGTACAAGAAGGGCAAACACTTCTCACTTCAGAGTCATCTTCAGCCACTCAAAAGCCTTGTGATGGGTATGTTTGAATGAGGGAGATGAGCAAGATAGCAGTGGCAGGCCCCACTCCAAACTATGCTTTGCATGGTTCCTAGTCATGTACAGACTGTACTTGTATAGGGTCAGTCCACACAACTGGCAACACCTCAAAAATCACTTTCCATCCCTTTTTAACATATTCCGGGTACACAGTTTGTATGTTTGAGGGGTTTTATCTCTTTGTATTTTGTATGCAATGCCTTGGCATCCTGTGTGCATGACCTCCAGGAGTTTGAAATGCTTACTCTTAGAAGGCATTTACTTTCTTATTTCTATGTGACTATCATCTCCACAAAAGGAATAGCTAGAATATACTTCTGCCCCGAACCACCATTTGGTGAACAGAAAACTCTGGCTGAGCATGTGAGGGCTTTGCCCCTGCCTCCCTCAGTCCTGACTTTGCCATGTTGAACTGGCAAGGTCTGAAAGGGACTTTTTCTCATGATTGTTTGAAAGTGTGCTTTTCATGTCCTGTTTATGGACCCTGCTTTATCAGCACAGAGAATTCAACCCCATTCAGACATTCTCAACTTGAACCTGAACCAAAAAGGTGAGAAGCACTCAAGCCCTGCCCTCTCATCATTTTTGTCATCCACAACCTATGGAGGGCGACTGACTGAAAAGAAGAGCTGCCTCTATCCATGGAGGCTCTCCGCACAGTTTTCCAACATTCTGGCTCATGTGGACAGCAATAAGGCAGCTCTCCTCTTCAGAAAGCCACCCTCCATAAGTCGAGGGCAACAAACTCAATGAGGGAGAGAGGAGGGCCTCCTGCTCCTAACATGTTTGCCCCAGAGAGAGGCAGGCCTTTCTACTTGCATCCAACTGAATACAAGTAGGACACTTTTTCAGATGGTTCAGCTTTGCATGGCCTGAACTGAGGCGGGTGGAAATGGCTTGTCTGGATTCGTAGGGGACAAGGCAGCATATTCTGCCCTCTGTCAGCACACACCCGATGCCCTCATGAGTTCAGGAAATCTGCCTGAACAATGTCTTGAGAATATAAGAATACAGATGCCGCCCATTTTTGTGAAACAACAAGGTATGAGGAGGACAGTCAAGATGCATAGCCACTGGCAATGGTGAGAAAAAAACAAAAAGCACAGAACCAAAGCCTGGGGAATATTCTCCAGATAACACCTGGGTGGAGATGAAGAAGAGTATATTTCTTCACACAACTCAGTCTCCACACCAGACAAGATTTGCAGTGTGGCCTCTACACATGCTGAGCTCTGAAGTTTACACATATGTTTAGTTATGCATATGCTCCAGCACAGCCCCAAGTATTATATACACAAATGGATAAAATAGTTTCAAGGGATGAATTAGCCTGAGGGCTACCAGGTGACCACCCCAGCCTAATCTCGGAAAACATTATAAGGCAGTCCAATTAATATACCACCATTTTAAAAACTGCATGCAACTATTTAACAATTAAAACAAGAAATGCTCACTTTCTTCTTATCCCAGCCACTGAAAACATGTCAGGACAGAAAAATAATTCTACACTGCAGCATCTGACAACAGCCAGAAGAATAAATAAATGGAAATTGTACAACTCACTTGGTGGTTGTCTGGGTGCAATTCTCACTGAAATTAATGGAAGCCACCAGTGCCACCTCCCATTTTTTGAGGCCCTTGAGCAAGATACTGATTGGGTTCAGACAACAAAATAACCCACACAGGGTTGAGTATGTTTTGAGTGAGGGTTGTTAATGAAATGAGTTGTTGAAACATAGGTTATTGTGTTGTTTGAACCAGCTTCACTAACAAGCCATGGTTTATTAACCAATTACCCATGAAGGGAACCCTTTGTTGTTGGTTGTGAACAACAGCCCACACTGAACCCTTGAGAGTACGTTATCATGTTGTTGAACTCTCAATGGGCCCTCTCCTTTGGTGAATCTACTTTCTCATTGCCATTGTCACCCACTGTTTTTATTCCTCAGCTTATTTATACTTACTTGTTTGCTTGACAGGCAGAGAATCAGTGAGCAAGTAGGCAAGGTCATCTGCTCCTCCTCCTTTTTGCCACCACTGTGAATGCCATCAGAGAGGGAGATGAACAGGTAGGCGCCAAAGATTAAGAGTGGATTCTTCCCCACTGGATCCTATTGAAGTGCGAGCTCTTGGTAGGAGGTGAACCTTACTTAGCCTTGATGCTGGCCCTGAAATAGCTCCCACTACCCTTACACAGTTTCTGTGTTCCCATTGCAAATTGTGAGCAGGAAAACTTTCCAGAATATTATACCCCAGAATAGCACAGTAGTTATGAAGCAGCTTGAGCTCCAGTACAGACAAGATTCGGATCTATTTTGCATCTACATGTCCAAAAGATGGGTTCACGAAAGAATTAGCTTGCACCCTGATCCCTTAAAAGCTCCATTGCCAAATGTTAAAAGAGCCATAAAACATTTCCTTTTGGAAGGAATCCATGGGATAAATCCTTGAAGTGAAATTGACTTTTTGATAGCATTTAAGTCCTTCAGTTTTAATATAGCACAATTTGAGTTCATTTAATCACTCTGGCATGCTACCATTTAAAGCGATTTTTATTCTTTAAAGAAAACCTTCATCTAGTTACTTTGTTAAAGTGAGGAAATTCATCACATTGTGTGTAATTTCTCTTGGCTTCTTTATCAAAAGAAAATAGTGTCAGGACAAATCTTAAGAGGAAATTCAGGATGTTATTAGTGCATGTTCCTTGACTGATGGTTTTGGTATTCTACTCACATGAGAAATCAAAATGGTCACATGTAGGCACTGTGGAGGACTGAGAGGGCCACAGTGGAAAAACAGCAGATAATGTTCTCTCAGATCCTCTTAATACACAGTTGCAGTTGAGGTGCATGAAACAGTAAAAGTTAAGGCTTCATGTACTTAGAAGGCAAGACATTTCATTTTATACTTAATAGGTTTACAGTTGTAGAGATATATATAGAGAGAGAAAGAGAGAGGAAAAACATGCCAATTGTTCCCACCAAAAAACAAGACTAGGTTTCCAATGAAAACAGGCGCCAGCTTTAAAGACCTTGCTTGCACGTTTAAATAACATAAAAGCTTATGTTTTGGCAGAGTCTTGATTTTAAAATACTAAATGTGAAGAAAGCCAAAGCCCAGTTCAAAATGTATAAATGGCATCCAATTGGAAAAGCACATCGGTTATTAATTTTGCATTTTCCCATTTGAAGGCAGTTCTCTAAAACTGACAGGACCTAACAGGTAAGTTGAGGAGCAAATGGCTCTTCCTTTATGTTTCAGTTGCTAAATGCAAAAAAAAAAAAAAGGGCGGGGGTATTTTCTATCCATCCCTATTTATCCAGAACTGGGTATCATCTTTTTTTTATCTGTACTGAATCAGTGATTTTTCAAGCTTTCTACCTTCAGGAAACCCTTTCCACTTCAACCTATCCACCAAGGAATTTGTGCGTATCTGACATGCAATCTCCATACATTGCACATGATTCTGACCAGTGCTCTAGGCCAGGGAGCAGTCAGACCTGTTGGACCCCCAACTCTAGCACATAAGCTGAGAACACCCCTGTGTCTATGCATGGCGGCAGCAGAAGACGGACTGGCACTGATCTTGCATCTGAGGAATTCCTGTTATGCTTCCAGGGAAACGAAGGGTCCTCAGGAAGCATGATTCAGAAACCACTGTTTTAAACTATATCCTAAAATAGGGAGGGAATAAATTGTGTCCTTTAGATGTTTTGGCCTTGCGATGTCACCTGTTTTCCAGAAGACAGTCCTGTAAGCCATCCAGAGATGTGCAGGAATTGGACAGGTTGGAAATACCCCAAATGAATAAATAAAAATAAATATTTGCAGGGAATAAGCCCCCTATGTGAATGTGACCTGTCTTTGAAAGGTTGTCTTATCCTCGCTGAGTTTAAAGATGAAGAATCATGTTAAAAAGGAGGAATCTTGAGGCTGCTCATCACCCTGGAAGCAAATTGAGCAGGCCAACATGTCATGGTTTATTCCGCTATGGCAAGATCTACTGCATTTTCATTTAAATGGTAGTGATAGTTTCTATAGTTGCATCTACATCTTTATATTGGTATTAAATAGCACTTTAGAGATAGTAGATCTCTAGATATTAAGTGGCTTGGACAGGTAGTACAGGCTGATCCCACTAGTATTACTTGGGAATATGTCTAATTGAAAGTAATCCTTAGCCCACTGCTTTATTGGATCAGGGCTGTAATGTTCCTGAGACAGTGTTGGAAAAAATTGAAGTCTGTATGTTCAAACAAAGCAAGTCTGTTTAACTATGAAGTCCTACAAAATTGCAATTGATCATCTTCCATTGATCATCAGTCTGTGTCTTGATTCAAAATGGAGTTAAACATTCAGAAAGATACAGATAAAAAATAATGATAAGAAAACACTGGCCTGTCATTTCAATCAGGTCAATTTTTATTCTTAGATATGCCCCCATGCTTTCTAACAGCTCTTACATTTTCCATATAAGTGCTTAAATCCCTAAAATGTACAGAATATTGTATAATATCCTTGATGCCAGAAATAATTTTCTTTGGCAAGGTAAATGGAAATTGAGGCTTTTAATGAAAATGATAACAGTGCCAAAAATCACAAATCCAGTCCAATAATGTCTATACAGTTGTCCTTTAAAAATATAAAGCAGAGAACCTTTCAGGATGGGGGTTTTTTTCTTATTTTGATTGGTCTGGAAGCTGAGTTAAGAAGTGCCCAGTTTAGTTGCTCATATTTTCTGAAGAACAGAATAGGGAACCTCTTAAACAAAAATAGGTCCTTGTCAAACAATTTTAACAAATGAAAATGGCATGCCCATTATGCTGGTTTTCCAGACATTCATCAACTTCTGTTGAATGTATACTCGGAAGAAGACTTGCACTGTTTATTCTCCACTTTGCCTCTTGAGATCAAAGAGGTGTGAGCAGGAAGGTGTCTGGTATCTAAGAAACACTTTTCTTATTATGATATTATGATGCTTAGCTGTCTTTATAAGGCTTTCAGAATGGCAGGAAATCTTGAGGGCTTTATTAACTGTCAGGCAATGTGCTGCAATGCCTGGGTTAAGTCAAGATTTTTTTTTCTACCCATGATGGGTTGGGGCAGAGGCAGAGCAAGGGCATCACTCCATGAGTGGAAAGTGTGCTCCAGAACTTCGTATTACATTGCAGAGGATTCAGGGGCCCATGTGGGCTGGAAAGTATGCCATCAGGAAAGGAGCATGAGAGTTTGCATCTTGCATTCTACCTGTGTATGGACATAGTTCAGGTGACACCAATAAAACCTTAAAGTACTGCCAATCCTCCTAGCAATGCCCCCAGGCTAAGAAAAAAAGGTCTGGCTCTTCTATAATTCTTTGCATTAAGTAAGAGATTATTGGTGATAGTAGATTGGTTCCTTTCATCAGAGAAAGTATTTCTAGATCCAGCCCATAAAAACTTAGCCAAACATTTCTGTTCTGATGGGCAGAATTAATCTAGACCACTAGAAACCAGTACATAGGGAACTCAGGGCTAAACAGACACAATATTATTCATGTAATTTAGAAACTGCATGGGTTTTTTTAAAGGCCTTTGATAACCTTTAGTTACCAATGCAAGTCTTTAGGAATGTGAAATCCAAAGATCTGAGCCCAGTCAACTGCCATCAAACTTGCAATTTCATTCAGAATTTGAAAGTCGATAAAAGCTCTAAAGATACAAATTTTTTAGATCTTCCGTGAATATGGACCTTTCTTCTCCCCCCCCCCCCCACACCCGCTCCCTATCCCACCTTTTTCCTTTTCATGAATCCTTATTCAAAAGTGAAACATTTGTTCAGTTCAGGAAGATTCTCTCTAGAGAAGGAAATAATTTTATCAGTGAGACTCCCTGGTGATCAGGTAGACTTGGAACTGCTCTTAATCAGCCTTTTTGACATGGCAGCTTGAATAGCACTTCCCATGATGCTTTGTGTGTATAGCTTAATTCTTTCCTTTTGAACTCACCATGACTTATAAGTGTCTTTTTTTCTCTTTGTATGTCTGAAGTTATCCCTCTATTAACTTTAATTGGAAAGGTACCTTTTGTTCCCCCAGAGTAGTCATGCACTGAGCACTGAACTCCCTAGGTTTAAATTCCTGGGGTAGCAAGAGTTCAGTTTTCTGATAACTCAAATAAAAAATGGAAAGAGAGAGAAATCCTTGCTGATAGATTGGACAACATTATCATTTCTGATTTTTAAAAAATAAAATGTTTTTGCAAAGTAAAAATGTTCCATACTCTCTCACTCACACACACACACACACAGTTTGGATTTTAAGAAATGGGAACTTACAGTAAATACAAGCAGTCTCATATAACACATAATGGTTTGGTTCAAATGATCAAAATAAGCTGCACTGGCTTATTGCAATGGTGAGAACAATGTCATTGGAAGCTTCTTATCTCCTCAGTGCATATAAAGTGCATACTCATCATTTGTATTAACTTTCATTTTAAAAACTCAGGTTTGCTTTCCATATCATAGGACATTCCTGCATGCCAAGTTATTTACTTGTAACACTGTATACCTTACAAGTTTGTTTACTCATGCATCTCACTGGTTTGTTTATGTATTTATCTATTATATCAATATGTATCCTTTTTTCCTGCAATGAACTCAAGGCAGCTTAAATAATCCACCTCCGCTCCAGTTTTACCTTGCAATAAGTTACTTAGACTGAGAGTCTGTGACTAACCCAAAGTCACGCAGTGAACATCATGGCTGACTAGGGACTAGAACATGGATTTCCTGAGCTGCAGTCCAACACTTAACCACTACACCACACTGGCTCTCTAGTGTGCCTGATTTTCCATATACTATTAATCTCAAGTTAAAATAAGGTCCAGAGTGCTCCAGCAACTTACTCCTGTGTCACCTGATGATGTGTTAATGGGTCCCCTTTCTCCCATCTGAATTCATTCCCATCCAGAAGGAATTTAGCTTTATGTGAAAAACAATTGAAGGCATGAGTCACACACATTTCTATCAAAATCCTATTTGAGTAACTCCTGTTACATGTATTTAGTATGTTGTTAATTGTAATATGGAAAAAGGGCTGGAAAAGAATGGAGAAGGGCACGATCCTATGACTTGTAGACCCCAGTCTCTGAGGTTGGAATGGAACTCTGAGCACCGAGCACTCTAACTCTGCCCTTACAGCAGGCATGGAAAGGACCACACCAGTTGCTATCCCAGAGTTGCAAAAGCAGCCTCAGAGATGGAATTTTCTGGAAAGGTGCTGTATACACAATATCTTGGTGGGACCTCAGCATTCTCCTCTCCAGCTTTTGGGCAAGATGAGTCAAACTGGCCATTTAAATGTTTTGCAGGCCAAGAGGGGCATGAAGATGATCCTTGCCTCCATTTTCCCTCCACCTTCCATAGGATGCCTGTAATGGAAATTTTATGACATCTGTGCATCCCTAACTGAGCCCTAGGATGGAGAGTTTGAAACACAGATCTGTTATTATTGGTCAGACCAGACAGAAAGATTATATGTTTTGTTTTTTTGGCAAACCTGCATCTATTAAAAATACAGTAGTTTCCATGCACTGAGGATTTGGTCAAGTTTTCTTTGGTCTGGGTATTTTAAAAAGCTAAACAATCATGTATGCTTCAAGAATAGTCTGATATATTAAGCATGACAAAGTTTTCAGCTTTTCATCAGATGCTTCAAATCCATGTCATTTATTCTGTACCGTATTATATCACAATTTCATCATACCTTCATTTTTGAAAAAATTTTCAAGCAAAGGTGATTCCAGACCTTAAGCATGTCTTATCATCTCAATAGTACAGCTCTATAGATAAAGAGCTTAGGATTGAGTTTAAAACTGTTTGATTTTTATCAGGCCTTGCAAGTCACATAAGATCAACTCCTAACCAGGAGTAGTCCAAATTAGGTCACTACTGCAAACAAATAATCTTTGACTGCCATCTAATCATCCCATCTACTGAGTCCTATTTACACACTGATATTAGAGCTTGAACACCTGGAAAAATTTAAGGTGGGCATATGTATGTAAATGTAAATTCTCCTACTTTATAATGTAGGAGAATGTAAATTCTCCTACTTACATATAATGCATGTGCATTTCTGACTAAATCTTAAGGAAATCACACAAGCCTAGTTTGTGACACACATATCTGTCTAGTGATTGTTCTGTTCCTAACCTCCTCTGCAATCCTTCATCCCTCTACTAGGTCAATTGTAGACGCCTGGTTATAAACAGATGGACTTTCCAAACTCATTTACTCATTTACCTTAATGACAACAGCAATATTGTACTGGAAGAGCTGCAAATGATAGAAATAGCAGCCATGACTGTGAATCTCAGGGGGAAATATAGCAGATTGGCTTATCCTAAGGGCAGAAGGAAGAGACAAGTTCCTCAAGTATGGAGGCAACGACTCCCAGGGTACAAAATGCTGAACAAACACCTGAATTTTGCAACAGTAAACACTTGAACAATAGAAGCCTGGAAATGACATTTGCATGCTATAATTGTTTTCTGATCATAAATCAAAACCAGCCTTTGATGTAATTGAGTGAGATTCTTATTGAAGAATTTTAGAGATGCACCAATTCCTACTGCAGCTTCTTTGCGCCCTTAGCCTATTGAGGACTTGAATGTGCAGCCTTGGGTTTAGTCATTTATTGTGAATGTTTTCGCATGTAAATATTAAAAGGCCATTTTGACAATAGCCGAGGAACACAACATGTGTCAATCTAAGATGCATAATATTTCCCATAGCTAGGACTTCTTTATTCTGAATAGCTCCATAAAAGCAGCTTTCTTAATCTCTCTAGCACAGTTACTGTATAGATTTTGTAACTAATGGAATGGTGTGTAGTTCTTCTCAATAGATGCATCCTGTATTCAATTTTGAAAAAGCCAACTAGGCAGTAGGAGGCAAGAGATTGAAGTCTGTCTTAGCATTTCCTTTTCCAGGACTTGATCTGTTGTGGTACAAGAGGTTTTCTTTAAAGGGGGGAGGGGGGAGGAGGCGTTTTTACAAAGCGTTTGGTTTTCATTTGAAATTGCTTTGTAACCTTGTAAACGACCAGAAAGTTGTATATAAGGGAGTTAACTGGTTGTCTGTGGGCAACAGGAACATCTTTCAGTTACAGCTGGTTTAAGGACAATCTCATGAGCTCTGTTAGAGCAGAAACATGGCACTGATTGCATTTCGATTACAAATAAAACTGCTCTGTATTTTTACGAAAACGTTAAGAATTATTGCAAAGGCCCTGGCTGTATAACCTTTCTTTTATCTTTGTTGGAACTTTGTTTTATCTATGGAATGGAAAGAATTCTGCATAAACCATCAAGTTCTGTCCTTTAGGGACACCCTGATGCATGATAATGATGTTTGGACTTTCCACAGTTCAAGCTGTCATCTGGCTAGAGGGCTTCCTTCACTCTCTCTGTCCATCCAATGATAAGTTAATTTACCAATCTAATCTCACCCTACAGTACTGGGCTCCAAGCAACAGGCAATTTTGCCTGCCAAATCTTACATTTGACAGAGCCATGAAAGAGTAACAGATCCCAAAGTAGTCTTTCCCTTAGTAGGACAGAGGGCTTTCACTCTCTGAAGCTAACTTTGCATTTCCTTTAATTCACAACTGTATGCAACCCTTTATGGAACTCATAGAAAGTCATTACAGGATTCTCAGCTGCAGAATGTCAAATCCATCTTACATCTATATCTACACACTTCCCTACCATCTATATTATCACTGTGCTACAAGAACAAGCACTTAGTATTAAAATTTAAACTATCAAATATTCAAATTGACTGATTTACTCCAAAGTACTTGTACACTTCAGGAATGTAGTTTTAAATTTCAGTTTTCTGGTACCTCAGTAAAAACCTGCTAACCATTTTTGCAATGTATAACTTCCACTATGTCAAAGAATGTCCCCTCATATATGTTATACCTACAGCAGAAAGTCTGAATGAATCTTAATAGAGTGACTGTCTAGTTCAACCAGCAAAACCAAGGTAGAGCCCAACCCATCTAAACATTGTGTCAAAAGGAATGACAAACCAGTTCAGATATTAGGAAATACTTCTCCTTTTGCTGTCCTGTGGGTGGTGCTGCATGGAGCAAGTAGTAGTAGCCTGCCCCTATGAATCTGTACATGCAGGTGCCCCTGGCTTGCAACAATTTGTATGAGTCTTTTAGTTCTTCTCTACCCATCTCTGCAACAATCTTTGCAGTTTCTTTGTCAGAATGCAATTCCACATAGCTGCAATATGCATGAGCATAAAGGAGCTTATATACTCGCCTTCGCCCTTCTGATACATATCAAAGAGCATCAACTAACTCACTCCTGAAAAACACCCCAAGTTCAAGTTTTGGTGGGCACTTGGGCAAGAGTATCTACCTCTTTGTCACTGTTGCTGTTATCCATTCATTTGCCTCTCCCTCCAGGCCTGGTTCACACAGCCTCTGAGACTAGGGAGTGAGAACAAGACAAGCAGAAGTTAGTACCATGGACACTTGTGCATCAAGAGAGAAAGAAAGCAGGCAGGCAGGCAGGCATTTGCCTAACGTATATGCTGATGTATATGTATATATGCACATTTATTATATGTCTATCCTTTTTTCCTTTTCAAGGAACTCAAGACAGCTTATATAATTCTCCACCTCCTCTCAGTCTTATTCTCAGAACAATAACCCTGTGCAGTAGGTTGGGCTGAGAGTCCCAGACCAGCCCAAAGTAACCAGTGACTGAGTGGGAGCTAGAAGCCAGACCCAGTACCACATTCTTAACCACTATACCACACTAGCTTTCATAATCTAGGCATGATTCCTATGATTAGGGAAGCCTGTGAATAAACAGCTTATGTGCCTACTAATACTGGCTCTAGCAAAGGAAATTCCAGGCTTTCCTTTGTGCACATGAGTGCTAGGAAGTGAAACTTTCTACAGGGCCTCCAAGGCTCATGCAGCCCATGGGTTCTCCACTCCTGGCTTAAAGATAGAAATGGGAGGAATGTTTATCAGATTTGCAGACAATGCAAAACTAACATGGATTACTAACACTTCAGCAAGCACGGACACCATTCGAAATTACTTTACTAGAATGGAAAGTAGCCCAAACCAGAGTCTGCCCAGAACATTTTGCTGCCTGAGGCAGAGCAACAAATGGAACCCCAAATTTTATTTGCCCAGATATTTTCTTGACCACTAGCATTGTCTGCTACCCTTGGGTATTTACTCTTAGTTATTTTAAATGAGATGCTTCATTGCCTTTGTTCTTGTTTTATTGATCCAGTTTAATGTAATATAGTACAATTTTACTTTGGGAACAACTGTGGCATTAAAAAAAAAAAAAGGATTGAACAAGCACACAAACAAGATGACACCGTAATGAGGTGGCCTAAGTCATTCTAGGGGACAGGTCAAGAAGAAGTGCCTGGGTGCTATTGCTGTGCTATGTACATGACATCCACTAATGGAGTGCTTCAGGGTTCTTGAACCACATGCTCTTTAACATGAAATGAAAATGCTGGGTGAAGTCATCTAGATATTTGGCTAAAATGCTTCCTAACTTCAGAGGAGAGTGTATGAATTATGAGTTTCAGACAAGGGTAGGTTTGATAGAGGGCTCCCTCTTCTGGATTTTGATTTAATTTCTTTTGCTAAAAGAATTGTTACACTTTCTAAAATAGACTTAAGATTAATTTACATTGGTCATGGACTCCACTGTAATGTACTGCCCTGTCCCCAAAAATATGAGCTCCTCTCCACCATCTCGTTCAAAACATGTTGCTGCAGGAGAGCTTTGCAAATACTCTGACTAATAGCAAGACAAACAAGTCGGTCCTAGTTCAAATCAAGCCAGAGCTTTCCTTAGAAGCAAAAATAACAAAACTGAGGCTGTCATCTTCAGACATATTATAAGAAGGCAGGACTTGCTGGAGAAGAGAATCATGTTAGGAAAAGTTAGAAGATGAAAAGGAAGACCAAATATGAGCTGGAGTGACTCCATAAAGGAAGCCACAGCCTTGAACTTGGAAAAGTTGAACAAAACTGTCATGGACAGATTTTGGAGGGCTTTCATTCATAGGATTGCCAAAGGCTGAAGATGACTTGGTGGCACATAGCAACAGCAACACCACCACTATCTCACAGAAGTGACAATATCACAGACCCAGCTCTAAACTTTTCCTGGAACTCTAGATTCAAGTCTTACTGAAAGGTCATAGTGAATCCTGGGTGAATTACTATTCTTTCTAAAGAGAAGGGGTGTTGTAGACTGCTTCTTTAAGGAGTAAGTCCAGAAGGCCTCGGTGTTAGTAGGAATGCTTTAATATCTCATCAAAATCACTAGAAGTTTGACCTATGACCTCTATAATCATTTGAGAGGTCAGGACAATCTTGGACCAATATAACTGTACCAAGTAGTTCTGCGTTTTCCTGTCTTATAATTAATAGCTCTTGCATTGGAAGACATCTGGTGTGCATTGCTGTTCTGATATAAAAAGTAGAGTTAAGGTAAATTCAGAAGGCTGTTTTTTTTCTTCCAACACAAAGCATGTTTTTGGGGGGTTATTTCCATGACAATTCAACCAATCCTAGCATTCCCAAGTCTTACTGATCTCAGTGGACCAGAGCTAGGTATGGGCTGAAGTCTGTGTAAATCAAGAGTGCAGAACAATAGTTCCAGGAGTTAAATGAATCCAAATCATTTGGAGGTTTTCTGGGTTTTGTGCAGTTTTTTCCCCCATTCTAAAAGGCTGAAATGCTGCCCTTAAACTTTAGTTAGTGGAAGTAAGAGCTTTAAGCCAAGATATGCTGGGGGCTGTATTTAGGCCTGTCCCTTTTGTCACTGGTCCTGCCAATCTCTGGAATGTGGCCCCTGAAAGTGTCTCTGAAAAGGAATTTCGAATTTGGGCTGAAAGGGGTTCTGCATTCATTTCATACATCAATGGAACTTTTGATATTTGTCTAGAACTATCGCTCTTTCAATTCCTGTGCATTTGGTAATCAGGTTTTCTGACTAAGTCGAAACTGGCAACAGCCCCGTAAGCTAGGAAAGAATAGTAGAGCTGCTTGAATGCAAGGGGAAGTGGAATATCTCTGAAACATGACTGTACATTTATCGTATTATTACCTAATAATCCAGAAAGGAAAGGCCCCAGGTTACAAAAACCAATACAGGGGAAGAAACAGGATGTGTCTGAATTAGTCATATGCAAAACTACAGGAAAATTTCATTTTCAGTTCCATTTTTCCAGCCTCAAACAACAGATTGTCATGGAGAATTCACCAATTTCAGCTAATTTTGATTGCACTTCACTTATGATGTGATTTGTAGGTATTTTTGTAATCTTCTGTATATTTAGATAAGGGAAGAAAGCTGGTTAAGACATGCTGGAAGTTGTAGGTATTTTTCTGTCTAAACATGTCTAGGATTGTACCCTAAGTTAACTGAACTTTGCTCCCATTAAAATCAATGTGCTGAGTTCATCATGACTTAGTTTCCATTCAAATAAGTAGGGATTAAATGCCACTAACTTAATCTAGATCCAAACCACATTATTCTCCAACATATACTATGGCCATATATCCTCTTTACAGAGAACATGCACCTCTCCGAAACACTGCCAAAGGGTTGTCCTCTATTTTGAATATGTCTGCTTGAAGGGCTGTTCAGAACAAGTCAAATTTACTGCTTTCTGGTTCAGGGAAAAGCTGTAAAGATCATGCTTGCAACCAGTGAGAATTATGGGTTCTTTCAATATCCTGCATCTGCAAGATAGAATCAAGATCTGTAAATGCTGGCAGTACAGCTAAGGGTGCATGGTACATTTGAGCTCCATATTTGGTAGCTTCAACATAATTTCTATTTTTGTAAAAAGTTGGTGGGCTCCATGGCTAACAGCTTCTCCAGATGAGACAATCTGGGCAGAGGCTGCAGCACATGGAAAAAGGGCTAGGCCACCCTCCCCATGCACCATAGCCAGACATGGAGCAAACAAAATGAATCCTCAGAGAAGGTAGACAATAAATATCACTTGCTATAGCCAAGGGAAGAGCACCACCAGCTTTCCTGAATTGCTAAGGAGGGTCATAAAAGCATTTGCAATAGTGAATTCATTATCTGGGATATGGAATCTGTTGCTGCTCATTCCAGGACTTGATACATATAGATCAGAGCATGAATTGTTGTTTTGGATGGCTAATTCCAAAGGGTGCCCTGTTATACAGTCTGTGACCTCCATCCCTGTAGTTTTTTTTTTAAAGAACATGGAAGGGTCGGGATTTTGATTTTTTTTTTCTTTTTGCTTTAGCTGACAAAATGGTAAGAAAAGGAAGGTGGGGAATCCTGATCAGCACTGGCTCCTCTGTTTTTCCTCCTCTCTCCCATGCCATTCCTAAACTCAGTGTTGCACTAACATTAGTGCTCAACCCAAACAATTCCTTCAATTATTCATGGCATTCGACTTGTGCACTGCTAGGCACTTTAGGGCCTGGGCCCATAGAGATGTGCATCTCTATTAAAACAAACAAACTGCATATGCTCTTTGTGTGTGTGTTCATATATAGATATGGTAGATAAAGTTGTTTCATAGATTGATAGATAAATATAGATATATGAAAACCTAAGAATGAATTACTAGGATTTATTTACATTTCCAGAAGGCAAAAACAGTCACTTCCAAATTGCCTCCAATAAATAAATTATTCCATTAATTACCAGCCTGCTTCAGATCATCTCTAATCACAAGACCAAGATATAATACACACTTGGGATATCCAGAGAAGGGCCTCCAAGTCTGTTTAACATATCAGGGCCGAGTCCTAGCAATGCTCATGGCAACCCAGTGCCTGACTAATGAGGGAAAACAAATAGGATGAATCTCAGATTGGTGCCCAAGTTCATACAACTCTTGCTTGCCACCAGCCAGAGTTCCGTTCCCTGTTGGTCCAGGGACAGAAAGGATGGTGTTGGGTCAAAGCTCATGAGGCCAATTATTATAAGAATTCAACCCAAGCACTTGCAAAAAGCAGTCAGCTGTAACTCCCCAGATCATGCCAACTGGGAAGAAGTCTCTTTCATGGAGCACACATGCACAGCTGCACTCTAAGACTAATTTTTTAATTGGGAAAAGGTGTTCCCAACCTGCCTGACCACAAATGTTTCTCTACTGATGTTTGTGCAGAAATGCACCCAGTCACACAACCAATTGATTGGTTTCCCCTCCCGACATCCTGGGAAACCAGATAGACATTGCTTGTGGACACACCACATTTGCCTGAGAGCTTGCGGATTTACATCTACTTAAAGTGTCGTTTAAAAGCTGGGTGTTTAGGGGTCTGAAAAAATGGAGGCTACACCTGCTCCTAACTATCATGTGAGAACACTTTGGACTATAAGTTCTTTACCCTGCCTTTGCAGTAAAGGTTGTAACAGTTGTACAGTATGTATTAACCAATCCTGCTGTCAGTGTAAGAGGTCCTCTTCATCTTGGAAGCTCAGCATTTGAGAATAGAAGGAAACAGTTGCTTCACACCCTATTTTGCTTTGTCAATACACAAATTACTAACCTTAGGAAAATGTGCTAAATGGATAACAAAACTGAAAAAGGGTCAGAAGCCACTGAGGAAAGGCCAGCCAGCTGACCTGTAGTCCATTCACTGTGGGGGAGTATCTTGAGACAGGAACTTGCCTAACAGTGACCGGAAAGCTCTGAAATGTCTGGGAGAACCAGACTTACAAGTGAAATTTGGGTTTTTTCCTTATTAGATAGATATTCCTGTACAGGAGAGAATGGCAAATAACTACTTATCCTGAGCAGAACAGTTGAGAATATATTACATGTAAGAGACTGATGTTATCATGTTATTCATTGCTTCTAAGTTTTGAGAAGTAGCTTGGTGTATGCTCAATAACCATAGTACAAGAAAGTACAAAACTTATCCTGTTTCAGCCAGGCTGACACCCATCAGCAGGAAGGTGGAACAGGAAGGGGGAAGGACCACCATGAAGCAAACAGAAGAGGAATGGTGATAGATACCCAAGAGGCAGTTGCAAGAGAGCACAAACAGGAACTGACCTAACAAAATCCAAAACTTAAGTCAATCTTTATTTCTTCAAGCAGAGGCAAATTACTATCAGAGTGCCACCTGGAAGTGAAGTTGAAAGGAGCACAGTACACTCTAACTCTGTAGAGAGGGTTATAAGGGTCACACACCCTTGGCCTAAGAACCACGTTTGCAAAAGAGCCAATGTGTGTGGAGATCCCCCATGTTTGAGCCGTGCTTTCCATTTGTTCAGGCATGCTTGGATAGCATGAGAATTGGTACCCATGCAAATGGCACCGTGAACATACTGAAATCAGAGAGGGGACCGACAAGGGAAATCCTGATCTGTCCCACTACATATTCATCTGTATTTATTTATTTATTTAAACAACTTATATGCCGCCCCATCGCATGAGCCTCGGGGCGGCTTACAAATTATTTAACAGTGATCACAGCATTGCTGAAAGGGACACCTTTGGCTTGCTCTTGAAGAGAGCAAGAGACTACTTTAGACTCCTTATTTGACCTATCAGATAACTGTTTCCCAAAAGCAGAGAAATATCCTCTGCCTCTTCTGAGAGATCAGGGGAATGCAAGCAACATTTGCCAGAATAAAAACCAAAGTAGAGAGAACAGAATATTCCTGAAAAGCAGAACCTTTATCCTTTCTATCAGAATTTAGTGTTTTCTTAAAGGCAGTTGCATTCTCTTGTGGCCCTATCCAGGTCCCCATCTAGTCAGATCTAACTACAGCACACCAGATTTTTCCCATCATCATAATCTTTGATTTAAAGGTTATACCAGAGTATGCATTTGCAATGGTCCAATTAAGGGTTATCTATGAGTTTGGAGACCACAATGGGATAAAGGAGAGGTTGACTGAATGCAGATCTCCCTGCTATTCTTTTTCATTTTTAAAGACAACAACATGAAACAACTGAAATCTGAAACTAGTTTATACACTATCTGAGGAGAGTAACCAAACTCCCTTTGCCAGAGGCATTTTACCCCTGCAGCGGATGTTTTGGGCAGGCAACTGTCCTCATCTGATAAGAAAGGAATGAGATGCTGTCATCACCTCTCTCACCTTTCCAGAAAAGCTGGCCTATGATGTGGAGTCTTTTAAAGAAAGCCCCCTCCCCACCACCCCCATGTCTTTGTTGTGCAACCCAGAGGGACCTATGAAAAAATGAAACTTTCTCTTAGTGAGCGTCCTCCAGTCTCTGAACTGGAAATCTGAACTCAGTCATCCTTTTTTTTTTTTTTTTTAAGTGGGTGATTTGTTCCCCACTTTACAGAACAAATATGGTAAGCTCTTCCTTGTCAGGGTTGTGTAGACTGGGCTCATAATTCCCACTATTATTATGTTCTCAATGATAATAACCTAATTATTTTATGAACAGAAGGCATAGGCTGCCACATTGCCTGATTATAACACTAACTTCATTTAGGAGGTCTGGGGTGAGCAACATATGCAACCCACCCTTTATTATTAACCCCACAACCACCAAGTTTGTTGTGGCAGGGGCAGCATTAAAAAAAGATGTTTTCTTACCAAATTTGGCAGCATGGAAGCAACAATGAAGACTCAACGTCACGTTAAAATGTTTCCAAAGGCCTTCTGGGCTTGTTTATGATTTTCCTTCAGAACAAGTCATGCACTTCCCACATACTTTTACAACAAAATCATCCCCTTTTTGCCCGCTGTCACTGCTGTGCTGCTGAAGTTTGGCAGTGCATTCAGTGATGCAGGAGTAGCGAGGGGCAAAGGGACAGTACCCCAGTGAGGACTGGGGAGGCAGTGTGGTTCCCCTAAACTCTGGAATTTAGCCGTCCTTGAGACAATTGATTTGTATAGGACGGGATAAAAGTATTCTAAATAAATTTGCACATTTCAGCACCAGGGAGTAAGTCCCACTGGACTTTCTTCTGAGTAAATGTGCAAAGACTGGTGCATTATATTTACCTATTCAAGAAATGACATGTTGCATTTGAGGGTTTCATCAGCAGCCATTCCAGCAGGCTTCTGGAGGAAGCAAGGAGAACCATTCCATGAACCATGCTGAAAGAGTATTTAATTTTTTCCTTCCCCTTTCCATCCCTATTTTCCTTATGTGGTGTGTCTTTTCAGGTTGTAAGCCTGTGGGCAGAGACTTCAGGTTTTAATGTTCGTATATAAGCTCTTCTAGGAGCCTTTTCACTGAGGGGTATAAAAAAGGTTTAACTAAATTAAAATACTTTAAATAATTATTCCAAGAATACTTACATCATATTAAAGCATAAAATTCCTTATAAATCATACATTCACAAACACTAAAAGAGCAGTTAAATAATATTAGCAGGGATGGTTATGTCCAGGCAGGCAAGTTTGTATGCATACAAGTAATCTTCAAGTGCTTTAGCTCAAACCATTTAGAACACGCAGGGGTGGGCAACACATACACAAACACACCCAAAATAGCTGCATGGATGTGACTGCTTCATAGACCAAATTTTGCTTCAAAACAAGCTGAATTTTAACATAGCTACTTTCATGTGTGTGATTTTTTTTTAAAAAAAGCATCAAAGAGTGCAGCCTATAGAAGCACCAGAGGAAAATGGGTCCTAAAACTCCCAAGGTTGCCTAAGCTTGATTTAGGATTTTAAAGGACTAGCGGCACCGTAAATTGACCCTGTAATCAAACTGGCAATTTGTGCAATAGCAGGTGATTCTAGTCACCTGGTCTCTCAGGCAACTGGGCAGCCATTTTCCAAAGTGCCTTCAAGGCTAGCCCAATACACAGCATATGACAATAGTGAATATAACCAGGGCCTATATGACTATGGCAAGATGGGCTTTTTCTCTGGATGGGCTCACATCACAGTCTAAATTGGACACGCTCAAGTAAGGCTAGAAAAGATGCCTGAAACCCTGGAGAACCACCACTGTCAGTCAATGAGAACAATACTGGGAAATGTGACCCTAGCTGATAAAAGGTCATTCTGATTACTGGAACTACCAAAGCCACTCATGCTTCTAGTAACAGCATCAAGTCCAAAAGAAGCCCCAAACTGTGAACTTGGTCTTTTAGGGAAGTGCAACCCCATCCAGAACCAGTTGGATACCTCAGATCGGCATATTTCCACACACATGGTTCCATCTTACCTGGATTAAGTTCCAATTCATTTGCTGTCATCAATTGCAAAACTGCCTTTAGACACCTGTTCAGCTCTCCGCAGTTTCCCTAGAGCCCCTTTAGAAGTGCTGGTGAGGAGTATGGCCACTGCATTCATCAAGGCTAAGTGTCCACTGGCCCTGTAGCCTCTCACATGATCCCTGATTATGGATGGATAGATATGTGACTATTGTAAGAAAGAAAAAAGCCACTGGGGAAAAGAATGCCAGAGATGTAGCAGCCGTGTTATCAGTGTCTGTGGGCAGGATCAAATGAAGATTAATATTTGTGCAGCCTAAATATTTCCTAGGAAAAATATCTACCTTTAACCTGACAATCAGAAGTTTATGCACAGTCCCTATCTAAGTCTAAATTTCCTTTGGATCTCAAAGCATGAAAAATGCAAATGAAAATGAGTTTCTCTGAAGTCATGTAAAAGACTAACAGTGTGATCAACTTCTTTGATGACATTATGATGAAAATGTGCAGCAACAATCTCTGCTGACCCTTCACCAGCCACCAACTGCCCCAAGCACTTTCTGTTGGTCGACTGTCACCTCAGCAGTATCACTGAGCACCTCCCATCCTCTCAGTGCACTGGGGTAATTTGCCTTGAGAAACCAAACTGCCAGAAGCAAATTGTTCAGAGCTTTGCTCCCTTGTATAGTCTTTTTCATGACCATGCCTGTCACTGCACACAAGTGGCTGCAATTTCCCCTCAAGCATCATGTGTAAAGGTTATCTTTCTCTAAATACTGAAGTGGAATTGTACCAGTAGGAATGCTAATCCCACCTAAGTCTTTACCATAAAGGGCAGTGGGGTTTTCATCTCGCAACTTCTACTGAGGGCGGAGTTACATTTTGAAGCAGGTGGAGGCCAAGGGATTGCCTCAATAAATACCATCAATGCTCTCTTGCTATCGGTTATCCTAGACTGCTTCTCTCTTGTTTGCAATTCACTGGAAGTAACTGGACAACAATGTTGAGCAAAAAATCAATTCCCTCAGCTCTTGTTCTTATTCTGATCATACAAGGTAAGTAAAATGCATTATAAAAGCACAGCTTAAGAGGAATATGAAGGTTGTTAAATGCTGCTGTTAAATCTAATAAACAATAATGCCTCAATTTCAAAGCAATGACTGAAATGGAAAGATGACAACGTACCATGATAGGTATCCTCTCTGAGAACTTCATAGCAAAGACTGCCTTGAAGTACTTCCAAATTTCACTGCAAAAAGCATTAGTCTAATTCAACAGATGGTCCCTGGTCTATTTCAATGGACTGGCTAGCAGCTGTTGATTGTTAGGCTTCTTAGACTGGTGAACTAGGAAAACCTTGAATTAAGCCTGCAAAACTATTCTTTGGCAAAAATGCATATACAAGTTTAGTTAACATGGATAGATATGCCTTAACCGTTTGAAAATGCTGCATATGCTCTCTTGCTTTAAAAATATAAAATACACTAATGCATGACACAGTAAGAATGGTGATATGGCAAGAAAGGTTGCATGATGTTGAAGCCAAACTACAACTGCTCTAATGCTGCCATCCTATTGTACTGCACAGCTGCATTCAGCTTAAGGTTTATTACTGAGGTTTATTATTTTTAATTTTCCAGAGGCATGTCTTGCCCCAGTAACCCAGGAGCCAAGTGAGTTGCCACCTGTTGAGTCAAGCAAAGGACCCAGCAGTGAAGAAAGCAGAGAACCACCAAGCTTGGAACCCAGTTTGCAGCCAAGCTTGGAACCAAGTGAGGAGCCAAGCTCGAAACCAAGTGAGGAGCCAAGCTCGGAACCAGGTGAGGAGCCAAGCATGGAACCAAGCGAGGAGCCAAGCTCGGAACCAAGTGAGGAGCCTAGTATACAGCCAACTGAAGACCTAAATTGGGAAGCCAGTGGGGAATTCAGTGGAGAAGGAGAACCAACTATGGAACCAAGTACAGATCCAAGCGGGCAACCTACTGTTGAGGCAAGTGAATACCCAACTGAGAAATCAAGCACAGAGCCAAGTGGGAAACCCATCCCAGAATATAACCTGCAACCAGGAGACTTTTTGAAAGTACTGCCAAGTGAAGAACCACATGGATATATAAACACAAACACAACCACAGAATCAGTCCTACAACCAAGACCAAGTACACCGCAAGCAGAGATGCGTAGTAAGTTAATTATGCTATTATTGTTGCCTTGTTAGTAACAACCCTTCATCTAAGATCTGACCCAAACTTTGCATGAAGTTTGGCATCCCTCTTCTGTACCATTAATACAACGTCCAACATGGGTTGGGGTCACAACAGAGTGAACATCCTAGAATGACACAATCTGCATCAATGGTGCTTGTCAGTGTGCTAGATAAATGCAATGCAGTGTTCCCAATTCACACAAATTCAGTGCCACATACTTGTGGAATGTATAACATACAAACCAACTCTCCATTTCAAATGCAGATATGAGAAGAAGTTAACAAAAGGTTCTATTAATTCTTTGCATCAGGAAGAACTCCAGTGCAATCTTCAGCTCTTTTGCCCTTTCTGTGCTTACCTCCAGACTCACCAACCAGACTCACCTCCAGACTTTAAGTGCCATGTCTATTGACTAGCACTGTGCAAATTACCAGGATTTGGGGCTTATACACCATATTTATATGCAGATTAGCAATGGTATGTCATCCATTAAACTCTATGCTTATGAGCAAATATACCTGACCAACTTAGAATTGACTAGCACATGAGGAGTGAGCAGACACAATGCTTTTCCACAAGAACCAAAACTGTACACATTGTGCAACGCAACATGGTGCTGAGACTTCTAATCCTGTGATTCTGCATGCTCCATTGAAGAAAAAAATACATTGATCAGAGATTCAGTTAACCAAGCTGATGTCATCATCCTAAAATACAGGCACAACATACACTGCAAACCTTAGTATGTTTACTCCAAAGTAAATCCTTCTAAAGGGATTTACTCATCTCTGTAGGGGTTAGTACGAGTATATGGACTTGTATATACAGCAGAAAATTATAAATGTCTACTCAGAAGTAAGTCCCACTAAGTTTAAGGAAATACTGGTGCTGAACAGGGATCCCAAATGATTAGAGAACAGCTGGTGCTGGGGCCAATGCTGCCCACCACAGCATGTTTTCTTTCCTTAATTTTTTAAAAAAATGCTATATACTCCAGTTAAGTAAGGCAAACATGTAAATAGTTACAAATGCCCCTTATTATTTTTTTCTTTTAAACATATTAGCCTCTTTTATAACAAGAAAGGTGCTTATTCCCAAATAAACGGTGTTTGGTGGATGAAAACTCCATTTTACACCTATAACCATGGTGGTGTTATGATTTTAAGTGAGTTTAAAATGCACCAATGCATATGTTTTAGTGAGTTTCTTTCTTTCTACAAGCAGTAGAAAACAGTTGATGTTTTTTCAGGGGTTTTGCTGTAACATATCAGGACTGTAGATGCCAAGGTAAAGCTTGGTTCCTGGATGGTGACATGGAAGGGGGAAAGACAAGAAATGCTGGCTGTGTGCTTCACAGCTGCAGTAATGTCTAAATGGGGCCCTGTTAAGACCATTACATCCAGGGCCTAAAATTACCTAGCTACCCTTTTTCCATGAGATCTAGTCATGGATCCCATTTGTAAGCTTCGGTCTGTCCCCAAAAGACTAAGTGGGAGAGAGGAGTAATCACAGCTTCTCCTCCCATTCCCTCCCGGGTTCTGTGACCTTTTTCTCAAGCAAGGGGGTGCTCCCAGTGTAAAGAGTCTTCTTTCTCAGTGCATTGGGAGATTTAAGGGAGCATGGCCTGCATTCAGGCTATGAGGTCACAACCCTAAATACAGCAGCACTGCCTCCATGCAGAGCCTTCACATGGATTAATGAAAAAAGAAATTAAGCACCTGATCTCCCTACCACAGAAAGCAGAGAAGGAAGCAACAGGGAGGTTGTTCAAGTTGATTCAGGGAGGAATGAGGTGCTGAGAAGCCAGTCCTTCATCCTGGACGTTTCTGTGGGAATCTTTGACTGCATACACTTGCCACACAGCACTTGTATCACCAGAGGAGTTCACCCACTTATATGGATAAGAATGCTCCTTTTTAACCAGCTAGAGCAGTTGTCCTCAACCTGGTGCCCTTTGGTTGTGTTAAGATTACAACTCCTAGCAGGCCCTGGGCCTGCTGGTAGTTGCAAGTCTAACAAGGGGGAGCATCAGGTGGTGGAAAACTAAACTATAACTGCTTAATAACTATATTCTTTCCTTACTGACTGCCTTTCTGGAAACTTAAGAAATAGGGAACTGCCAACTTCACCCTGGTGACTGGGGCTTAGGTTACCTAACAGTGCTGCCAGTGTGTGACTGTACATATATGTGATTTTCCTAGCAGCATTCTTGTGCCTTTAATACAATCAAGACAAGCAGGAGTCCTGCAGGTGAAACACTTCCCATATTGTATTTGCCTGATAAAGAAAAAAGTTTGCTAGTTGTGAACTTTTGGTTATCTTGCAGGTGATAAGGGCAGAGGATTCCTGCCAGGGTGCAAAAACAAAAAGAATAACTGTAACTTATGTAATTAATGCCTTGCTTATTCACGTTATCAGTGTTAGCCATGAAACACTGTGAGGTCTTCATGTAACTTAAACATGATAATAATGGACATATGGGAAAAACTCACCTTTGAGATAAATATCAAGTTTGCTCCAAATATGTACAAGATTTTGAATAGCAGTGTAGTGATATTTTTTGAAGTGTGGGCACTTATCACCATGGTCCCCATGGCCACATGCTCAACTAGAACCCCAAAGTCCAATCTGTTGTGGTGATTTAGTTTAACAAACTAATTCTAGCAGTTTTCATCTCTAGCAGGAGCTGGTCTTAGCAGAAGCAGGTAATTTAACATTACCCATTGTCTTAATTGACCATTCAAAAGAAAAGCAATGCAAATAACTTGCATTGCAACAGGGAACACTGTATTTTAACTGCTGGGAGCCCCCATCCCCACCCCATCTACCATCTGGGCTGCAGCTAAAATCAGAGGAAAAGGGGAATTCTGAGTGAGGAGGTGGTGCATGGTGTGTGAGCCCTGGCTCCCCTACCACACTGAACAGTTTTTAATATAATAGAAATAAATATGCCAATTATTTTGGGTTAGGTACTCCAATGTTGTGACATAGCCCTGAACCAAATTTTGGAAGGAAAATGTTTTTATTTACAAAACTGACTTAATCTAGAAGCTCTGTACAATTTCATCTCTGCTAAAAATGGTCTAGTGTGCAAACCCCGTTCTCTAGTTTTATTTCATTTTTTTTGTCTTTAGAATAAAAAGAAAATGAAACCAGAAAGGGAACTTGCATGGATGCCTTCCTCATCATCTTGGCTTGACTGAAACAGCTCTACAGGAGAGGGGAATACCAGGTCTCCCTTGTTTTCAAGCTGGAAAGGCTTAAAGCTAATTGCCTGAGTTTCAGTGAAATTCAAATCATTTCACCCTGCATCCCTTTTCACTTTATTTATTAATCTGTGATGCATTAGAGCTCTCCAACAAGAACATGCTTGCAGGAACATTCTGTGTGTCTGCCAGACTCCATGCACAATTTTTATTTCTTCAGATTTAATTGTATTTTTAAGGGAGACACTGACATGGTGCCATCTTTGTGTTTTGGAGCTCAGATCTCACCTCTGCTTTTACTTAGGCTCTTGGGCCAGTTTTCCCTTAGCCTTCTGAGAAATAAGTATTTTGTGATTGGCCACACCCACCCATTTTATGTACATGCAAGCCCCTTGTCCATGGCAACCATTCTGTGGGAATGCCCAAAGATATGCTGTGTTACTGCTATCCACACTTCTTCTTCTGATCTGATCCACTACACTTTGTCAACAATGGACTTTCTGTGTTATATACAAGTGTACCTCTGCTTTTAAAAAAAAAACACCTTAAAATAAAACACATCACAAACCTGCAGTTTGCCTTGTTACTATCACCAATCCATTTGTTTCTCTTCTCTTTTCATTCAAACCCTTTGTATACTTTGAACAAAGTAGTACTGATTTTAATGGGACTTAGTGATAAATATTCTTCAAGCTATAGCTTTAAAGCTCTTTTTTGTAATGGGTATGAATCACAGCAGGGCTCAGGGAAGTGTGTCTTTCAGTTAGTCTCTAGCCTGTGACCTTGTTGAACTCAATTTTCTGTTCACCCCAGCTAGTCTGGCCCATGGAAAGGGGTGACAAAACGAGAGGGGATATACTGGCACTTCGCTTGTGTATTAACCATGCAATCCTTTGCATTTTTACTAGGTGTAAAGCCTACCATGAGTTTCTTTCATGCATGTGTGGATAAGAGTGCAGTATTACTTTCTTACAAACTATCAGAATTGTTAAGGTCTTTCTTAATAAGCCAAAGCCATATAATATGGTAAAAGCACTCATAACTATGCAAATATAGGATACAGATGCACATATCTGCTTCTAAACAAAGCAGCCAAATGGCTAACTCCAGCCCATCCAGAAATCTCAGAGGTGGGCATGAGCACAGACACTAAATCTTGCTGATTCAAGTGGCTCATTTTGTGTTTGCCCAGACATGAGGCATGGAGTTTGCCTCTTCACACAGACCAAGCTGCATGTGCGACAGAATGCCTCTTCAGGGTTGGGTTTAGGGGTGTCATTTGCAATGCTACCAGGACACATGGTGAAGAATTCACACAAAGCAAGCCTCAGTTGCCTACAGGTGTTTGAGAGACAGAGATATAGATACATCCCACTCTGGAGTGCTGTGAAAATGCAGTCACGTTTTTATTCATAGAACTTCCATGTTTTCCCTTATGTAAATGCACTAAGCAACTCGCCTACCCCCTCACCACCAAAAAAAAAAAAAAAAAAATCCTACACACCAACACAAATCTGCATGGGTACTTGCAAAATTAAGGCTGTTTAGTTCTACCCATAATAGCCGATTACATTTCTCTTTTTTCTGTCTGTTTTATTTAAATTCTTTTTTCTTACAAGAAACCCAAGACGAATAATCTTTCTGCTCTCCATTTTATCCTCACAACAACCCTGTGAAGTAGGCTAGGGTGAGATTGAGTGACTGGCCCAAAGTCACCCAGTAAGTTTCATACCTGAATAGGGACTAGGATCTCCTGAGTTCAACACTCTAACCATTGCACCGGACTGTCTTTCCAAGTGCTATCTTTATTAATCACCCAAAAGAAGATGCCACCTACAAAAAGGGCACTGGTTTGCCTGACATGAGTATATGGTAATCTATGTGTACAGATGCATATTTACAATTATTCTTATTAAAATAACAGATGCCTGTGGCTTTTCAGTCTACTCTTCAGACTGCTATCTGCTAACAGGCAGCAATACTGATACTTGGACAGAGCAATGCTTCAAAGAGAGGGCACATTCAAATTAATAGGAGATAGTCTTCTGCAGCACTTCAAACAAAGGACTGCCCTCTCTAAAGGAGGACATGTGGCCACCATAAGTTCTTGAAGTAAAAGTTCTGTCCCAGGTAATAACCTCACAATCCTCCATGCCATACATTCTCAGCAGTCTGTAAATATTAGATTTTTTTTAAATGAAGAACCCTAAATCCTTCCTGTCTTTAACTCTGCCAGCAAAAGAAAAAGAAAATATCACGTTGATGGTAGAAATGTCAGTAGTGCGTAAGAGAAGACTGTTTTGCCTAGCAAGAACTGAGGTAAGGGAGATGGGGACAGAAATGACTTGGGTAACCCTCGGAGCCAACTCCGCTGCCAGTGACACTTTGCAGAGTGCGTGTGAGCCAGCCCTGCTCTGAAGTACCCACAATTCTAGACTAAAGCCATCACGCCGAAACGCTGAAGAAAGAGCCTCTGCAAGCATAGCTTTTAAAGTTGTGCAACTGAACTGCATTAAGAGAGCTACAGAAGTGAAGGGCAAGTCAAGTTTCCACAGGAGGAACATGGAATGGTTTGATCTGAGACCTCTTGAGGAGAGGATGGCTGCACAAAAAAGGTCAAAAGCTGGTTGCGCTGAGGGGAATTATTTGCATGTCCTTATTTGCGTTAGAACGCTTGGAATAAAACAGCAAGCACCTTTCAGAATGACCAGAGAAGAGAAATGGGAATTAGGTTGTTTCTAATGGACTGAGCACATTCCCCTGAAGATTCTCAGGAAGGTTAAGATTCCCACTTACATTGTACCCAACTTCCTTCACTGAGTGAGCCTTACAATCTTGCACAAATTTAGCCTGCTTAAAATTCCACTGGCTTCCACAGGAATGAGTAGCCTAACTCTTGTATGCTACTGTTATCATAGACTGAATTTTTCAGGGGTTTCTCCTCTCATTTTTGTTGAAGTATACTACATAACTACCTCAGCTGGCCCAGTTTTAAAAATGGAAATAAATGTTTGCTGCCCAAGAGTGTTACATGGAAGGTTGAAGGTACATTGGGCACATGGTCTCTACATAGTTTGCCTTAAAGCAAAAATTTCCCCCTAAACTTGTACGTGCACACACACATACACACAATTCTGGGCCTTGTGGGTGCCAAAAACAGCCAACACAGGAAATCTCCACAGAGCTTCCTTAACATCACAATCTCATAATTGCTCACGTGGAAGCAAGTTTTTCTGCATTGTCAGGACCAAATGAGTAAAGCTTTAGACCACAGGTCTTCCCCCACCCGCCTCCAAACTATATGTAACTGGTAGGTTATACCGGCTTCTTCTACAGACTCCATCTCTGCAGTCCTTTGTGGGACCGGGTGTGACGACATGCCATGTGCATTTCCTATATGAATAAATTGTAAATGTTCTTTTGATTGTATACACTCTCAAAGGGTGGTTTTTTCCACTCTTGCTAGTATTCTAGGACTGCATCTGAAGTCACTAAGCAAAGACTTTCAAAGTCAAATACTGCAGGCTTTCATTTCTTCTGTATCAGTTACCCTCTCCATTTACAAACCAATTTGTCTGAGCACTGCAAAGTGCCCATACTGTAATGACCTTTCAGAGGGCAAACAAGTGATACAGTGGTACCGCAGCTCACAAATGCCTCAGTTCACGACCAAATCCTGTGGTGAACAGAAATTTCAGAAAAATTTCGCCTCAGGCCTTGAACTCTGCATTGGGTGACAATTGGGGTCGCACTCAGGCAGGCAGGCAGGGCACAATCACAGTCATGCTGGAGGGGAGGAATGGCCGGGATCTTTGTTGTTCTTGTCACTTTGCTTCAAATTTTTGTGATTAAAAAAATAGTTACAGACTGGATTAACCTTATTTACATTGAACCTTATGGGGAAATTTGACTTGGCTCATGACCAGTTTGGGTCACAACCAGAGTCCTGGTGTTGAGGTCCCTGCTAGCCAGGTGACTTACAGACCCACTAAAGCAATTGCCAATGAGGTTCAGTCAGGTGGAGATTCGTTCAGTTTTCTTTATTCAGTTGAGCAAAGCAACTGGGCGTCCACTCCCTATATGCAGGCAGGAAGCGACACACCCCACATTTCACCAACTCATCCTTCTTATACCTTTTGCCTTAATCTCGACCCCATTGTTTGCTCACCCATTCCCCTCAGTCTGACCCCATGCATGTTTATCTAATCCCATGGGGGGGAGGGATCACTGAGTGCCAGACCTTGCCTAGGGGGTCTTCTTCTTCATAGTACCTCTTTGTCTGACTTTATCAACATTCTTTTGTCTTCCCTTTTTCCTCTCCAAAGCAAGCAGTTTTACAAAAAGCAAATGGCTTTGTTAAGCTAATCAAGCTCCTAAGCAAGCCGCTTTTTACAAAAGTCAGTTAAGCTAATCAGGCTCCTTCACTGGAAAGGATTAAGTTCGTGAGCCAAGGTACCACTGTATTATTGCTAAACATTCTGTAGTAAGGAAATGTGATAGTATTTGGTCCTAACCTAAACACAATACACATGAACTTTAATACTTGTTCAGCATGGTCCTCAAGCTCATGTTTTATTTTGGAACAAAACACAGAATGCATTTGCAATTCTTCAACTTTTAATATACATGTTCATACTTATTTAATTCAGGCATATGTTACACAGATGGAGGGAACTGTAAGAGAATGGTTAGGGTAATGGCCTATTTTTTCTTTTCAGAATGGGAAAGCAAATCAATCAAAATAGAATTATCTAGAAGCTTTTACAACAATCCTCATTACCTCAGGCAGCCATGACATGGGGCTTAGAAGGCAGTAGGATACCTCTTCACCATCTTCACCCAGCACTGGGGTAGCCTGTATGTTTTAACGTGCACACCCAGAGTAACTCTACACCAGCCATGTTCCCAACAATACACAGAGCAGTACCACGTGCCTCCCCCTTTCCTCAAGCCACATAAGGATTTCAACAACTTAAGTCTGCAAGTCTTAAAGCCAGCCTCCAAATACTGAAACTACAGAGACAGATTCAGTTTGGACAGTAAAATTTTAATGATATATTGTACTATGTCAACTTTATAATTATCCCCTATAAAGTGAATGACACTGGAGCCATCAAATTGAAAATCAGGATGACTCCACAAAAATAGAAAGTTTACAATCCAACCAAAGCAAGCTGTTACTACTTTTTATGTAGACCCATCATTTTCAGTAGATTTTAAAATATGCCAAAACCTTTCACATTTGAATAAGGTAGTTAGCTTTGATTAGTTTGTGGTTTGTCTGCCACTTATTCTCTCTTCTTTCTCAGTATTTTTTTTCCTGAAGATCGATCCTAGGAAAGACCAGTCCTTATGTCAAAAACAGAGCACAATACAATCAGATTAAGAACTTTCAATCACACATGAAAATTAACGTGCATTGTTTAGAATGGGAGACATCTATGTATCTTAAAAGTGCTTAACCAAGGACATTAGTAACCTTTATAAGAAACACAAGGCTGCCATCGAAACAGTGGAACTCAAGACAGGAGTTGTTCCTTGATAGATTTATTCTGCCCTTTCAATGGATTGTGCCTTCAGGTTTTGTTCATAAAAGTGCTTCAGCTACAGAGAGTGCAAATAGCAATTTATAATCTGGGAAGACAACTCATGCACATTGAAGCATACTTCAATGCTTTGGTAAAGGTGTGGCAGAAGATTCTTTGCTTTCTGTTAATGCCCTTGGCTGATGAATGAATACACTAAATCTAACTCCCTGGTTAGCTGCAGCCCTAACAAAGCCACTGTTTGCAGTCATGGTGATCGCCTTTAGAGCATCTCCTGTCCCAAAGATGGTCAGAGACCGTCTGTTGATTTTGGAACTAGGCACTAATCTTAAGGCACGCTCAGAGGGCTGGTTGGGCACCACAGTGACTCTCTCCATGAATAATGCAGCTCGACTTTTCTCCCCTGGCCCCCCTAGAGTCTCTAAGATGACCTGGAAGTCTTTGACTGCAGATTCACATGCAAACAGTTCCTTGCCCTTCATGAACTCTTCCAGGACTGGGAGAACACTCTCTTCTCTCTCCAGCACCGCCTGTTCGGTTAAGACCTTCTCCTTGAAGATGAAATAACAGCCACCATAGCTAAGGGCTGAAACATACGTAATCAGAGTAGTAATATCCAAGTTGACTCTATTGCACAAGTCCACTCTGATTTCTGTAGGAAAAGCAACACTAGCTATTAAGGTGTCCCGATCAACTTTGGTCACCTGAAGGCACTCACCTCCATCATCAGATCCACTAGAATCTAAGTGGAGGTCTTCCTTAGTGCCCTCCACCAGTGCATTCACAGCAACTATGTCCCCTCGTACAGATATGCCCATCTCTTTCAGCCTCTCTGCCATCGGGCAGGACACGCCATTGTAGAAAGCAAAGATAATGTGTGGATTACTATATTGCACAGGTTGCTGGCAACTTGCTTGCAGGAAGTCCTCTGCTTGCTCAATGATGCTCTTGTCGCCGTACTGGCCCCTGCCCAGCCAAATGTTGTGCAGGGCTTCGGCCTTTCGACCAATTGCCTTCACCCAGGTATGCCCATTGTTTGCAATTACATCCACCACCAAGCTTTGCTTTTCCCCAAATTTGTCCTCATAAGTGAAGACATGGAGAACACCAACAATCTCCTCCAAGTTCTCTGCAGACTCGATGATGGCTTGCAGATGAGTGAGATTTGTACTTTGCAGGTGAGACTCTTTGATGCCTACCTTACCAGCCTCCACCCTGTGCAAGAATTTTAGCTCTGCCTTTAATTTGCTGCACAGCTTTGATCCTCCTCCTATGCCACCTTTGCGGGACCGGCAAAGGGCTTCTGCCCTTTTGATTAGCTCCTTAGCAATAGCAATTCTTTCACACAGCAACGAATGAACAGACATATTGGTAACATTATTCCTGAGAAAAATAAGAAAAATGGCACTGTTACTTCAAGCTAAACAGACACTGATAAAGAACCTAAGGACATGCTGGAAGTTAGAAAGAGAGAAAAAGTCCTACAATTGCATACACTGC
The DNA here is from genome assembly GCF_004798865.1 of Varanus komodoensis. Taxonomy (NCBI): domain Eukaryota; kingdom Metazoa; phylum Chordata; class Lepidosauria; order Squamata; family Varanidae; genus Varanus; species Varanus komodoensis. Next base: position 11,914,316 of record NW_025335269.1, on the reverse strand, counting down.
TGCTTGTTGGACTGATAGTACAAAAGCAATGCAAATAGTTTAAAATATTGATCTAGAACAGCCTTCTCCAACCTGACATCCTCCAGATGCTGGGAGATATAGTCTGATACATCCAGTAGGCACTGTGTCTGAGAAAACTGATTTGGGGACAGGGAACTAGAGATCCAGGGTCCAAATCTGACCTTCTGTTTGACTCATGGCCTAACCCCTCATTCTAGAAAAACATATACCCCGTGCCCCCCCCGCAAAAAAACCCCCGTTATGCATCTCAGCCACTTTCCCCCAAGTGAAAATTTAGACAGCAGACTCTTCAAGAGCTGCTTTTTCTCACTGCCAGTAATTAACCTAAATAAAAGGCATTTCAGCCTTTTAGAACTGGAAGAAAAAACCTGTGGGCTCAGGAAATGAATGGACAACTGGTAGTTAGAGAAAGGAGTGGAACCAGGGGAAGGAGTGCTGCTATCTTGAGACCCTGGATGGCTACATGTGGCTCATGGGCCTGAGATTCTGCACCCCAGTTTAGAACCAGATTCACTTTTTCTTGGACTAGTGACTTAGCCAAAAATATATGTGAACTGAAACACCAAGCTAAACTACTGGGTACCCATATCAAGTCCTCTATAAACTCTAGGAAGGAGCTGGAAAATTTATCTGGATATAGAGGTCTGGCTATAGAACAGGTATAGTAATGAAGAACCTGGGGGCCTCCAAATGTTGTTAGTGTACAACATTGGCCATGCAGGCTAGGCAGTTGTGAGCTAGGAGTCCACAATACCTGAAAGGCACCAGGTTGGAAAAGGTTGCTGCAGAGCACTGGAAGCAGAGCCACTGTTTGTGCAATGCTAAGGACTCTTAAGGCTCAAGGGAGCTGCATGCCTTTTCAGCCCCTTAAACAACTCCTGTGAAATAGATACAATTTGCAATACAATCCTATACATATCTACTCAGAAGAAAGTGAGACGGTTATTATTGGTGCTTACTTACTCCTGGTTGTTACACAAGGCTTCCAGCATTAGTTGCTTAACCTTATGCAGGCATGCCACCTTCCCTATTTTTTCCCAGAAGAAAGTAATTCCGCATCTCCCAGCTAGGTGCCATCCAGATGGCTTCCACTACAACGCTCACAATCCAGATGCTGAGCAGTGTAGTCCAACCCATCTGGAGCGACTGCTGCTAGAGGTTGCGGTGGGGTGGTGGGAAGCGAAGCAGACGAACCTAATCTCCAGCAGATGAACGCGAGACGAGATGGAGCTGCGCGGACAGAGCGCTCTCATCCAGCCCTTCGGCAAACGAAGGATTGCCCCCACCCAGCGCTCCAGTCGTGCCCTCAATTCCAGTTCCGAGCCTGACAGAAGCAGGATGCGGTTGCCACGCACCCAGGAGGCCACGCAGGAACAGCGAAGGCCATTCCGTCACGTTCACAATAACCTCAGATGCCCTCTCGACCTACCGAAGGTTCCGACGGATGTTAAAGGGTTATGTTTTCAGAAGTTCATGGAGAGGGGGAAAACGCGCACCTCAGATCCGGCCACAGTCCTCACACAGCCCAGTGCGTGAGCGTGGACTCTGGCGCGGCGGAGCTCACTCGAGCCTGCTCCGTCGCCCCATCTGATGCAACTGCAAGCGTCAGGACTGCTGGCCCGGCAAACAGGGCGATCTCTCCATTAGAGCGCGCACTCACCATGTCGCTTGAAAGCAAACCAAAACCCGGAGTCTTTAAAATCACCAGGAAATGGACACGTTGCCTGCCCCGCGCTTGGTTGGGTTCTTTTTAGTCTGTCCATAATGTGAGCGAACTAAAGGGAAGCCTAGTTTTCTCGACGCTGCTTGAACCACACATATTTACGGCAGGAAATATTGCAGCTTGTCTCCTGCCAGCACAAAGCAAAAGCCCCGTAACTTGGAGTTTCCAGCAAGCCCTTTTACACCTTCCTCCTGACAGCAAGCCTGATCAACACTTACAGCGAAGCCGATCTTCAACATCGCACCACCTCCCGGTTGCACGTTCAGCTACTTCCCCCTTTATACCATAGAGAAAAGACATGACGTTCCGGCAAAGAGAGACCAAAAAAAAAAAAAACCTTAGTGAGACTTCCGGTTCCGATTAGATTTCTCAATACGCTGGGCAAGACTGGAGAAAAGCATATAGAGGGCGAATCTTTGTTTCGTTGCAACACTTGGAAACGATCTATGTTGAGCGTAATTTTATGTATGTTTAGACAGGAAAAAAAAAACTTACAGTAAAATTGGGTGGGCAGTACTCGGTGTGGTGGGGCTTTTTTCTTTCTAAATATGCATAGGATTAACCCCTTGAAAAAGTTATTTTCTTCACCGTTGGGATGAAATTCTGGGTCAGCAAAGACAAATAAATGGAATTGCGGAGGTTGGCGATAGAACCGAAAGCGGGACTGGAAGTGTTTACAGCCACGACATTGGTTGACTGTTAGTAGTTAAAATTAATGTAAGTCCTTAGTTTGCAACCTCCCTTTAACCAAGCTGTCTCTCGACCAGCATGCCAAGTAAACTTGTTCTGCCCCTTTTCCCAGTAGCGTACAGGTCTTTAATCTAGTCTTCCGCCTCCTAGCGCCCTCCGACGTTGCGGACTGCGATTTCCATAAACTCTAGCTCGCATATCCAATGGACAGGAATCTTGGGAATTGTAGTCCATAGCCCCGAAAGAGCAGGTTGAGCTTAAAGCAAAAACGAACGCTGTTACTTATAATTCGTACGTTGTTCCAATGTGCTTGTCACTGATTGCTACCAACTGCAATCATAAGTCAGAACTGTGCTAAAGCCGTGGTGACCATAGCCCAAAATTGGCAGGACGTGTCTAGGCTTCCTCATCTTTTCATGGCTGAATGTTATCCAATTTGCAACCGTTCTGCAGTGCTGCCATGTGGACGTTTAAGGCAAGGAAAAGATGCTGTAGAAATGAGACACTGTACATTCCCACCAAAGGTTTTTCCTTACAGTTCAGATGCTCCATTTATGTGGCATATGAAGCACACTGAAGAGCCTTTTTCAGAAGCAGCACACAGCCCAGGTGTCCACATGAGTATTGCATGTTTTCTCAACGCTTGATGACTCACCAAAATGTGCAAACTTTTCATGTTAAGCACGATTTTTAATCACATCAAGATAGTGAGTTTAATTAACGAATGAGTGTGAATGCAAATTCAGGATATTTTGTTCAGATAGTACTTAGAATTTACTTACATTATAGCTCAAGCAAACTTCACTTAGAAACAGAAACAGAGCGAGTCAGAAAGACTCCCGGGCCATCTAGTCTGATCCCTGGCTCCACTCACGACATGCCCACCATGTGCATGTCTACCCCATCTTTGAACACCCTCACTGATGGGGCCTCAACTACCTCCCGTGGAAGCCCATTCCACACCCTTGGGGTCCTGACTGTCAGGAAGAGCTTCCTGGCATCTAAATGGAACCTTGGTTCCCTGAGTTTTGCTCTGTTGGAGCACGTCCTGCCTTCCCTTACAGGGGAGAACAGGTCTCTACCCACCTCCGTGTGACATCCCCTCACATACCAGAGCCTCCTCTTCTCTAGGCTGAAAAGACCCAGTTCCCTCAGTCTTGCCGCGTACGGCATCCTTTTGAGGAGGCTGTTTGAGTCCTGCATTAGAGATTCTTGCATGTACAAGTAACCATTCAAAGTTACTTATCAAGTGAGGAGCCTGTACATGCATACCAGCTTCTAAAACTGACTTGAGACAACTAATTGATCTGAAATGCTAGGTGGACCTGCAAATATTATACATAGGAATCACATCTTCAAAGCACACTCAGGGTTATTGGGATATAAAAACACAAATCCTGCTCCATCCATACCACTGTTTTGCCCTGTGTGCCTGGATACCTGCAAACAAGGATTTACAGGCTTAAGCACAAATTTAAGAGGAACAGAGTATCTACCCTTCAATCTATACATAGAAATAATTTAATTTAGTAGAATGTCTTCCTGGCCTATCTTCTTCCTACATAAGCCTGGGATAAAGGAACAATAGAGGAGCAGGCTTCCTTCATAAATCCATTACGGAAGAATGTGGGTCCTTCTTGAAAGAACATTCAACTCCACAAGTTCCTGGCTGGTAAAAGTTCTGCTTGAATCTAACCATTCGTACATCTCCCTATCTCCACACTCTTGTAATGGCTCCAAGTAACAGTACAAGAATCTAAAACCAGATGTATTAATGATAGCGCAGAGCTATTACTGGTAGGATCCTGGGTAAAGGTTTGTTAGTTGTGCAAAAATGAGCAGATTAGGCTAAGGGGAAAGGGTCACAATTACATGCCTACAGCAGTTTCTTATTGTATACTGCTGAGTATGTCAACAACACTACTGCCCACAAACAATCTAACAATTCTAATCCAGCTCCATTGGAATTAACAATATATAAATCCTTAGCACACAACACTGCCATCTAGCTTAGTTTATGGCAGAAAGCTAGATGTACAACACATACAGGATTACCCAAAACTTAGTAAGTTTTTTTAAATATGCTTATTTAATTTGCTAGTTTTAACCTAGTTACACAACCATGCTTTTGCAGTATAAACCAGAGTTGTGATACTGTAATTGAGATGGCATGCAGATTCTTGAAAAACCACAGGCATGTTCTGAGGTCTAGCAGGTACTCTCATTCACAATCATAAGGCACTAAACACACATCATGATGAAATTCAAGACTCCACGTGGAAGTAGAATCACCAAATGTTCTGAATAGTAGCAGCTATCTTACCAAAAGGTCATCAGTATATATGTGGTATGTGCTAAGGGAAACAACCCCTCTCTGCAGCATAACTATTCCCATGCATAAGAGCATTTTTCTCCAACACTTAGCTATATATTTAGAAAACTCCTAAATGCACTTTAAAGGTGAAATCCTATGCATGTTTATATAATAGACAATCCTACAGCTCCTAGGACACCCTCAGTCCTGAGAATTGTAGGAGTTGTTTTCTGTCTAAATATGTGTAGCATTGCGCTGTAAGAAGATAGCACCAAAAGGATTTAAAATTCATGTTTTAAAGCTATGTAAGACTCCTTAACAAAATCTGGAAAGTTAGAAGTAACTCAGTAAAATTAAACATCTTTAAGCTTTACCCAGGATTTATTCCACCACTTGTATGTTTATTTTTTCAGACTGTAAACTCCTGTAATATTCTTGTACAGCATTTAATGTGTTAAGAACAATAGCTCCACATCTCAGTAATAGGACAGTAGCATTTGAATCATAATATTTCTCTTAAAAAAATCTTTTAGATGAACAAAGTAGAAAGGAGAGTGCAGCAGCCAAATACGTAAATGGCTGAAGTTAAAAAAAGAACCAAAAACAAAAGACAGCTCTCTGTATTGAGCAGTGTCCTTTAACCCACGTTAGGCAATTGCAGCCAGATAATCCTTAACTTCAGTTGGAGTGAGTCTCCGAAATCCTGCCTCATTACAGATGCCAACCTCTATATTGTCTTCTGTCATCTGACCTTCAAAACTTTCCTAGAGAGGAGAAAAAACACACTTTTATAAAAGAAAATGTATCTAGATACTAAGATGTTAACAAAATCACTGGATATGGCCCTCACCTTTAGTGTCAAGATAGCTGTATGAATTGCATCTTCAAGTTCTAAATCCTCATTGTATCTGCAAGAAGAGGAAAACCTTTTTCTAATAGATATAAGATATTCTTTCAAAAACTATTGTAAGATCAATAGCCAAAATCCACAGAACTGTAAAACTACTTCTATATGCCCATGTGTTCTGTTTCACAAAGACCTCCCTATGTTACAGGTCAAATTCCTTTTGAAACATAAGGAGCTTCAAAAGCATGACAGGGAAGGCTTATTTTTCAAAAACAAACATACACCGATTAGACACAAGTTCTTAGACATATTTAAATTATGTTTGGACATCAGCAAAAGTTTCTGAATGCCAACCAGCAGGTAAAGGTTTCCCTCACACGTGCATGCTAGTTGTGTTTGCAGCCTCTGCTCCTACTGTATTGAGCAACTGTGGGATCAAATCTATGGGATCTACATACCTAACACATGCCACACAAAAACAAGCTTGAACTGAGTAAGGCAAACTATTTTCTTGGCCAGTCTGCAAATGCAATTCTTACACTGTTAGTTACATCTCAGCCGTAATTCAGTTGCTAAAAAAAAGGCCATGCTTGAAATGGAAGACTACCAACAAAAACATATGACTCATTGAAGTTTCTACTACCTTGAGAATTTTTACATACTGTAAATCAATCTCAGGAACAGTAAAATAGCATTATTACCTTTTTTCAAGGAATGTCTTTCCATTCACGTAATTCTTTCCCATCGCAGTTGCTTTCCATGCAAAGTAAGCCCCCTAGAGAAGTGAAAAAAAATCTAACTAATTAGGAAAACATTCTTAAACTGCTTTCTATTCACTGAAAATTCAGTAAAATAGTCTTACATAAAACTAGTTATCTACTTGGATATATTTTAGTTCCTCACTTAATTTCGTTTTTGTAGGCAATGGAAGAAATAAAAATAAGTTGAGACTAGCCTCAGTCCTAAAGCATGACCTCGTTACTGATGCATTTATACCAGATGTTCTGCTTTAACACCACCACCTGCTGAACTCCTAAAGTGCTATTTAAATCTTGAGTTAAAAACAATTTAAGAATTTGGTGTGAAACTTGACACACATAGCATGCCTAGTGATGCTTATACAATAACATTTATTCTGTTTGCATGGAAAGATACAAAATACATATTCTTTTGTATGGAAAGAACCATGAGGCCTTAAGAGTTTGAAAAGTAGATTTTATGCAGATCAGGGATTCCTGGAGGGCAAGGATAGTCACGCATTCCATTGGCTGGGAAATAGCCACATGATAGTAGTTGGCTAGAGTTACTGATGGTCTGATACAGTATATGGAAGAGACTCTAGCTCAAGGACATTTTAGCTATTAAGATTTGATCAGACCATGAAACAGGAGATGGGAGAAAGCAGCATTCTCTTTGAGACAGTATACCTAATTATTACAGCAACACAGAAAGACAGGTGATCTGGCAGAATCTAACAAGTTTTATTTTACATTGGAAATAAAATCAGGGCATAAATTGTCTCAATAATTTTGTACTCTCTAAGTTATGAACTGCTAGGAGAAAGCAGCGGTGAGAGAAAAGTAATGTTCTTTGTGCAGTGCTGGAATTCAGGGTTTCCTCATAAAAAACTGACTGCCAGCAGGTACAGGACAGATAAAGTGTTTCTTTGGACAAGGCATAATTTATTTGTGGGAACATGATGATGGATGCTGGCTTAAATGGCTTTAAATATGGATTAAGCAAAATAATGGAAGACAGGTCTAGCAATGGCTGTTTGTCATAGCTATACAGAGCCTCTAAATTCAAAAGCAGTATGCCTGTGAATATGAATTACTGAGGTAAGAGGGAGTCAAGCAATAGTGGAGGATTGCATTAGCTCATGCCCTTTTTGAAGGCTTTCATCAAAGAAACAAGATACTGGACTGGCTGTATCCTTGGCCTGATCTAGCAAGATCTCTTTTACAATTTTAAAAGTGACCAGCCAAAACCTAGCAACAGTCTTGAAACTTATTCTGCTCTGTTGCTTAGCATTACCCACTCAATTAAAAACAACTAATTCTTAGAAAGAGAAAAAAGGAAGTCCCAATTACTATGTTAGCTTTGTTGGTGTCCCATTCAAGTTTATCATGAAGAAGCCTAGGTTTTAATACTTACAGATGGATCAGACTGGAATAAATATGGTCGTCCTTCATTCCACCCACATATTAGCAATGATACACCAAATGGACGTACACCTCTGGAAAAAGTTTTGAAAAGGATTACTGACATCCAAAGTTATCCAAGAAGCCCTTAAGATCATCATTAAGGGTGCTGCTGACTCATCTACTAATACATGCACTTCATTACATTTCCCTCCTCTTCATCATTTAAAAGTTAATGCGAGGATCTGGTGCATGCCTCAGTCTTTGAAAGCTATCAACTGTTTGTATGGTCCTGCTCCTATCACTTTCAACATCAGTGTAACATTCAGGAGAAGATTTTGCAGGAATGAATATGTAGTGATAAAAAAGACACAATGACTTAACCTCAGCAAGTCCAGTTGCTGTTAAAAATGTAGGAGAGCAAGGCAAACTGCCACTCAAGATTGGCAAAAACGTACTATGAACTACAGATCACAAATAAAACCTCAGCCTACATACCACTAAGAGCATTGAAAAGACATGTATTATGGGCAATGAGAGAAGTTGGCCTCCAGATATACAGCAGTCACTGTATTTCTTGCTCTTCATTTGCCTTTGCATGAATGCAGGTAACCGCTGTCAGGCTATATGCAGCAAACAACAGACTGTGGCATTGTTGTTGAGGCTGTGGACTCTCTACTATACTAGATTAAATGAACAAAAGTTTTCATTTCCAAATTTGTGTGGAAAATTTCCACATTTCCAAAAATGTGCAGAAAAAGAAAAGGAACAGGAGAGTCTATGCCATAACCATGCTCATAGAGACAAGCCTGCTTTTATGTCCAGAACTATATGCTGTCCCCCAGTGCAGTAGACTGGAGTCATAGCGCCAACCAAGGCACGCTAATGTAGGAAAACTACACAAGGTACTGTCTAATCTATGTACAACCATTAATAAATTTTAGTTGAAGAGCAAGAGGGACAGAGAATTGTATTTTGGGTTTAACCTCTGCTACACTTGTCAAGAAGATGCCCACTACTGCTCTGAGATGAAAAGAATGCAAGAGGTGAAACAAGAGTGAATTTGAAAGTGGTAGGGCTTAGGGAAAAAAATAGCATACCCAGATTGCGTGTATTCTTGCATCACAGAAGCAATCCTCTGTACTAGCTGAGCTGTTGGAATGGGCTCGTGATAAACCAAGTAGTACTGTTGGGCCAATTTACGTGCTCTGTGAACAAGTACTCTGGCAAAACAAAATAAAGTAAATAGTTAGCATAACCATTTGGGCTTCAGATCCAAAACAACTTGAAATTTTTAAACTGAAGTATTCTTCAATACCAGTTATTGAAGGTAAAGTTTGCTGGGATACAGCAACCCAAATGCCATCCCAAACACATGTGATAAACACTGAAGGAGGTACTCAATGGTAAAAGTATGCATTTCACATGCTGGATCAGAACAAGAACACATATAGATCAGCATCTCACAGCAGACAACCATGTATTTCTTAGAAATATGGAACATAGGCACAACATATAAAATTCTGCAGTTTTAGAGTTAAAATACTCTTATCTCACACTGCCTTTCCACCTGCCTTGTACTTGTGTATTTGATGTGCATGAACTAAAGATATCCAATAACTGGTAAGCAACCACTCTAAGCTCCATATTATCCTAGGAAGTGGCAGACCATGATCTCCAAGCATGATTCAAAGATATTAGCCCATGAATTGATAGTGCTTACCAATGCAGTTGGCAAAGAGACCTAATACCATGGAACAGGACCAGAAAAAGTTTAGTCATGCTAGGTACAGAACCAGTATTTCAGAATATTTCAGATGTTTCTAACAGAAGAAAAGCCACAGAAGACCTTCAATCTATTTGCATGCCAATAAAGAAGACACAGCTGGGCACAGAAACTTGGGAGAAGGAATCCTAAGTAAAGGGAAAGTGTAGAATGGAGCTGCATGACTATGACATTGGTTCTGCCCTCAAGGAGGCACACACATTAAGTGTAAGTCTGCAAGGGAGACTTTTGCTTGCAGATGTCCAGTCCTTGTAAAAGGCTAAGATGTCTCCCTTCTGTTCAAACACACTAATAAGATGTTGAAATGACATCATGGGCTGGGTACCACCCACCACAGAAAAACAACAAAGCCCAATAGTAAGGGTCTATTAGAGCGGTGCACAATATGAAGCCCCAAAAGCCTCTACTGTACTCACCATGGGTTACCCTAAACCCACCACCAAATTCCTTCCCCCTACCACTTGTGTGATCTTCTTCCCTCAAATATTTCAATACAGACTGCACTTTGCCCTTTCCTCACTGCCAGAACAGTAGGAAATCTATATCACAATCACCAGCAATGTGTGTGCATGTATGTCTTTCTGTGTATGCATGAGCAAGGCTATATGTGGCTCCTAACACAGTATCACATGCATCCCTCAAGCCTAAAAATGCTGTATTTCATAATGCTAATTTTCCCAGATACCTGTAATCAGGGCCCATGCCACTGTACACCAAGCCTATGTGTTTGGTAATGGATTCCACTTTATGTACACTCCGTTCATCATACAGAATGGACTTCTGCTTTTTCTCTGTTGCCAGAACCACACCATTTGCAGCTATATAAAGACAAACAAACATTTTATTCGGTGTAGAACACCTTCTTCTTCTTTCCCTTTCAAACCATCAAATCTTCCCTGTTTCAAGGCAATGGCTAGAAAAATTAATTTACTGGTTTATGATTGCACCATATAAATCCTATATTTTATGCTAACACATAAGAAATATACTTTCAGATTACCAATATTATTGAAAGTATTATCTTAGAGAAAAATACATTCAGTTAAATTAAAAACAGTTATATATAGATTTCTAATTTCTTATAGATATAAAATATACTTTGGAACCCTGAACATACAGCAATTTGTCTTTCTATATGAGAAATGTAACTATACATATGAAGTATTTGTGCAATGCACCATTTTCCCTCTGATGAAAAGGAAAGCCTGTGTATGCGAAAATTTCTCCTCCTTTCTCTAAGCCTTAAGCCTGTGAGTGGCATATGTATGATTCCCAAGGAATCTTCCATCCAAAACTAGCCAGGATGTGATTGCCAATGTCTAGTTTAGCTCTAAAGGTAGACCAAACTCATGTGTCTGATTTGCTACTCCTAAATGCAAGAATGGTGGTGGAGGTAAAAATTAAAGCGCTGCTCAGATGGGCAAAAAACTGGTGATAGGGACTTGAAATGTTCCCAGAACCACAAGCCCATTCCCAGCAACCATTTTTTCAAGCAGGAAGATGGGCAATCTGGAAAGGGTTCATCTGATCTGATCCATTTTGCTCATTTAATTTTCTCATCTTTCTGTTAAATGGTGTTCAGGGGAATTAACAGCAGTAACATACAGAATTTGCAATAAAATACAAAAAAGTAAAAATAAAAAGACAGGTAAAACACAAAGTTAACAGAAACAGGTTAAATCACCAAACCAAACAGACACTTTGTAGAGAGTTATATCAAATCTAGTTACAGTATAGGCAAGGGTGCTTTTACATCTTTTTCAAGCCATCAGATTACAGCAGACTTAATAGCTACATTCTGCTTTTGCCAGAGAAGAACTGTCTCCAGGAGATCAGACAACAGTTTTAGAAGTTCACTTTCCCCCCTTTTAGGTCACAAACTAAGCATTTATAAGCTGCTCATTGGGTTATGGGGCAGCACAGAAGTGGGATGAAACAACAAACAAACAAAAAACTGTCAAAATAGGTACCCGGGCATACTGTGTACTAGCATTTTTGTTTATATCACTCATGTTAGCATTTTTATACCTTTAATTCCAACCGATGGGGCTCCTGCTGCAACAGCTGCCAAAGCATATTCAATCTGAACAAGCTTTCCAGAAGGACTAAGAGAAGTATACATGAGACAACACAGTGAGGAAACAAATTTCAAATCTGAAAAAGCCTAGCAAATTGACTTAGTCTCTTTTCAGAAAAAACAGTGATCACATTTTACAAATGAACCATACATACAAGAAAAGACTCGAAACCTATTATTCTGAAAAAAAAAATATGTGTACAACTGCAATTTTATGCAGAGAAGTTGTTGTTGCTTTGCGGGGGTGGGGGGGAGACACTAGTGATCATACTGGAATTTACTTTGGAGTAAACATGCTTAGTCATACATTCATTAGTTTAGGTCCAGCCAGGCAACAGGCTTCTGGTAATCCCAAACCAAAAATTTCCAAGAAAGGTGCTGAAATAGTTTTATTTTCAGTTGTTTTATTTCTGGAGGGTTATTAGCTTAAAATCATTTTCAAAAGGAAAAAAAAACTTAAAACAAACTTACTAATTAACACTTACTACTTGTGTTTCCTTCCAAGGAAAGATGCATAAGATAGCACTGTAAGCTATAGCACTGGAGTAGAATCAAAACTAATTAATTTGGGATTATCTGTTAATCCCAACTGAAATTAAAAAGACATTTGCAAAGGTATGCTCCACAGAATCTGAATACAAGAATTGTTCATAAAATCCCCATACATGTGACAAGTCAGTGCAGACCTAGATGTTTGCTACTCTACATAACCAGAGCACAGTTGAAAAGCTCGGAATGAATTGCTATTCACAGATCCTTATTAGTAGCTAGTTAGGATCCAAAGAACCAAGCAACTAGTGAAACACAACCAAAACTCTTTACATGAAAAGTGGCTGGCTGCTGCAATCCATTTTCAATCTATTTTTCAGGTAGTTAACTTGGGGAAGCGTTTAATACTGCAAGTGTGTCAGCACTTTCGATTTCGATTTCCTCTGATTCTCCTGTATTTATCGCGACCTAACTTTTCTTGGGAAAAGTCAATCAGCATTTCTGAATAAATATAGAATATGGCTACTCATCCATCACTCTTATATTTTATATAAAACATAGTAACGTGATATATAATGGACAGTCCAATCATTAACTCTGTCAGTGAAATAAAACAGTATAGAATTGAGTTAGGCAAAATGTGCAGATAGCCACGTTTATGTTACAGGAAATCCTACAAACAGTAATCTGTATTCTCCAAATAAGTAATCTTTTAGTAAGCCCAACTAAACTGTCACAAAGCCATGAGAAAAACTTCCTTGCCTTGACTACTGTATAGTCTCAAATCAAAAATTTTAAAGCTTGAAACTGAAAATCGGAAGTAGAGTACTAAGATGATACTGTAAGAGCAAAGCTTATCTTGATTAAACGCACGGTTATCCTGAACACTTGCCCACAGAACTCAGTGGGACTTAATTCCAAATAGAAGCATGCATCGGATTGCATTGCAATTGAAAGCAGCTGAACTTGCTTGCGATTTAACGTTTTTCAACTAGAATTTTGTTCCTCAAGAGGAGTAGTAATCCACAAAAATAAATTACATGGAAAATAAATGTTCTGTATTGCTTTGGGAGCTCTATCCCTACATGCTAAGTCCGTAAAGGCTGTGAACCAAGAGACAATCCCCATTTCTACAGAAACGAGGCCTGTCTTGGGTTAGTAATCTGAGCAAGATTCCCAAAGTGCCCGTTACTGCACTCGAATATCGGACTCATGGGCTCCCATGCGAGGTGGCTTGAGGCTTTACAGTGATTTCGCCGCCACTTGCCCCTGGAGGGCGATTCAGCGAAGCGGTGCGTGCAGGGCAAGCAGCAGCCGTGACTCCACAAAATCTGGACCTTCTCTTGCCTCGCGGAATACATGAGCGCTAGCCAGCCTGCATATCCCCCTACGCACTGGTCCTGAGTGGCCCGGGCCTCTGGTCCCCTTCAACCGCGCGCCCACCTCACGGGCTTCTTCCAGAAGAGCCTCTCCTACCTGAATGTGGTGAGAGAGAAGCTGTACCCGCGTTCCGCCATTTTGACCAGCGCGACTGAACACCTCCACTCGCCCCTCCCTCTCGCAACCGGCTCCCACTTCTGCGGCTGCGCACACTCGGAGCTCAGCGCGAGCGCGAGCGCTTGCTTCATTGACGACACACCGAAGGAAAGGGACGCCGGGAAGGATGTATAGACAGAATTTCCGGTGAAGCGGGAAAGCGACTTGTTAACCGTGAGCGTCGAGATTGCCGCTCTAGCCCATGGTATCTCTATAATAAAATCAAATACGCCTCCGACTTATACTTTGTCTTGTTTGATTTTATAAATCTCGGAATCATTGTCATTCTGTTGCGCCTTCTGAGAATTGTAGTCTCGGCGCAACGCAGTGCGTGCTGAGATCGAAAAGTTAAGAGACTTTACTCAGCGGGGTTGCTGGGAATTGTAGTTCAGCTCTTCGCAAAGAAGAACTTGAACGAAAAAGAGGCGGAAGGGAGCGAAGGAACTGGACATCCCGGCATCCTCTGCAGCCGATGCGTGCTCCTCCTTTCAGGCCCTGTGGTTGGACTGGAAGGGCCAGAAGGGAGCCCAGAAAGAGAAAGGCCTGACAGCATGGCAGTGCTGCTGGTGTTCCAAAGGCACCCTTTGCCGAAGCTCGGTGCCTTTCTCCGAAGCTGCTGGGCGCAGCTCGGCAGCCGCAGCCCTCCTTGGGGTAGGTGTCTGTGGCGCATTGCTTGTGTGTCTGCACTTGGTGCAACAGACTAGTTCTCAAGATTCGTAGAATAATAGGGTCGGAAGGGGCCGAGGAGGCCACCGGGTGCACCCCCCCCCCCGCTGGTGCAGGACGCCAAGTCACACCATCCCACTCAGATGGCTGTCCAGTTTCACCTAGAATGTCTCTAGTGTGGGACAGCCCTCGACTTCCTTAGCAACTGGCTGTACTGTTCTGTTGCCCCTGGTGTCTAGCCTGAATCTGGTGTGCTGCAGTTTGTTCGTTGTTCCGTGTCCCACACTCATCAAGGATGAGTGAGAAGAGGTCTTTTCCTTCCTCTTTGTGACAGTCTTTGAGTTTCTTTTAAAATACTATCATATGTTCTCTCAGTCTTCTTTTCTTGAGGTGGAACATGCCCAGCTCACCCAGTCTCTATTTATTTGTGTGTTTGTTTAAGGCTTTTATAGACCATCCATCTACCGGCGTCTCGGGACGGTTGACAACAAAGCAACAGATAAAAATAGGGTACAGCATCTAGTAATTCAGTAGTATAAAAACCACATTAAAACCGATTAAGTATTAAAATAATGGGAAAATAAAAAGAGTTTTGCCTGGCACTGAAAAATAAAAGCATCGGCGCCAGGCAAACCTCTCTCATCCTAGGGCTTGGTTTCCAAACCCTGGATTATCTTTGTTGCCCTCCTCTGAACCCTTTCTAGTTTTTGTGCATCTCTGCCCAGAACGGAGTTCAGCAGAGGCAGGGCGCCTCTTTCCTTCACAGCCACCTCAGGCAAGCAATTTGGTGGAGGTTCCCAGGCAGCGTTGACAATCTGCTGTACATTTGCTTTGAAGTATGGTGCTGTGAAGTGAGTGTTGCTGCTTCTTGATCTCTTCTTGAGTAGCACCCCAGCCTGACTGCTCACAAAGAAGGCTAGAGTGTTGACTAGTTGTTCTGCTGCTGCTCCTTCCCCGTGCAAAAGCCTTACAGAGTAAAGCAGAGATTGTGGTAGAATAGAAACTGAGATTTGGTTAAAATGGATCATAGCGGTATGGTGGGTATTGGGGTATTCTTTAAATAGTTTCTAAATTTGTGATCTATGTGGTAATCAATGAAAATGTTTTAGTCTATTTGTTCAGGATCCATTGCCTTTATAAGGTGTCTCACAGTGTTATACATGCAAATATGCACAGAGCAATAGTAGCAGTAGCTAATATTTTTCATGCACCAATTGCAGGCTGAGATAAATATATGTCCTGGTTTACTTCTTGTTTTAAAAATGCATACATATAGGAAGAAAGTTCTGAAGATGTGGGACCATTGTGGTTCTTCCTGGTGGGCCAGAAAGTTGGGCTGCAGATACTGATATTAGTGTTTGCCAAAATCCATACAGGTGTATGTAAAAGGCCAAAACCAGCATCTAGTTCATAGTCTCAGACTGCAAAGTTATAAAATACAGGAGCAATACAGTGTTTTGGAGGAGAAACAAAGGAGCAATATTTAATCCATTTGTGAGCTTGCCCTAGGATGCAACCCTGTGCATGTTTCCTCAGAAGTCCCTTTTCAGTAGGACTTACCGCCTTATTAATTTGTTCAGGATTGCAGCCTTAGTGATAAGCCACATTTAACACAGCAAGATTTATTTCTCAGTAAACATGTATGGGGCAGAGGTATATATGGTTAGTTCTAGATGTTATTTGCTCATACTCCCCACCCACCCAAAAAATTCAATGAAAGACTTACATTGAATGAACTATCCTGTTCAGTTTTGCATCTGATTGATAAAGCTTAGGAAATTTAAGGTAGCAGTTTATTTGTAATGCCATCTTGATGTCCTGTTTAAGCTCCTGCTTTGGCTGTTCAGGCCCCAGCTTTGCTGGAACCTGTGGAAGAAAAAACTGAATATGATGAGACTCCAAGCTTTTTAGACAGCATATTTTGGATGGCAGCCCCAAAGTCAAGGCGGACCATTGAAGTGAATCGATGCAGGCGAAGAGACTTTAGGAAGCTTATAAAGTTAAAGGTACTTCAGAACAATTCTATTGGCTTTGACATCTCATTCATATGTTGTAATGGTTGTTCATTGTAATTTTCTCAAGATTAAGATTAGTGTAATCAATACCATGCATATTATTAAGCATTAGTTTTGCTGATTCTAAAGTAAGCTGTGCTCATCATTGACCTTGAATGCATTCACACTTGCTGATTTTGAGCAGAAATATCTGTCAGAAGTACTTTTATAAGATCATGGCTTTAACTTATAGAAACATAAGCTTTGGCACTGAGCAAAGCACTTTATTGATTAGTTAAGAATGTAAACTTTTTTTATAGCCCAGCACAAAAACTAAACTAAAACGCAAAACTAGTCATACAGTAGAATCATAGTAGAGTTGGAAGGGGCCAGAAGAACATCAGGTCCAACCCTCTGCTCGGAGTAGGAGTCCCAGTTAAGCCATCCCTCTCAGATGGCTATCCAGTTGCATCTTGAATGCCCCTACTGTGTGAAAGCCTCAGTCTTTCCAGGTAATTAGTTTCATTGTCATAGAGCTCTTAACAGTCAGGAAATTCTCCTCAGTATCTAGCCAGAATTTAACTTCATGTAACATTATTCCATGTCCTGCACTCTGGGATGATAAAGAAGAGATCCTGTCCTTCCTCTTTGTGACAGCACTTCAAGTACTTGTAGAGTGCTATCTTATCTTATACCTAGTCATATTTGTTTGTAGAATCGATTTATTTCAGTGAGTCTACTCTAAGTGTAACTAACTCTGAATCCAACCCACTGTCTTGAAGTAAGTATTTTGGGTTATATACACTTGTATACAGGTGTATCAGTGCAACCCACAGTTGTATATGCTTCACAGGTATTGCTGGGGCGTTATAATGATAATCTGATAATTCAAAATATGTATTTAGTAGCAAGCTAAATATGTTTATGAAAGTTATATAAATTAATAAAATATGAACTTGTCTCACATATTGTGAATTTTGCATGGCACTGTATGTACTGCACATGAAAATATGGTATGTCATCAATTTCCTGCTCCTATGCCAAAACTTCATGTTAAAATGAGATGATGCTGTGGTTCTTTCAAGATGTAAAGCTTTCTGTACTAGCTGACATGAAAGCTATTTCAGCTTTCTGGAAATTCATATTTTGTATCAAAATAGTAATGAGATTCAAATAGTTACTCATATACCTATTTCTTAGCCCTTGTGACTGTTTTCTCTGTTACCATGCATTTTAAGATTTTCTTTCTTGCCTTTTAGACAAACATAGATGTCTGTCCTCAGTGTGGCAACTTGAAACAGAAGCATGTTCTTTGTGGCTATTGTTATGAAAAGGTTAAACAGGAAACTCTTGCCATAAGGAAGCAAATATGGGCACATGAAGGAGGACCTCATAAGGCACCTACCGTAGAAACTATTGTATTGTATGAAGGTGAGAAACCCAGGGAGCAAGATGAAGGCAAGCGGATCATAGAAAGAAACAGGAAACGGCCATCTTGGTTCACACTGGATTGACCACATAGCAGTGAAAATACAAATATAAATGTTTTGATAAGACACAGTCCCAAGATAGATGGAAAATAAAGAAATGAACCTTTTCAATAAAATTTCACTGCTACACTTTGACTGTTAAAGTGTATGTAAATAATCAAATGCACTCAGAAATTAATTGTACAATTAGAATATGTCTGGATTGATTAATGTAGTTACTGTACATTTAATTGATCATATCACTATTAAAGTTGGCTGACCAATGAATATGTTGTAGGAGTATATTCTTACTACATTCATCTTGTTGTCTTACAATGTCACACATTTTAAGCTCTCTCTAAAGCATGAATGTAGAATTCATTTGCAACCAGAGTAAAGAATATTCAGCTTTATAATAAGTACTCTGTGTTGGTCTTCTTGAAATTATAAACAATTTTGAGGTATGAGGAATGTTGATATGGTACTATGTGGGAATGTATGGAGTGAAGCAGACTGGTAAACCTTATGAGCAATGCACTGATGTGACATTGGACTCTAGTTCAGTGGTTGTCCCATGGCTGAAGAGAGGAGTTCTGTTCTTTCACTGCTGTTGATTTTACCTGCATGTGACAGCCACTCAATATCAGCTTTTTCGTAGAAGCCTATAAAATAGCTAGTTGCTTTGGTAATATTAAGTCACTGTGAGGCCCTTTGGGACCTTTTCATGACAAAAGCAGCCACATTAACAGTCTGAACCAGAATTTGGGTAAACTGAATTCCTTAAATTTAAGCTAACTTAATCCTGTTGATTCACTATCTGATGGCACAAGTATAATCTCATTGATTAAATGTCACTGTGACTGAAATAGTATGCATTGATTGGGTCACAGGCTTTAGCTATAACTGTCTTTCATCCATTCTTGAAAATTCATATTATTCTGCTCATTTACTTCTACCTGCTATAAAGCATGAAGCTCTGTATATTCTGTGTGTGCATATGCACACCTGCTTATTGTAATGCAAGTAAAACTTACCTCAACAATAGGAAATTACATGCTTTGGCAGCTCCATACTTTTTAATGTTATCAAAAATCAGTGTGTACTACTTTCCTGGGAAAGTATACTAAACAGACCTGAAAAAAAATTGTGCTTTAAGGCTGTGTTCACTTTGCCTAATAAATTATGATTGCTTTGGCCAGTGTATTGCTGAGTTATTTAGCCAGAACTGAGTACAGGACTCCAAGGATCGAAAGGTGTGAGTCACTATGGGGTATGAGCAGAATATGTGATGACTAGGGAGATTTAAGAAAGCCTCAGCTGTCCTCTTTACCTTTCTGGTATCCCTTGTTTTTAAAATCTTTTCTACAGCCATAGAGACTAGAAATTTGTATAAAGAAAGCACAGATCCTCAGGAGCTGAGACACCTCTATGTAAGAATCTTGGTAGCACTGAATAGCACCAAATCACAGGGAATATAAAGCCAGCTCATCAGCAATTAAAATGTCAGCAAACAATAGCTGCTCACTTTGTTATGCTCCTAGTATACAAGCTTTTGAAATCATATTCAATGACCAACTATTGAGAATACTTATGAAAAAATACCATTGACTTGATTGGGACTGTAGGGAAGGGATACGAATATAATGACTGAATAAGCCTATTGACAAATTAGGAAGGATTCTGTAACAAATAAGCCTGATATTTATTACAACATAGTATTTCATACACTGTGTGAACAGTATATGAAAACACTTGTCGATGCTGTAGTGATTTTTGGTAGTTTAGTGTAGTTCATATAGTTTATCCTCATTTTTTTATATTTCCCAATAACCAGGGCTTTCTGAGTGATTAACAAAAGTAAAGAAAAATTTAAATGCACAAACACACACTAAACTAACAAAACAACAAACCACAATAACAACTGCAATTAAATCAGCTTAGAAGCATAGCAGTGATGCAGCATGCAGTGTTAAAAATGAAGTTAAAAACAAGTTTAAGCCACTTGTTAAACTGTTAAAGTGGTGGGGGAATGGAAAGGTCACCTGGTGCTGAAAAGAGCACAAAGTAGGCACCAGGTGCATCTCTTTGGGGAGCTCATTCTACAACAGAGGTGGGACTACTGAAAACGCCCTCCTGGTAGCCATTTGCCTCTCTAATTTTGGAAGGGGTTTCCAGAGAAGGGCCCCCAAAGATGACCTCAGAGTCTGGGTAGGTACATATGGGCTGAGGCAATCCTTCAGATAACCTAGGGGCAAGCCATTTAGGACTTTGAATGCTATAACAGTTATAAACCTTATAATTGCCTTGTACAGTCAGCTAATACCCAAGTACGGGATTGTGAGAGATGATGGCTTTTCTCAGGTTGGCTAGTGATACGGATAAGGTGAGATTGATGGCTCACATGCTTAGCATCTATGCTGCACTTAGCTCTATATATTTATCTTGCCTCTGAGCTTTTATACCATTTTCTGAGTTATTTTGTTGAACTAAGGGGAAAATGGGAAGAGGAACTATGTAGTAAATGTGAGTTAAATCACAAGGCAAAATGATTTGTCAAAAGCAATTATGCAATTCATTCAAAATAACTAATTCATTGGAATAATTTAATGCACTTTATTATTGTATGTATATATACTACTTGTATCCTGCTTAATATCTTAACTCTAAATGGTTCTTTGTAAATAATACTGTATAAAAAATATAAAAATAAGTAGTTAAAAACATTACCCGAAAAGCAATAATGCAAAAACAATAAACTGAACAGTGTCCTAATCCCTTACAAGCTAAGGAAAGTCAGTGTAAATAAGTCTGCAAAAGCTGTTCCTAGTTTTCAAGTTTGTGTTCCTTTAATAACATATGGAGTGTGTTACAGTGGGTGTGTGATACAACGGAGAATGGCCATGTATGTGCAAGTAGCTCACACTCTGTTAGTGGTGGTGCTCTTTGGAAGATGTCAGGAATCCACTGGATGTGCAAACTGGAAGGTACATGGGAAAACCCTTGAGAAAGGCTTCTGTAAAGGCCATTGTGTGACAACTGACATGCAGTACCCCTTTTGGAGCCACAGGTGGCAGTGAGTCTTCAATAAAAAATATATAGCATTAGTAAGATCATAGTAAAGAAAGATGTGTAAATGCAGTTTTGATTGATAATGATGAGAAAATGTGGTGGGGGGGGGTTGTTTTTTTGCTTCAGTCAAACCTCACTGATTGTAACCAATTGAGCAGAGGTCTATACCAGAAATATGACTAGCTCCAAATGTACGTGTGTGTGTGTGTGTGTGTGTGTGCTCAGTTCCTTCTGCTACTAGGAGGATTAGTCTAGCTATGAGTGGTATGGATCATGGATGCACAATTGCTGGCCTACAGACTTGTCCTTGAGGCAAATTCATTTGGGTCTGTTGACTACAATAATTTTTAGTCAAGGTACAGTAATCAGGTTACTCACAATTGCACTGCTAAGGAAGGGATCATCAATTTCAAAATATGGAATTGATTCACATCTTATCATTATGTCCTCACTTTGGATCTAATTTCTCCACCCTGTTGTAGAACCCAATCACCTGGAAAAGAATTGGGCTATGTAGAAAATATGTTTCCTGTCCCCAGAAGGGTGACTGAAGAACAAGTTCATACAAATGCAGGAATTGGTTATTACTGATACAGATGCAGACCCAAAGTCCTTGTTACATTTTTCCAGATATTGAGAAATGCTTAGGGTATCCATAGAACAATGAAATAATACACAAATATCCCTCTGAGAAAAGACACTGAGAACTTCCTCTGAAGGTCACACAGTTTTTCCAAAGACAAACACCTTTATTACACTGTTAACATTTCCCCCAGAATGTGAGACAGGTGTTACTCCTGATGGTAGATTTGTCTCTCTGTAAACAGCAGGAGAAATGACTCCTACTGCTAATGATAGAAAAGGGTAGTTTAGAACATCCTTCAGCTTGCATGGACTGCTGTTCGGAAGTGCTGGAACTAACATAATATTAAAGAGCAACTTTTTGAAGTACAGGGGTTGTCATTTTTAAATGCAGCCAATGTGCATGGGTATTGCCAATTCATAGAATATTTGCAATATAAGTGATCATACATCAAGGAAGATCCTGGTATAGGTTTTTGGATTTCATGGTTGATCTAATTAGATCAAATTGATCTAATTTATGGGTGAATATGAACCTTGCCAGACCTCTGAAGTGCAATGTACCACTACACACCTATAGAATGCAAAAGTGGAAAATATAGGTTCCAGTCTTCCCTAGTTGTCTCATTCTACTTAGTCAAAAAAGGATAAAGAGGGGAAAAGGGTTAAAATGATTGTATTATAAAGTTGTTAGTTTCAAGAGGCAAGGGAAATCCAGTGGTCAGTGGACACCTTCAATAGGAGGGTATTGTTTATCCTGGCTTTTTAAATAGTGGTGTAAAAGGTAACAGGCACTCAAAGATAATTGGAGAAGTGTAAACACATGTGGTCTGTTGCATGACAAAGCATAGCAAACAAAGGCCACACAAAAAAATCAGGCAAGTTAATGAAGTACAAGACAACCAAGTGGTTGATAAAGACACAGGTGCAGAATCTCAGATCCAAGCACCAAATTTGACCCTGCTGGAGTCTCCAGTTTGGCCCTCTGAAGTTCTCCAGATGGCCACACACGCTTTCCCACTCACAATCTGTTTTCTGCCAAGTGCTGAATGGTTTCCTGGCTTTTGTGCATTTTTCCTGCTTCTAAATCATTGACGTAGCTTTTCTAAAGTTTAGTGACAGCAGCAATAACTTTAAGCTACAATATACTGATATTTTAGACATTTTTACCCTATCCACTTTGACCTTTGGCCCATCTGCCACTGGAGTGGTCTACCAAAATAGAATTGGGCCCTTGAGTTGACAGAGGTTCTACTCTGCTGGATTAAGGGATTAAGGCAGCCTTCACCATTGGAGTCCCCTATTTCCTCTGATTCAAGCATTTCTGGCAGCAACTGGGGGCAGATGATCACATAATGGTAATAAACATAACCCATAACCTCAATTCTAGCCCACAGGTCAATACTCTTTCAAAGAACAGTTCCAAGTTCCACAAAATGGAGAGTTGTTAGGCACTAAGAGAGACTGTTGATGCAGGTAAAATTAGTCCTGACTAAAGCTATGCAAACTT
Organism: Varanus komodoensis; assembly: GCF_004798865.1. Taxonomy (NCBI): domain Eukaryota; kingdom Metazoa; phylum Chordata; class Lepidosauria; order Squamata; family Varanidae; genus Varanus; species Varanus komodoensis. Next base: position 11,891,402 of record NW_025335269.1, on the reverse strand, counting down.
ATCTTTGAGTAACTGAAAACATACTGAACAAAGTGGATCTATGAATAAATGTACATCTAAGAGGGACTTAGGGCCATGCTGTCTAACTTGCTCCAATGCTTTTTTACTGTGACTAACATGGGCTGAAATGGGCTGAAATGGGACTACTTTCTTCATCTGCAGTGTGTTTTTTGAAATACCATGCAAGTGTATTGATTCCACCTTGCAAGAATGGAGACCATAGTATGAGACATTAGCATAAGAAGAGCAAGGCACTGCATGAAATAACCTTTTAGCCAATTTAAGATGAGGAGTTCCATGACTGTTGATTTGTATAGGGACATAGAGTCAGAATGGAGTGGTGTTGTGAATGAAACTTGGCAGATGCAATCCAGAAGTGTGTATTCAGCTTGCAATGCCCGCCTCCTAAGTGGATGCAGTGAAAAATGAAAACAACAGTTCTTAATAGTCGCTATTCTTTGGAGAGTTTTAAGAGGAAGTGCAGTGCAGAGTGTGACTCTTTTTGCTTTGAAGGAGAGAAGACAACTGAATTTGATTCCTACAGTTACTTGGTGATTTCCAAGTCATGGAAATAAAGTTATAGGAATGGAACCCAAGGCTGCTCTCCTATGTCCTCAAGCATGGTTAAGATGAAAAAACCTTACATGCCATGATCTTTTGTTTAAAGCCCATATATTCCCCAAAGACAAAGTAACTTACTTTTATGTGACGTGCATTATGGCTCTCTGGGAAGCTCAATTAAACCTTATTTCCATAGATGTGTTGTTATATTTCATGGTGCTGGCAAGTGAAGAAGATAACAAGAACAGGGATGCTCTCGCGCTTCAGGAAATTCACAGAAAGGGAAGAGATAATATAGAAAGAAGCTAGAGAAATGCATTGTCAGATATAATAAAGAAACAAAAATTAGCACAAGTCAGCAAGAGGGAAAAGTAAGTGGACTTGTGAAAGGAAAGCTCTGCCTGATTCTGAAGTCTCTTTATTTGTGGGTTAGAATTCACCACAAACTTGGAGCAAACAGCTTCACGCTGCAATTACCGACCCACAGAAGCCATCCCCACTGAACTGAGTAGGAAGCAACTAGAAATGAAAGGAGCTCCATGAGGTGAGTGCTGTTGACATATCCGGTTCCACCGGTTTTTCATTGCATGTGTGAACAGTGTTGGATACTGCCCTGGCAAGACCAACCTTACCATTGAGCAAGCTGAGCTTCTTTCAGGTGGTGGATTTTAAATTATCCTCCTAGGGGTCCATTGCAATCCTGACCAGCATCTGTCCTACCAAGATTCGTTATGTTTTGTGTGCCTTCAGACCATGCCCTCTGCCTGTACAAACTATTAGAAATGTTAGCTAAATGAGCTTCTGTGGGCTGGGGAAAATGGATGGCTGGTTCCACCATAATTTGTCTATGAGCTCTGAGAGTTGGCTGGTTGGCTGTCACTGGAAACAGAATGCTATACTAGAGGTGTCTAAACTGAGCAATGCAATTCTTGCTTATGGAAGATGCAGTAAAACTGGGTTTATTCCTGAGCCATCTCCACACTGCTAGAACTCCCTATGCTGTCAGAATCCTCCTAAGCAGTCGTCATATGGTGAAGGCCTATTGGGTCCCACTCTTGTTGTATGCATTTTTCCCATACCAAGGATCTGATTACTGTGTTAGGGATTGGAACCATTCCACCCCCCACCCCCACCCCCCAAGGTAAATCTAATTAGAGAACTTGGACAATATATGTTCCTGTCTCCAGCATGAATCTTAGCTCACTTGCTTGACATACCTAGAAATACCACCTTTGTAAGTAACCTTGGAGGGATGATTCATCTTTTGTGTGCCCATGATGAAGCCAGCAGAGGATTTACACACTTCTAAATGGCCCAGTAAATTGTATATTGTTTCAGTGGCATATTTTAATTGCATTTTTGTTTGTTTAACTTGACTTAAGATATGTTGTGGGCTGTACATATTAGTAAGTCCAACTTTAACTATTTCATTTTAAATTGCCTAATAACTGAAATTCTCTGGACAGTGCCTATTTAAAAATGAAAATACAAAATGGCAATAAAAATAATACTCAAACATGTTGGATAAAAACAAGATTAAAATGAGCAGCAGCTAGTTAAACCTGTATACCCTTGGTTTTTCTAGAGACCATTAATAAGGATTAAACAATGTGACATACTTAAAAAAATGCACAGGAAAATAACACAATCTTCATCTGGTTCGCAAAAGAGTACATATGCCACATAAAGCTCTCTAGGGAAGGCATTTTACAGATTCAGTATCGCAACTTCAAAGGCCCCCTCTGTTGTAATCATTTGTCTCACCTTATCTGGTGAGTACCTGGAGAAAGACTTCAAATGGTTAAACATGGGATGAGAAATTTCTTCAGGTAACCAGAACATTTAAGGCCTTTAAAGCTAGCAATTCAGCACTTTGAATTGGTCCCAGAAAGGGACTACAGGCCAACACAGACAGCAAAGTTCGGGCATAATGTGATCAAACAGCCCAGTTTCCATTAGTGATCAAATCACCTTGTTTTGTGCTAGATAAAGTTTCTGAACTGGTTTCAAAGGCAGTCTTATGTATAATGCATTGCAATAATCCAGTACAAAAGGTTACTGGAGCATGAATAACTCTAGCTGTGTTAGGAAGCAGTGGAGTAGTTGGGAATTAGAGGGCTCTGAGAATAGAACTGACACTCTTGTTTCTTCTCATAGTCCTCCCAATTAAATACATGAACTCTGTTTTCAGGCCATCCAAGTATATACCTCACTGTACTGATCTGACAAATGCTGAGTTTCCTGCCCTTGCCAAATATGCTTTATCACTCTTCGTCAGAATCTCTTGGCAACTGCTTTCAGTGGGCTGGTCTTCATTGCCAGTAATTTAATTCAGCCCGTTTTATTTATGACTTTTAATGGTTTTGATTATAATGACATGGTCTTTTTGTAGTGCACAACCAAGCTTTCTGCTCATTCTCCTAATCATCATCCTAATCCAGCAATTGTTTTCCACATACAATAGGTGTCGGTATAGATCACTTTTTGGCTGCTGTCCTCAAAGAAATTACAATACAGGAATTAAAGTATGTTAATTAAAAATATCAAGCAGCATGTAATCAAAACTGAGAAAAGGACACACATCTGCATTTTATTTTTATTTGAGCGGTATAACTATTCTAGACTTGACTCGATAGTTTTTCAAACTAGCTAGACTCAATCTAAATAGTTTGGAAAAAAACAGAAATGGAAGAAACAACGTAGGCTATTCGGGTAGAAGTTTCAGAGTCTGGGAGCCAGAACTGAGAAACTCACGCTACATAGCCATCAATCATACTTCAGATGGTGGTGGAACATGGAACATAGTTTGCTTATCAAATCTCAATGGATAAGCAGGATCCTTCATTGCTATATTTAAAAGCTTATAAAATGACATGTATCTTGTTAGAAATAACACACTTATTAATGAACATGTTTCTTTTGGAAGTATCTGAACATGAGGCTTGTTATGTAGGCTTGTCTATTACAGTATATCCAGACTTTAATTTCTAGTCATATGGGAAGTCAACTTATACCAGATAAGACTATGGCCTAGTTCACACATAACCCTAAGCCATTATTTTGTCCTACCCAGGGTTTGTATGGCAGACAATCAAATAAAATGCAATTTGTTTACATCTCCAAGTTGCTCTGTTTCCTCCTTTGCCTGCTCTTTCCTTCTTTCATCCACCTCCTCCCTGTACTGAAATACTTTCAACACTGTAACGCTGGCATATAAAGTGGGTGGTTTGTTGACCAATCTTGCCTGCTTCTTCTCTGATGAAACAACCCACAGTTCTAGGTTCACACTGAACCCATGGCTTAAACAACCTAGAGTTAACTACCAAAGGAGAAAGCATGGCTTTTTCTTATTTATTAATGAACTCATGGTCAACCCTCACAACAACATAAAATTCAGATCGTACCCTCTGATCTAGAAACAGAGCTACCAGGTGTATTATACCTTCAAGAACTGTGGCAGAAGTGAACATAACAAAATTGTCTGCTGTACAAAACAAAGTGCTCACCGGCAGTCCCACCATTAGGCAGAGTGGCATGGCCGCCTTTGCTGGCAGTTGCTGAAGATGTTGCTGAGGATGTTATACTACAGGCCTATCCTCCATCCTCAGCCTAGCTTGCTGCCCCTGTGTGCAGTAAACAACATGGTCCTCTCAACATTGAAATAAGATTTACCTCCCATCCCAGCCAGCTTCTGTATGTGGATTTTTTATATAAAAGCATGAGTCTTAGTCTTTGTCTCAGGCAGCCAAATGTTTTGACGGGCCTCTGTAAGTGCGGCTTAGCAATTTGTAACGAAGCCGTGTGTGTGTGTGTCTAGGTTTATTGGGCAGCATTGTTCTGTGGTGTACATACAGCCTGAAGAGGAGATAGACATCTCCAAATACAGAGTGCACGCACACAAGGAGTCTTGGCTATCCTCGGCTCCTCAGCTGGTATCTTCAAGTGGCTGGGCCAGTGTTTCCTGTGGATGAACACTGAGGTACCCAGGAAACAACCAAAGGATCGTGTAGCTTTTAAAGATGCAGAACCATTCTCAGCAGTGGGAGTTGTTCACCCAAAATCTGCTCTCATTGATCCAAGAGGCAGGTGGAAGGACTGTGATTTGAAGAGGAGATCAATAAGCATTTTGACTTCTCAAGTCATTTTCTTACTTTCATTACAAATTTCAAGGCAGACCTGGCATCAGAAATAGGTATTTTTTCCAAAGCAAAGTCCTTAGTATAATTGACTGCATCCTCAAAGAATTTATACATTTTAAATAGGCAAGATGGTCAAAGGTAGTGGGGATAGAGCAAAAGAGTAACTTGCAAGTCAACGAAATAATAGGTAAGATGGCTAGCCAAATTTTAAAGGGTTTTTAAAAGTTTTATTTAACACAGCAAAATCCAGCAAGTTATTGATAGTTCTGGGCTGGCCAGTAAATTCAATGGATGGTGACAAAATAAGAGTCAGTAAATCACATGGGCAAGATGGTATCCATCCTAGAGATCTTAAATAACTCAAATATGAAATTGCTGACCTTCTTAAGAAAATAATATATTTCTAAGATCATCTTCTGTACCAAAGGATTAGAAAATGACCCATGTGACTCCAATTTTTAAAAAGGAATCCATGGGGATCTTGGGAATTATAGGAAAGTTAGTTTAAAATCTGTTTTGGGTGAATTGCTTGAGAACATTATTAAAGATAGAATCAGTAAGCCCATAGAGAAACAAGCCTTGCTGAAAAACAATCAACATGGCTTCTGCAAAGGCCAAGTTCCATCTCACTAACCTATTAATGTTCTTTGAGAGTGTTGATAAGCATGTAGACAAGGGCAAACCAGTAGACCTTGTTTACTTGGACTTCCAAAAGGCTTTTGACAAAGTCCCCCAGCAAAGGTTCCTGAGCAAAATTAGCAATTATGGAATAAAAGGGGAGGTATGCATCAGTAACTTGTTAAAGAACAGAAGCAAATAATAAGTGGTAATTTCTACAAATGGAGGGATGTAATCCAGTGGGGTCCCATAGGATCCTGTATAAGAACCAATGCTTTTCAACCTCTCCAGTAATCACCTGAAATTAGGAGTAAATAGAGAAGTGGCCAAGTTTGCTGATGACACCAAACTATTTAAAGTGATTAAAACCAAAAGGGATTGTGGAGAGCTCTCTCCAAGATAAGAAAGGGGGCATCAAAATGGCAAACATAGTTCAATGCAGGCAAATGTAAAGTAACGCCGTTTTCCCTATTTGCCCTCCCGCCCCTGAGATCAGCAACAGAAGCCTTTCTCCGGGAACCCTCTGGGAAAGACGTTAGGAGACAGAGTATCCAGAGGAGGGCCTTCTCTGCAGTAGCGCCCTGAGTGTGGAATGTGCTCCCCAGAGAGGTCCACCTGGCACCGTCATTATATGTTTTTCGGCACCAGGTTAAGACCTTTTTATTTAATCAATATTTTAATATGTTTTAATATTGAATTTTAATATTGTATTTGCAGCCAGAGTGGGTCATCAATTTATTATGCTGCTAGCCGTCCAGAGACGCTGGTAATTGGGTGGCATACACATTTCATGAAAGCAAGCAAGCAAGCAAGCATATTGGGGCAAAAAATCCCAAAAATCCCAATAGGCTGATTGGGTCTGAGCTAACAGTGATTGATCAAGAAAGGGATCCTGGGGTTGTGGTGGACACCTTGATGAAAATGTTTACTGTGTGTAGCTGCTGCATAATTAGGAAGAGAACTGAAAATAGAACTGCCCAGATTGTACTTTCTTTATACAGATTTTTAATATGACCACATTTAAAATATTGTATACAGTTCTAATCACCTTACCAGAAAAAGTGCATTATTAAGATGGAAAAAGATCAGAGAAAGGCAATTAAATCAGTGAGGAGAAGCTACAACTGGGACTGTTTAGCTCAGTAAAAAGGCGGCATGTAAGGGACATGACAGAAGTGCTTAAAATTATGCTTAATGTGGAGAAAGTAGAGGAGGAGACATTTTCTCCCTCTCCCAAAATACTATAGCCTGGAGTCATCTCATGGAGCTGATTGGTGGGAGATTTAGGACAGATGAAGAGCTATCAGTGGCTACAGGGAAGAGCTATCAATGGCTACTAGCATTCTTGGTTAAATGCCACCTCCTTCACCAGAGGTGGCATGACTGCATATACGAATTGCTGATAAGCTTGAGCTCCTTGAACCCCTCCTGCTTGAGGGATCCTGTGGGCAACTGGTTCGCCACCCTGTGAATGCCATGTGGGACAGGCTGGCTTTACTTATGACCACTTTTGAATTGCTAAAAGTGACCAAATGCATCACCCACCTAAACATGACAGAAGGGGTTGATGTATAATATTTGATAATACTAATGTACATATGCCAATTGAGAAAGAGTTATTATACTTTAAATAGAAATATGGTACATCACTCTGTAGTGTGGAGGACTCTGCCCAGGTGATCTGTGTTTGGCCACTGCCAAGGCCCAGCTCTTCCTTCTGATGATTACACTGGACTTGGGATGGACAGCTCTGCAAATAGAGGATTGTCCTTTCCAGCTTTTCAAAAGAGGCCCTTCCTCCGTTAAAAAAGAGGGAGGTGCACAGGCAACAATTCAAACACTTCAACTTCCATTTAGAAGACACTTGAAAAATGCTTCCAGGTTGGGACCTCCCTACCAGGTCCAATATAAGCTGCTTTCTGCAGGGATGTGTCCAACTTAAATAGTCTCCTGTTAAGATTTCCCATGGGATCAGGACTAATCATGGGTCAATTAGCTTTTTACACTGAAGTGTTGGATGAGCCCTTACTGTTTTGAGATGTTAAGCAAGGCATTCCCTGAGGAAATTAGTTTTCTATTAATGTTGTTGTTGTTAGTCCCAAGTCCTGTCCGACCCATCGTGACCCCATGCACAACATTCCTCCAGGACTTCCTGTCCTCCACCATCTCCAGGAGTCCACTTATGCTCACGCCTACTGCTTCAGAAACTCCATCTAGCCACCTCATTCTCTGCCGTTCCCTTCTTCTTTTGCTATCTATTGTTCCCAGCATTAGGCTCTTCTCCAGGGAGTCCTTCCTTCTTATTAGGTGGCTAAAGTATTTGAGTTTCATCTACAGTATCTGGCCTTCTAAAGAGCAGTCAGGATTGATCTCCTCTAGGACTGACCGGTTTCATCACCTTGTGGTCCAAGGGACTCGCAGGAGTCTCCTCCAGCACCACAATTCAAAGGCCTCAATACTTCGGCGCTCAGCCTTCCTTATGGTCCAGCTTTCACAGCCATACATTGCAACTGGAAAAACCATACCCTTGACTATACACACTTTTGTTGGCAGGGTGATGTCTCTGCTTTTTAGTATGCTGTCTAGAGTTGCCATAGTTTTCCTCCCCAGGAGCAAGCGTCTTTTAATTTCTTGGCTGCAGTCCCCATCTGTGGTGATCTTGGAGCCCAGGAAAATAAAATCTGTCACTACCTCCATTTCTTCCCCATCTATTTGCCAGGAAGTGAGAGGACCGGATGCCATGATCTTAGTTTTCTTAATGTTGAGTTTCAAGCCAACTTTTGCACTCTACTCCTTCACCTGCAACAAGAGGATCTTTAGTTCCTCTTCACTTTCTGCCATTAGAGTAGTATCATCTGCATATCTGAGGTTGTTGATCTTTCTCCCAGCAATCTTAATTCCAACTGGTGATTCATCTAGCCCCACCTTTCTCATGATGTGCTCTGCATATAAGTTGAATAGGCAGGGCGACAGTATACAGCCTTGCCAAACTCCTTTCTCAATTTTGAACCAATCAATGCTTCCGTGTCCAGTTCTCACTGTTGCTTCTTGACCCGCATATAGGTTCTCAAGAGACCAATAAGATGGTCTGGTACTCCCATCTCTGTAAGAACTTGCCATAATTTGTTGTGATCCACACAATCAAAGGCTTTAGCATAGTCAATGAAGCAGATGTTTTTCTGGAACTCCCTAGCTTTCTCCATGATCCAGCATATGTTGGCAATTTGATCTCTAGTTCCTC